>NW_027556098.1:296215639-296538139 GCF_003287225.1 Phascolarctos cinereus | reverse complement strand
TTATGCTCTATGTTTTCTTCAATGTACTTTTTTCCCTCCCATTTTGTCAGTTGTATTTTTAAAGGAATTGTTCAGTTTTCTTTGAACTCTTTTATTTGACATTTAGACTCCTAAGCTAAAAGACTGTTGCTCGCCATCTTTCTGCTGATTCCACTATTTCAGGATTGTTCCAGGGGCAATATTCTCTAAGTTTCTCAGGGTCAGTATGGACGAGTGAGAGTGACTTACTGCTTACTCTGCCATCTTGACACCTGGAAGTCAAAATAAGTGACTTTCACACATCCAGTCTGTGGGCTGTTAGCTTTAGGAGCACCCGCTCCTGCTGCAGCTGCCACTGCTGCTGCCGCCAATTCGATCACTCTGAAGACCTGCTCCTAGTTTGCTGTGGCCAGAGCTATATTGGCAACCCTTGTGTTGGAGTGTGCTTCTTATCACCTGGTTCCGACAGACCCCTCCTGCTGACCTTCTAAGTTGGCTCTGGTGTCTTTGGGCTGAGAAGTCTGGAAACCACCACTGCTGTCAGTGATTCAGTCCCCTGAGCTCTGCTCAGGCTTTGCTGCAGTCTGCACTAGACTGTCCTTGTCTCTCAGCCCCATGCAACAGACCCTTCCTGTCAACCTTTCAGATTGTCTTGGGCTAGAAATCTGCCTTACTCTGTCTCTTTGTGGGTTCTACCACTCTAGAATTTGTTCAGAGTCACATTTTAAGGGTATTTGAAAGCATTGGGGGGGAAAGTTCAGGCAAATCCTTGCTTTCACTCCACCATCTTGGCTCTGCCCCCTACATAGTCTTACTTGATTTTTAAAATCCTTTTTGAGCCCTTCCGTCTCCTGAGACCAATTCATATTTTTTTGAGGCTTTGAATGTAGGAGTTTGACTGTGCTGTCTTCTTCTGAATTTGTGTTTTGATCTTCTCTGTCACCATAGTAACTTTCTATAGTCAGGATTTTTTCTGCTCTTTGCTCTCATTTTCCAAGACTATTTCTTGACTTTCACTCTTTGTTAAAGTGGGGCTCTTCTTCTAGTATGGAGAGTGAACTGTCTCAGTCTTCAGGATTTTTGTGCAGCAATTTTCAGAGGTACTTCTAGGCACCTTTAAGTTTTTGGTTCTTCCAAGGTGGTATGATCTAAGGAGAATTGTCTCTACTACTCTCCTAACCCATGCTCTGGTCTGTGAGAGACCGTAAGTACTCTCTTCTGCCCTGAAACTGTGAGGAGGCTCCACTGTCACCACGATCTCTGATCTACTAGTGTTCATCTTTTCCCTGTGTCTGAGACCCAGGACTGTGATCCAGATTCAAGTGTGAGCATAGTAACAGAGTTCTGCCCATGGTACCAGCAAATGGACCCATGTAATTTTCTGAGCCAATATATGACACCCTTACCATCTGGGTTCTGTGAGGTCTGGAAACTCCACTGTAGGCACTGATTCAATCACTCCCAAGGCCTACTGTTAGTCTGTTGTAAGGTTATCTGTCTTGCTGCAGCCTCTGCTGGACTGTGCTTTACTTTTACCCTAATGCAATAGACATCTTTTGCCAACCTTTTAAGTTATCTTGGACTAGAAAATTGTTTCACTCTGTTCTTCTGTGGGTTCTGTCACTCTAGAATTTGTTTTGAGGCATTATTGAAAGATGATTGGAAGGGTTTTGGGGAGAGCTTGCGTCTTTTCCTGACTTTTCTCCATGATCTTGGCTCCCACTTGCCCATGACCAGGAATTGTTTACATAGATTTTAGCAAAGCATTTTTTGACATCTCTCATATCTTCATTGAAATATTTACTTTAGATAATACTATAGTTAGTTGGGTCCAGGACTCGATGTATGAAGATTAGTCATTAATGCTATAATGTCCACTTGGAAGAAAGTGTCCAGTGCTTTGACTTGGGATCTGTGCTTGGCTATGTTGTATTTCACATTATTTTTTTACAACTTGGATAAAATCATAGATGCCATGGTTATCAAATTTGCATATATTCAAATATACTAACTAGATTCACGGCATGAATCTGGAAAGATCACTATAGTAAAATATACTGACATAAGTGGAATAATATAAAACTCAATAGAAAAAAAAGTTCCCAAATATAAAATAAGGTAGAAATGGGTTTATGAAAGATTGTATAAAAATGTTGGGAAGGGGTTAGTGAATTTTAAGCTTGATGCAAAGGAACCATTAGCAACAACAACAGAAAAAAATCATGGGATGTTAGGCTCTGTTAAAGGATGCAGGATGCATAGAGATGGTTTTATGGTATTACCTCTATCCTATAGCCTGATAACAACACATCTGGAGGATTATCGTCATTTTGGTTAACAATACTTAAAGAATGTTGTTAGTAAGCTGTAATACATTTAGATTACAGCCAGAATAAATACAAGCTTTGAGTTCATATGAGGATCAGTTAAAAGAAATGGGAATTTTTAACCTGGAGAAGGAAGACCTTGGGAGTGGAGATGATATTTATCTTCATGTATTTTAAGAGCTATAAGTGAAAGTTGTAAAAAAAGGAACATTTAGGCTTGATGTAATGACAAACTTAGTAGTCATTAGAGCTCTCCAACATGAAACTGGTTACCCATACTATAGTAGAATTTCCTGTCACTGAAATTCTTTGAGCAAAGGCTAAATGATCTCTTTCAAGCAGTGTTGTAAAGGAAATGCTTGTTCATCAGTAGGTTGAACTAGATGAACTTTGAGGCACCTTAAAATATTGAGATTCTTTTTTATCGTTGGGTTTGTCAGAACTGCCCACAGTAAAAATTTGATACAGAAAATGGATGGTGTTTTAAGTACCTCTTCATTGACTAGCATCTATTTCCTATAATTTCCTGTATTAATGGACTAGTGAATTTCAGCTTTGTATACGTGTGTGTGTGTAGGTATTTATTGTGTTCTTATATTATGTTCAAAAGAATTCATCCTTTCTGGTATTTTAATCGTATTGAACATCTTTGGTTTTAAAATCATCTTCATTTACGAATATCTCTCTCCTTCTTTCCTACTAGAAAACCACCATCTTCTCAGGAAGATCAGAATAAGTTTCTAATTTTGCTTTTCTCATTGTTCACTCAAAACAATTTTAATCTAGGCTTCAGTTCTGTCAAGAAATAACAACTTACAGAATTCAAATCTAGCAAAATTCAAAGGTGAGAGATTTATATTTGTAATCATATTCCACTTTGCTGGGGGAAAGGGGGTGTAAAGGTTTTCTAGGGTCGTTTATGTGCCTCCTGGGTGAAATCCTCAAGAAATAGATGGAAGATATTATACTTGAAATGAAGAAAAAGTGATCAGTCTCATGAACAGCAAAAGATTCAGCAGTGGCACAATAATCATTAAGGGAAACTTGACACAAGATTTTCTAGTTTCATGGAGGAATATTTGAGAACAGACACTTAGGAAGGTGGGTCATTCATATTCCCTGCTTTTCTTAACATGAACTAAAATTTAGAGTCCAACTATATCTGTTTTTTCTAATGACATTCCTGGGCATTTGTGGTCTTTTGCTGTGGGAATGATCTTGACTAAATAATTCTAGGAAAACCAGATGTTTCATTGCAGTGACATGGGTTTCCACTTATACTTCACATAAGATTTACTTCCTCTTTTATTGAAAGAACATTCATTATGTTGGACATCTATCTCTCTTGCTTGTGAGTTAGTGAATGATACAAGGTCAGAGAGAGGGAGTAAGATGTTCTTGCTATTGCTAGTTTTTTGAATCAGATGATCTGATTTTAAATTATGCTGGTATTAACTGCACAACTTTTAGCCAGCTACTTTCTCTTTGACTCAGTTTCTTTCTCTGTAACATTAGGGAATTGGGCCATGTTATCTCTAAGCTTCCTATTGTCTCTAAATATAAAATGGAAATTCTGTTTAATGATGATTCCTGGAATAATTGAAATACTATTGTTGCTATTAGTCCCAGCTCTGCAGACAATTACATTCAAACTTCATGTAAGTCACATGACATCTTCAGTAATTTATCGTAAAGTGTTAGATGAAATCATGTAATAGCCCTTCTAGTTCTAGATTTCTTAAGCAGAGGTTCAAATGAGAAAATAAAATAATATTCTTTTGTTTAATGTAAAAATGTTGACCTTGTAAACAGAAGGCGTAGGGATGTGGGGTATCTAAACCTTAATAATAAACATCAAGGTTTTTTTGGGTTTTGTTTTTTGGTGAGGCAATCGAGGTTAAGTGACTTGCCTAGGGTCACGCAGCTAATAAGTATCATGTGTCTGAGGCTGGAGTTGAACTCAGGTCCTCCAGACTCCAGGGCCTGTGCTTTATCCACTACACCACCTAGCTGCCCCAATCATAAATATCTCAACCATGGTAAAAGAGTATTTGTTCTAAAACAAGAATGTTCTGTTATTATTTTACAAAGTTTTGGTAACAAACTTCCTGGAAGCAGCACTCAGGCCCAAGATAACCCAGATTTTAATATGAACTTTCAGGTGTTGTTCCTTAGTTAATACATTTTTCGTACCACAAATGTACCAGACTTCACAGAAAAAACAGAATCTTCCCAGTAAAGTTTTTTTTTCTTGTTGCAAAGTAAATGTGATGGAATATTTTTTTCTTCACAGAGATAAACATTCCCAAATAGAAATTGTCTCTTTCCTGTGGAAGACAAGCAAACAAACTGGAGCAGATATTCATTATCATTAGCAATATGGTACCCTACCAATATATTCAGGGAAGCCTTCACCTACACATGATTTCCTTCATTGCCTAGTTTATTTGTGGCTATTGAACAATATAATGCTTTATTTAGGAATGTATTCCCAAAGTCTCTGGGCCCATTTTTCATAAATGTAAAAGGTGAATAAATGTAATAACTGACTAGAAATGAAACAAATGAGGAAATTCTAAACCATATGGATGTGCTGTTGGGAAAAATGTGTTATTTTAAATTTGACCAACCAACACAAATATTTCTTCATTATATGATATTAGAAAATAATTTATCAATCACTTATTAATTGACTACTATATTCAAAGAATTGTGTTACACCCAAGGGATACAAATAAAAAGAATAACAAGAAAAATGAATCACTATTCACAAAGAGCTTAAATTTTATCTGGGAGGCCAGTGTGTACATAGATAAGTATATTCTGAATATAGACAGAATAAATATAAATGAATTAAAAATTGTTAAATGTAAGATATTTTGGGAGAGAGTGAAGGAACAGTTAGAGAGGATAAGCAAAAGCTTTATGCAGAACATGATACCTGAACTGCATCTCAAGTGATGAAAAGGATCCTATGAGATTGAGTCAAGGAGGGTACTCATTCCTGAAGAGGAAAATAGCCAGTGCAAAGGTACAGAGATGAGAAACTGACTGTCATGTGTGTGGAACAGAAAGAAGACCAGCTTAGGTGCATTGTAATGTGTGGGATATTGAATAATGTCCAATGAGGCTGGAAAGGTAAGTTGCAGACAGAATGTCAAAGGCATTAAAAGTCAAAAAGAATAATTTGCATTTTATTTTTTGGGGAGGTAGGGAGCCACAGAAATGGCTTTATTGAGTGAAGTGGTGGAATTTGTACTTAATTGAAGTTATTTTGATGGCTATATTGAGGATAGACTACAATGGTAAGAGATGAGGCAGAAAGGTCTTTTATAGTCCAATGTAATAGTCTATGTATGTATGTCATATATATCCAAGCTAAGGTATTGGCTACATAAGGAGAGAGAAAGATATGAAAACTGTTGAGGAGGTAGAAATAGTGATTGGAATTGTGGAGTGGAGAGGGAAGAGTGAAAGACAATGCCAAGATTAACTTCAGAGACTGAATGGTGGTGTTTTCAGATAAAATAAGGGAATTTTATATAGGGGCAAGAGTTTTTTTGGGGAAAAAACTAATGAGCTCTTTTCTGGGCAAACTGAGTTTGAGATTTTTTTTCAGGATGTCTTCACTGAAATGTCAAACAAATGAGGATAAGGAACCAGAAAGAGAGGGTACATGCCAAATGCAAAAAAAAAAAAAAGAAAGAAAAGAAAAAGAACGGTCAAAATGTCAAGAAAGATGAAGATTTTGAAAAGTATCAATTTGACAATTAAGAGATCATTAGTAACTGTGAAGGGGACAGTTTGCCAGGTGATGAAGTGGGAAGCCAAATAGCAAAGGTTTGGGCAAAGTCACAGTAGAGGAGATTGAGTATAGAAAGTTTATTTTTTCTAGAAGTGGCTAAAAAAGAAGTGAGAGACGTAGGAAGATAGCTTCATAGTACAGTAAGACATAGTCAATCATTATGATGATGATGATGATAAAAAATTTGGTCATATTTGAAGGTAGAGTAGAGAAGGGATATGTAGTTATGGGGACTTTGAAGATTACAAAGAAAGAAGGGATGATTGAAAGAATACACTGTTGGGTTGAATGGAAAGTAAAGTGATCATGGACATATGCAAAGTGGTTTGGATTAGAAATGAGGACAGTCATCTAATTATCATATTCTAGATGAAAGGAAGAGAGAGTTGGGGATAGTACCATAAGCTAGAATATGAAAAGCAAAAAGATACTATCTATTGAGGCAAGAACTTACTTTTTGACAAAAAAAAACCCAACAACAGGGAAAACTGGAATTCATTCTGGCATTTAGTAGATAATGATCAGCATGTCACACTGTATACCACAATAGGTTCCAAATGAGTAAATCATTTAGGCTTATATGGGGACATCATAAACAAATTAGAGGATTAAAGAAGAAATTAACTGTCAGATCTCTGGGTAGGGTTAGATATAATGACAAAAAAAAATAACTTTCATTACATAAAATTAAAATACATTTGTATAAACAAAACCAATGCAGCTAAAATTAGAAGAGAACCAGGTAATGTTTTTCACCATATTTCTCTCATGAAGGTTTCATTTCTAAGATACTTGGGGAACTGATTCAAATTTATGAATCAGAGTATTTCCCCAATTGAAATATGGTCAATGGATATTTATAGGTAGTTTTTAGATGAAGAAACCTGTTATCAGTAGCAATATAAAAAATTAAGTTATTAATAATTATAGAAATGAAAATTAAAGCTACCTGAGTTTCCACCTCACAAACATTAGATTTAGTTGCTCTGATCAACACAGTGACCCAATACAATTCCAGAAGGTGCATGATGAAACATGCTACTACTTTCTGATAGAGACACAATGAATGCAGAATACAGATTGAGACTTTTTTTTTTTGACATGGTCAATCCGAGAATTTGTTCTGCTTGACCATACGTGTTTGTAACAGGAATTTTGTTTTTCTTTTCTTTTGAAATGGAGAGAGGTGATTACCATGTTGGGTAGAGAAGACAGATTAAAACTGAATGTAAAAAAAAAAAGAAGAAACAATGAAGGGGATGGTTTCAGATAAAACTAGGAAGACTTGTATGAACTAATGCAGAATGAGTTGATCAGATTCAGAACAATTTTCTTAATACCAACATCTTTGTAAAGTTAGTCAATTCAAAAGTCTTAAGATTTACACCAATGACCAACTATAATTCCAGAGGACTCACAATGAAACATGCTACTAACCTCCTGCCAGACAGTGGTTGGACACAGGGTGAAGATTGAGATTTTTTTTTTGAAGATGTAGACAATACAATAATTTGTTTTGCCTGAGTATTCATGTTTGTTACAATTTTTTTTATTGGAGAAGTGGAAGTGGGAGGGAGAAAAATATATTTTTAATTGAAAATATAATTTAATGAAAAATAAATGTATGGGGGCTTACCATTTCAATACTTAAATGGGGTGGAGTGATTTAATGGATTTACTCAACTTACACCACTGTAACATATATCTGCTACAAAATTCATGTCTTGAGTGCTGACTTCTTTTTCTGAGTTCCAAGTCCATATACCGAACTTGTGATATCTCCCCCCGAATATTCCATCATTACTTTAAATTGAATATGGACCACACTGTTATATCAATGGCAACCCAATTTACTTTGTTGTCTGTGTTACAACATTTTTTTTCTTTTTCTTTTTCTTTTTTTGTTTTTTGTTTTTTGGCTAAGCAATGGGGTTAAGTGACTTGCCCAGGGTCACCCAGCTAGTAAGTGTTATGTGTCTGAGGCCGGATTTGAACTCACGTCCTTCTGAATTCAGGGCTGGTGCTCTATCCACTGCGCCACCTAGCACCCCTGTGTTACAACATTATTGTTCTTTGATTCTTGCCTGTCCCTCAATTTTTATATCAAATTAAATGCAAAGTGTTATGAACTTTGAAGCATCATTTTCACCTGTCCCCTCCACAATATTCTAATGTCTACTAAAAAGTACAGACATATCCAATCAATTACAATAACTTTGTTCCTCTCTAAACCATCCTTAATATCATTATTTCAAATCATTATGTACTACTTTTTAAATTGTTAGATCTAGTTATATCACTATTTTTCTCAAAGTGCTGCAGTATCTCTATACTTCCACTCCCATATGCAATCGTTGCTTTCTTGCTTGCATGACTCTGTTTATATTGTTCCCTATTCCTATTATTCTGTACCCCTCTAGCACTTTTCACATTTGTCTTTTCAATTATTTATATGTTTTTTGTTATGGCTTTCCTTCATTTCCTCAATCACACTTCACCGAGGCCTCCAGTTTATAATGATCTTACTCATATTATTCTTCAAATGATACTTTGTTTTCCTCTCTCTTATGTACTTATCCTGTATTACTTTAAAGATACATGATTTTATCATTGTAAATATCCCCTGTGCCACTGCTTATCATAACTCTTAGATGACCTCAGTTTCTGCATATGTTTTTTTTTTAATTTTTTTGTTTTTTGTTTCTGGTTTTTTTTTTTTTGTTTTTTGGTTTTGGGTTTTTTTTGCCAAACTGGTATTGAGCTTCTCAGAAAATAGCTAGGCTTGTCCACAGAAGACTGACATACAGTCATTCCCTGGACCCATTCTCAAATGGTAAAACTTGACAGTTCATTTTATAAACATAGTGATATAATGACAAGGACACTGGAATTGGAATTGGGAAGATCTGGATTCAAAACCTACTTTGGACACTTTCTGGCTATGGACCTCTGAGAAACACACTTAACCAAATCACGCACATTCACACATTTATAAAATGTGGGAATTAGAATTGGTGATCTCTAATGTTCCTTGTAGTTCTCAATATCATTGAATGCCATTCTGTATAGTTCTCAATCTATGTCTCTATGATCCTGTGACCCCAACTGATTTGTTGGAATAGGTTTCAGAAAGCAAAGGACCCATCCCTGCCATGATGAGGCATTAGAATTGTATTTTAGTGGAAATTATAATTTATTTATTTTTACGATTTCTACATAATTCAGAGACCCTTCTACAACTAATATACTGCAATACCATGGAAACAAGAATTATTTCATGTCAAAACTTTTCATTTCTCCCAGCATTTGTCTCCATACACAGTAGATCTATATCTAACATTTGTTGACAAGATTAAAATGAAATGAAATTGAATTAATAATTGAAGAAAAAACAAAGTATAGTATGTAAAGTTTTACAAACTATTCTCCTCACAATGCTGTAATCATAGACATATTCAGCATATTTCATTAGTGACTACACCCAGGAAATTTCATTTCATTTATTTCTTAAGTTGAACATCTATTATATATTTAATTAGAAAGGACACTCTCTTTACCCTCAAACTAAATAAACAAATATAATAGAACTTTAAAAATAAACCAACACTGACCCTCTCTTTAAATATATAAACTTTAAAAATGAAAAGGCCAATTGATTTTTTGAGATATTAGACTATGCCTGAATATCCCTGATATGTAAATTCTATACATATGTCTATGACTATAAGTATTATTTTCCATATTTTACAGATAAAGAAACTGAGATTCAGAAATTTTAAGTGATCTACCCAAGGTCACATTTTTAGTAAGTAGAAAATGGGATGGAGGGCAGAAGATAGATTAGATAATGAAACTCAATTCAAAGATGATCTATCATTGGATGGCTTCATTAAGAACAGGTTATATCATGCCACTAATATTTCCTTTTTTGACAGTCTAATTATACTCTTAGAATAGATGGTTGATTTATATCTAGTTTATCTACTATATCTAGTTTATGTAGTTTATCCAGTTTAAAGACTATCTAGTTTAAAGTATATCTAGTTCATCTAGTATATCTAGTTTAAAGATTATTTCATAAAGTCATGTTTTGATTTTGGAAAAGATAGCATGATTTGGCTAGCCAATACTAAAACTAGTTGTATTTTTAACTGGTTAAATATCCTATTTGTGAATGAATAAAAATTCACATAGTCTGCCATATTTAGCTGGTTTCAGTCTAGCCTGCCCATGCCTTATCTCCTTTATGGCCAACTGAATCTACCATCACCTTGAAATATGACCTGATGCTGACTATGCTCTGGACCTCCAAAGATCATATACTACTGGATTTAATGCATTTAAGTCTGGAGCCCCCTTCTTGGGGACAAGCTATCATAATTGATGAATGAATAAAAGCCCAAAGCCTGTCACAACTAGTCAACCCCAGATTAACTAAATTATGCTTTCCATCCCAACTAGGCCTTGCCTTAGCCATATTCTTGATAGTTGTGCTGCTTGTCTATGTCCCCAATTAAATAGATCTACCATTTTACCCTTTTTAAAAATCTCTTTTAGAGATTTATTCTATTGAATGTTGCTTAAAAGGAAGAGTGTTTGAAGCAAAGGGAACAGCTGGAGCAAAGACATAGAAGCATGAATGTGCTGTGCATGTATGGGAGACAGTGAATGTCTAATTTATCTGGGGTCTAAAATACATGAAAGACAATGTTAGAACATAACTCTGGAAAGATAAAGTGCCCTGACACTGAAAACCAAGATCAGATATAAAACAGATCTGCCTTCTCCTCTATATACATGTTTATTGTTAGAACTATCAGAAAGACTTCATTATGTTATCATTTCCTTTATAATGCGTGGACACGAAAATCAAAATTGTTGGATGGATATTTGTATTCTCAGAATAAAGATGTAATTTGTATGTAGGTTCTAAATGTGACAGTTGCTTATGATTTTACTCCAGATGGAAACATGTAGAATCACATATCTAAGCGTATTTCTAACTACAATGAAATTTATGCACTTTTTTTTTTTTTTGCAGAGCCCTGCCATAATCAGCATAAGGGTAATTGAATGATGGAACTTGGAAATCAGAACTGAGCTCAGGGATAGAAGGTTGAGCAAGAGCATGGCAAGATGCCCAGGAAAATCTCAATGTGCTGCAACAGAAATCAAGTGATGATTATGGCATTGTATCACGTTTTAGGGATTATGATTTTTTCCCTCTCTTCTAAGTCTCTCAGTGGCACGCTCAGTGAATGAATTGGTATATACTCTGACTATATTTATTTACTTGTTTAGGTGTTTCTGTCCTCTTTGAATATAATTTATGTTTAAAAATATGTGTATCATAAGGTTAGGGACTAGATCTAAAATTTTATTGTTAAAAGAAAATCCTGGGTGAGGAAATTCCTTCTGCTATTTATATTCTCCACCTATATTTTTAGAAAGCTGCCTCTGGGAATCTAAATGACTTGTACCAGGGTCATATAATCAGTAAGTATATGTCAAAGGCAGGAATTGAACCCAATATTCCTGGGGCCGTTCTCCAGTGATGTATCCACTACTCCATGCTGCTTCTCAGCAACATGGATTATGAAGACAGGTAATAACACATTTGCCATAATACAAAGACCAATTGTGTACTGGAGTCATAATGTGAATATGAGGCATATTAACTTAAAAAGTTTGTTGACATTTAGAATCACAGAATCTCAGAATTGAAAGGTTATAGTATTCTCAGAAGCAATCTAGTCCAACCCACAGGTGATAAGAATTCAACTTACAACATCCCTGAGTGGCCATCCAACCTTCCAATAAAAAATGCTCATCACCAAGATCCTTGTATGTTCTAAGCCTGCCAATACCATTATGGTAAAGTTTAGATTATTGGGAAATGTCATTTTGTTTGTTTGTTTGTTTGTTTTACAGTATGCCAAAATATTCATCTATGCAACCTCTTTGACTTTTAGGACTAAGAACAATGAGTCTCATTCCTTTCTACATGACAAGATTTCAAATATTTGAAGATAATGCTCATGAAATTTCCTCCAGGCTAAACAGATTCAGTATATAGGTATATAGATGCATATACATATGCGTATATATATATATATATATATATATATATATATGTCTATATCTATATCTATATTTGTTGTTGTTTTTATATTACATAGAATTTTTCCTGTATCATTTCCCATCCCAATTCCAGGGAATCATCCAATATAATAGTAACAACAATAAGATGGGAAAATCAACAAAACGTGTCAGTAAATTAAAAGAAAAAAGACAATATACGGAACATCCCACTCATGTGGAACAGTCTCTTCAAGGGAGTGAGGAGAGGGCTATTATCATATCTCTTCTATGAGGTTGAGCTTAATTTTTGTAATGCTTATTTTGTTGTTATTGTTGTTGTTTATGTTATTGTTGTCATCAAGTGAATTATTTTCTTATCTCTGCTTGCTTCACTGTGCATCATTTTGTGCCCTCCTCCAGATGTTCTCAAGTTTATCACTGCTTTTGCTTATAAAGGTAGAACTCAAACTGGATGAAGCTCTCTAGACATGGACATTTGAAGGCATTATAAAATATAATTATAATTTTCCACATTCTTGTCACTGACAATATGTCTCTTTATCTAGCTTCTTAATGCATCTCTGTTTTTATCATATCAATTATTTCTTATAACACAGTAATATTCTATCATTTTCATATATCTTAATATATTTAGCTAATATCCAGATAGGTGTCTATTTTCTTTCCAGTTCTTTGCTACCACAAAAAAAGTGCTACTATAAAAATACTTTGGTATATATGAGACATTTATTTCCATCAATAGCTTCTTTGGGGCATATTTTTATAGGTTGAATACTTGACTAAAATATATAGATATTCTAGTCATTTTATTTGCATAATTCCAAATTGTTTTCTAGAATGGTTGTAAAAATTCACAGTTCGCTAACAATACATTTCTGTCTCTATGTTTTTATAGCTTCTCCATCTTTTTGTTATAGTTGCAAATTTGCTAGATGGTGAAATGAATCTTAATAATTTGAATTTGAATTTTTTCTTATTATTAATGAATTGAAGCATTCTTTAATATGGTTGTTAAGAGTTTATGATTCTTTTTATGAGAAGTGTTTATTCATGTCCTTTGACCACTTCTCTATTAGGAAAGCAACAATACTTTTAAACAGTTTTTATTTGAAAGTCTCAAAGTCCTTCACAACCTTAGTTGATTTCCTCCAGATGCTCTCAAGTTTATTAATGCTTTTGCTTAAAAAGTGAAACTGGAACTGGATACAACTTTCCAGAAGTGGTTATTCCAAGGCATTATAAAATGCAATCATAATTTTCCACATTCTTGACACTGACACTTTACTTCATTATGCAACCTAACATCACAATTTTATTTTATTAGCTCAGAACTTTTTTTCCTTTATATACCACTCAAGTCGTATTGTCCTTTCAAACCACTAAAATGTGTGTGCATTCAAATAAACTGTAACATGCCTATTTTTTCTCCATGTAGGATTCATTTATACCCTGATTAAATTTCATCTTATTTTACCTGGTTCTGTGTTTTTTTTTCTTAAAAATATACTCACATGTATATATTAGCACCTTTTGTTTTTATATCACCTTAACATTAGTAATTTGTTTCCTCTCCCTAGTCTATAGAACTATCCTTTATAACAAAAAAGAAAAAAAAAGTTCAGCAAATAGCCAATATATCAAGCAAATCCCATATTAAATCATACACCCCCCCCCCACCTTTCAGAAGAAAAGAAGGTGGTACATTATTATATCTTGTTCTGGGCTTCACATTTGGTGATTATAATTACACAGCAATATCTTTTTAAATTTTTCATGTTTCCAATTACATTGTTTTAGTACCAGTGGTGTTTCTAATTCTTTGCTATTTCACAAAGATCTGCTATAAATATTTTTTTTTGTATATAGTAGCTTTCTTTCTATCTATCTTTGATCTCTTTGGGGTATGAGCCTAGGACTAGAATTCTAAGTTAAAGAGTATAAGCATTTTCATCACTTTATTTGCATCATTTCAAATTACTTTCTAAAATGAATAGTCCCATTTACAGCTATAGTAACAGTAAATTGTTGTTGCCATTCTTTTGCTCCAACATTGATTGTTCCCATCTCTTATCTCTGCCAATTCTCTCTTAAAAAACAAATAAACAAACAAAATTTAGTATTAGGGATTTGGTGAATAGGTAGCCCACCTTACAGTCAAGAAAACCGGAATCAAGTCCTGCAGTTGACAGGCGTTTTGGTTGTTTGACACTAGCCAAGCCCCTTGAAATCCTAGTGCTCTAAGACATCTCTCGGAGATGATGTTGCATAGGTGTTGTTGTTGACCTGCTTTGGTTGCAGAAATTAACTTATCTAGGAGATAAGTTAAAATATATCACTGAATTGCCCCATTTCTGTCCTGTAACACAGGTGATTTAGAGCATTCCTTCTGAAGGTTATTAATATTTTTACCATTCTTTTTATATTTTTAGAAATATTTTAATGTCCTTTAATGATGTTAATTAGGTTTTTTACATGATTTGTTTCATTGCTTGCCTATATGTCTTGTATATCAAGTTCGTATCAGAGAAACTTGATACAAAGGTTGTCCTTCCTCCTGCTTCTCCCTTCTTATTCAAGTTGCACTGATTTTGTTCATACAAAAGCTTTCTTCTTTTCGTGTCATAAAAATCATCTGTTTAAACTTTTGGAATTGCCTCTAATCCTTATTTGCTTAAGAATTCACCCCTTTGCCATAACTGAAAGGTTGTAATTATTAATCATTATGATTATTAATATTATGATCATTAAAGTTTATCTTCATTAATACTCAGTTTATATATCAAATTTACTGTGCTATAATGGAGTGAAGCGTTGGTTTAGATATAATTTGTGTCATACTGCTTTCAGTTTTCTCAGGATTTCTTGTCAAATCAAAAATTCTTAGGTAATTTATGTTGTGGTGGTTTGTTGAACACTTTCTTATTGAGTTTAATTATTTCTGATCCTACTTGCCTAATCTGTTCCATTAACGTACCTTTTAAAAATAGGTATCTATCTAATCTAATCTATTGAGATTTAAATAAAGCTTTTGATAAACACCTCATTCTATTCTTATGGAGAAAATAGGGAGATATGGACTATTTAATACTACAATTAAAAATATTCAGCATTAGTTAGATGACCTGACTCAAAAGTAATTATTAATGGTCCAATGTCAATGTGGATAGGAGGTCTTATATGGGGTAACCCAAGAATCAGTGCCTAAACCAATGCTGCTCAACCTTTTTATCAGTGATTTGGATAGATATGAAGGGTATAAAGGGTACATTCATCAAGTTTTCAGATAACGCAAAGCTGGAAGCGAATGCACTGGATGACTGAGTAAAGATTCAAATAGATTTTTAAAAGCTACAACATATGATGGTGATGAAGATGATGATGATAAATAATAATAACAATAATAACACATTTATATGAGGCCTAATATGTGCCAGGAACTATGCTAAGCACTGTGTGTGTGTGTGTGTACACACACACACACACACACATATATCTATACACACACATATATTCTTATTTGATACTCATTACAACCATAGAAGTTAGGGGCTATTATTATCCCCATTTTAAACATAAAAAAATTGAGGCAAAAATAGGTTAAGTGACTTTCCCAGGTTCACAAGGCTATTAAGTGTGTGAGATCATATTTGAACTCAGGTCTTCCTGACTCCAAATCCATTCCTCTACCCATTGCATCACCTACCTCTAATTAGATGAAATTCAATAAGTTAAAAGTATTATACTTGGGTACAAAAAAACAATCACCTTCACCAATACAAATTGAGGGAGGCATAGATTTCAATTCATTGGAAAAAGGTTCTGGGGGTTTCAGTGGAATACAGTTCACTAAACATACAATTCAAAAATACAATTCACAAGTATGATGTGACCACTACTTAAAAAAAAAAAAAGGAAAAAAAGTAATTTGATCTTGGTCTGTATTACAAAGAGGAATAGCTTCTAGGAAAAGAGAGGTGATAGCTCCACTGTACTCTGTCCTCCTCAGATCTAATCTAGAGTATTATATTAAGTTCTTGATGCTAAAATTTAAGAAAGACATTGATAAAAGTGAAAAGTTACTGGAAGAGGACAACTATGAAGGTGAAGAGGGTTGAGTTTAAGTCAAATTGGGATAAATCAAAAGGACTGGGCATGTTTAACTTGGAGAAGAGAGGACTAAGCAAGGGCATGAGAGATGCCTTCAAGTAATTTAAGGACTTTGTGAAGAGGTGATATCTGTTTTGTTTGGCTCCATAAGGAAGAACCAAGAGCAATAGGTTAAAGTTGAATAAAAGTATATTTATAGAACATTTCTTAACATTTAGAGCTGTACAAAAGTGGAATAGCATACCTCAAAATATGATGGATTCCCCTCCCCACGCTTTGAGGTCTTCAAGCACAGGCTGAATTACTACTTCTGGGATATATTATGTCAGGATTCCTTTCAAGAATTATTTTAAAATAATAATGATGATGATGATATTATAAAGATGATAATTAATACTTACATGGCACTTATTTTTTGCAAAGTGCTTCAATTACATCACTTCATTTTATCTTCACAACAATCCTGAGGGGTCAGGAATATCATTATTTCCATTTCCCAGATCCAGAAACTGAGGTTTAACATAGGTTAAGTGATTGCCCAGGATGACACAGATAGTAGATATCTGATGTAGAATTCAGACTCAGGTGTTTCTGATTCGAACTCTAGTTCTCTATCCACTACACCACTTTGATGTTTATTTCTAGTAGCAATGGCCTCCTCGTTGTTCCATGAACCAGAAACTCTATTTCTTAGCATGGGGCATTTTTTTCTTTCTGTCCCTCCTACCTGGAATGGTCTCCCTCCTCATCTCTGCCTCCTGTCTTCTCTGACTTCCTTCTAATGCCAGCTAAAATACCACTTTATATAGGAAGACTTTTCCAATCTCTCGTAATTCAACTATTGCTTTGTTAATTATTTCCTTTTTATTCTGCAGATAGCATGTTTTTACATATCTATTTGCTTGTTATCTCCCTCCGGTAAAGTGTGTGCTCTTTAAGGATAAGACTATCTTTGTTCTTTCTTTGTATCCCTAGCACTTAACACAGTGTTGTAATATTTGCTATTTAGTAATATTGACAGTAATATTGACTGACTGATTCTACCATCTACTGACACTATTCTACCATCATATGTTTGTCTATAGAGAATAGTAATACTTTCTTCCCTTTTAATAACAAAATGACACACTTTTTCTGTCTTTTCCTATATCTGATTTGTGAGACTAATCTCATTCTAAGTATAGAATATTGAACTTAATTTTAATTCCATGTAAAATTCTAGAATTATTCAAGAATTACTTAAGAACATAAGGAAAGTAATGATAACAAAGCCATTTGGCTTCACTGAAAACAAGGTTTCCTCCAGCTGATATCATAGTCATTGCAACACCCTGGAACATGATGTCAAATTGATGAAGCTGTTTATTAAACACTGGTCCTGAGAGTCCTTAGAGCAAATGGTCTATTTATTCTTTCAGCAGTATGATAAGGTGCAAGAATTCAATGTCATTACAAACTGTGATACACGATAGAGTATGGGACCACTGCTGAATAGCTGAACTTCAATGTGTACTCCTAGTAGTATCACAGAAGCTATATCACTATGGAAGGCAGCAAAAATGAGAACAAAGTTTCTAAAAGCTGTACATGAGCAGTAATCACAGAATTATGGAAGTTGGATGAGAATTCAACAGTGTCCTCATTCAACTCATGCATGGAAAGTATCCTGTTATTTCAGGTGGCTCTTCAGTCTCTGCTTGAGACTTCTATGGGAATCAGCATCTCTCAAGGTATCCAATTCCACTTTTAGAGAGCTCTAGTTGTCGGAAAATTTCCTGTTAGCCCAAATTTACCTCTTTGTAACTTTTACCCATTATGCCAAGTTCTCCCCTTTGAGGTCAAAAGGAACAAGTCTAATCCTTGCTCCCCATGACAGCCTTTCAAATACTTAAAGGTAATCATCAGGTTCTGATTCTTTTCTTCTCTGAGTTAAATATGCCAAGTTACTTCAATTTATCTTCCCATGATGTGAACTCAAGGTCTGTCATCATCCTGTGTATCCTCGTCTGTACAATTTTCAGCTTATCAATATTCTTCCTGAACTGTGGCACTAAGAAGTCAGAACTGAGTGGAACAGAACTAATCCTTGATGGCCTCCAAGTTTCATAAATATTAGCTACGTAGATCTACCTTTATATCTGTGTCTATATAAACAATCTCATATGTTATGTTTCTGTAGAATCATTTAATTCAATATATTTGTTTCTAGAAAACATTCATATAGGTCATTTTAATTGTTTAGCCTAATAGCAAATATTAATAACACAAATAGTAACAAATCATTTTATATTATTGCTATTAAACGTTGTGTGGTTTCATGGTATGTTCTTCATTCTTGAAGAGGACCATGACATCAGGAAGATGATGATGTGTCTTGCAAATGAATTTGATTTGAGTGAGTGAGGGCTGGGCAAAATTGCCAGCCTCACTTTCTCTTCCAGAGCCACCTGGGTTCAGTAGTCAGATATAGATCAGAAGAACTGGAAATGTCCCAGGATGCAGTGGGAAACCTTGGCTTTTTAAAGCTAAGGTCTTTCCAAGGTCTCACTTTGAGTGAGGCAACACCCGTTCAGTGAATAGGCCTGTTTAAGAAGTGAGTCAAGTGGTGGTTAAAATATACATACATACATACATACATACATACATACATACATACATACATGTCTTACAGCAATTGCTTTGAATTTACCTTGTTTATATTTTGAATTTATCCTCATACAACTTCTCCACTGATGTTCCATTAACATATATTTATATGTGTATATATGCTAACTTATCTACATTTATTTTGTGATTCATTTAACCTATCTCATTTTCAATTGTCTTATTTTCAAAATGGGCATGAGGGCAGCTAGATGGCTCAGTGCATAGAGTATCGAGCCTGGAGTCAGGAAGAAGTGAATTTAAAAATCTTGCCTCAGACATGTACTAACCCTGTGACCCTGGCAAGTCACTTGTGATTGCCTCAGTTTCTTCATCTGTAAAATGACCTGGAGAAGGAAATGGCAAACCACCTCGGTATCTTTACCAAGAAAATCCCAAATGGGGTCGTGAAGAATCAGACACAACTGAAAATTAAAAAAAAATTAAAAATGGAAACAAAAAGTACTCCTATATCATGGAGTAGTTCTCAATACCTAACAAGTTAACATAGGTAAAGCACATTGCAAACCACAAAGCACTAGATATATGCTAGCTATTGTTATTGTTATTATTATTACCATTATTATTACTACTACTATTACGAAAATACTTCTTAAGTCAATTATATATTCTTTGGGGGGAAAAAAAGATCACAAAATATTCCGTGCTACAGGATCTTAGATATTTTTCTCCAAATCAGAAGCCAGAGTTAGAAGCAGGAACAGGCATAACTTCCTTATGAAATTGCTTGCAGATTTAACAGAGTAAATCTCCCAAGTGGCTATAGTAATGGATCATCATTTAATTTCCATAGTTATCGGCCCGAGTTACCATGTCAGCCAAACAGTGCCAGCTGGAGCGATCTTCCCTCTCATATTAAATAGCACTTTGGGGCTGGTTTAGAAGAGTCAGGTGTATACTTCCTTATTTCCTTGATCTGTTTGCAAGCAAGGTTCTCTTGCACAGAAGTCATTAGCATTTTATTTCAAAAGGCCCTAAGTTACATTGAGCACCTGAGCAAAGAAAAAAGAATCCAGTCAGAACCTTAATGACTAAAAGATTTTCTCCTCATGGCTTAGGTCACATCTATATACAAACATTAAATCCAAGACACCACAGTCATGCTTTTCCCTTCCAACACATTTGCAGATGATCCAAAAAATAATCGAAACACATATATTTGCTATGATTATGGCTGCAATATATAACCAACGATGAATTTTTTTTTTCTGAGAGACATATTATAAAATACATTGAAGACAAGTAGAACTAGAAAAGAATAGAGGAGAGGAATTAAGGTAAGCATGAATCAGCAAGCATTTTGTTAAGTGCCTGCACTGTACTAAGCATTGTGCTAAGTGTTGGAGATAAAAAAGAAGGCAAAAAAAGGGCCAATTTTCTTTTCTTTTATTTTTTTTGATGATGCAATTAAGTGACTTGCCCAGGGTCACACAGCTAGCAAGTGTCATGTGTCTGTGGCTGGATTTGAACTCAGGTCCTCCTGAATCCAAGGCTGGTACTCTATCCACTGTACCACCTAGCTGCCCCCCCCAAATAGTTCTAATTTTCAAGGAATTCACAGGTTAATGGGGGAGATGACATGCAAACAGCTCTGTACTAACAAGATATAGACAGGATAAACTGAGATAATCAATGGAGGGAAGGAACTAGAAGGAAAGGAGATAAGGAAAGCCTTTTTATAGAAAGTGAGATGTTACCTGGGATTTGAAGGAAGACAGAAGGCTAAGATGAAGAGGGAGAGAATTATAAGCACGGAAAATAGCCAATGAAAATTTATGGAGCTGGGAAATAGAGGGTCTTGTGTGATGAACAGCAAGAAGGCCAGGTTCATTGGATTGCAGAGTACGTGGAGGAGAATAAAGTGTAAGAAGGCTGGAATGATAGAAAAGGACCAGATATAAAGGGATTTAAAAGTCAAATGGAGTATTTTATATTTGATCCTGGGGTAATATATTCACTGTAGTTCATCAAATGGGATTTAGAGGAGTCACTGCAGTTAGATTTGCTCTTTAGGAAGGTCAGTTTGATAGATAACTAGAGGATGGACCGGAAAGGGAAGATATTTGATGCAGGAAGACTAACTAGAAGGCTACTGCACTATTCCAGAATTGTGGGGATGAGAGCCTGCCCTTGGGTGGTGGCAGTGTCAGAGTAGAGATGTTGGTATATACAAGAGATATTATAATTGTAGAATCTACTTTACCTGGCAACTGACTGGCTATGTGGGGGTGAGAGAGAATGGGGATTCAAAAATGATACGTAGATTGTGAGCTTAGATCATTGGAAAGATGATGATGTCTTTGAAAGTAAAAGGGATGTTACAAAGAAGAGAGGTTTTGAAGTGTGTGTGTGTGTGTGTGTGTGTGTGTGTGTGATAATGAATTTAGTTTTGTACATATTTAGTTTAAGATGATTATAGAACTCTTGGAGAGAGATATTAAGGTGAGATAAATACATCTATGATTCATCTATATAAAAGATAATTATTGAATCCATGAGACCTGATGTAATCATCAAGCAAAATAGTATAAAGAGAGAAGAGAATAGGTCCTACGACAGAGCCTTAGACAGCACCTATAGTTAGGTGGCTTGGCCTTGATGAAATTCTAGCAAAGGAAATTGGATAGGATGAGTACCGGGAGAGTTTAGTGTTACAAAAACCTAGATAGAAGGGAATTTAAAAGAGAAGAGAGCAATTAACAGAGATGTCAAAGAGAGTATTGAGACAGGACCATTACATTTGTTGATTTAAGAGATCATTGGTAACTGTACAAAGTCATTTCAGTTGAATGATGAGGTTGGAAGTCTGACTATAAAAAGTTAAAAGGGAGAGAGGAAAGAAGGTGGAAGCATTGATTGTAGATAACTTTCTCAAGAAATCTAGCCATAAAAGAAATAGCTACATGGGATGATGGGGATGGGGTGAATGTATGGATTAAGTGAGTATTTTTGAGGATGGGGGAAACAGGCAATTTTGTAGACAATAGGGAAGAAGTCAGTAGACGGATTAAATACTAGTGGTAAAGTGGAGATGATAAAGGGGACAATGCACTGTAGAAAATAGGATAGAATGAAATCTCTTTTTCATTTAGAGGGAAGAGCCACCTCTTTATGTAATAGTGGATTGAAGGAGAAGAAAGGAAAGACATTTGAGTAACGTGACAAGAGAAGAAGGGAAGAACAGAGAATTTTTGGCAAATGGTTTCATTTTTTTTTCGGTGAAGTATGAGGTAAAGTTCTCAGCTGAGAACGTGGGGTTTGGGAAGCAATGAGAAGTTTAAGGAAGAAAGAAATGTTTTGAAAAACCACAATGGTACCTGGAATAGTGAACAGATTAGGGAACTATAAAAGAGTTTTATTACATAATTCTCTGTAATACAAATTCGTAGTGAACTCAGTTATTGTGGTTTTGTGATTTTCTTTTGTTCAGCAAGTTTTGAGTAGGAGTAAAGGTAGCACATGGTGGGAGAAGTCCAAGGCTTGGAAGAAGTCCGAGATTAGTGATAGAATAAGGATCAAGGAACCAGAGAAAAGTGGACAATGGAGAAGTGAACTAATGTGACTAGGTGTTAAAATGGGGAAGAAATGAGAGTGTAGCCAGTGTAAAAGTGATGACCTGGGAAAGAACTAAAGAGTAGATCAGAGTAGAAGTAGAAGATCAGAGGTTGTACTGAAGATAAAAAATAAGATTAAGTTTTGCAAGGCAGAGGCAGAGATGAAATGGCATCTGATTATAACCAGGTAAGGGAAATTCAGAGTGAGTTGAATAGTAAGAATGACAAATAATAGATGAATAATTCAAATACTACACTTATATCCATGAAATATTGAGTAAACCAGAAGGTCTGCACTATGTTGGGCGGATTCTCTATGAAGGATTTATGAAAAAGCATAGGATCAGAAAGGGTGAAGAGGGTAACATTGACTTTAATGAAGGACAGGACCCCAATCATGAGGTCACAGATCCACAAAAATTAGTTTGTGAGTGGCAATCACAATTAATCAATCAACAATCTGTTATCCACCACTTACTATGTGCCAGGCACTGCATTAAGCACTAGGCGTACTGGATGAAGAAGAGGCAAAATATTTCTTGTCCTCAAGGATCTTATATTCTAGTGGGGTAGGCAACATATATAAATGAAAATACACATTAAAAAAGAATAGATCAAATGTAATGTTAGAGAGGATGGCATTAGTAGTTGTGAGGACTAGGAAATACGTGGAGAAAAATTACATTTGTGGTGAATCTTAAAGAAAATCAGGGGTTCCAAAACAGATGTTGAGAAGAAAAACATTCCAGTTACATAGAACAGCCAATGCAAATTTAATGAGATGGTAATAAGAGTTGTCTGTGGGAGGTATGCTGAGGAGGCCAATACAGCTGTATCATGGAGTATGTGGCAGGTAATAGAATGTAAGAAGATTGAAGAGATAGGAAAAGGCCAGGTTGTAAAAAACAATAAACATCAAATAAAGGATTATATTTAATTGTAGAGGTAATAGGGAGCCACTTTAAGAAGGTGAGGTGATGAAATGTCAGAACTAAACTTTAGCAATATCACTTTGGCAGTTCTACAGAGGATAGAGTAGATCAGGTGGATTTGGGGAAAGAAGGCTAATTAGAAGCCTATTGCAATCATCTAGGTGGGAGTTATCGAGGGCTTGAACTATGGTAGTGGCTTCATAAGTGGGAAACAGCACATGTGTATAAGTGGGAAATAAGGCACGTGTGGGAGATGTTCTAGAAAAGAAATGACAAATTCAGCTAACCGATTGAATATGTGAGGAGAGAGAGAGATTTGAAGAAGACAACAAGGTTGACAAACTGAATGAGTGGCAGGATAGTAGTATCCTTAAGAGTAGTTGGGAAGTTCAGAAGATGGGAGAATTTTAGGAGAAAAGTACTAACTTCTGTTTTGGCCCTATTGAGTTTAAGATGCTTATAGGCTACATGGATGGAACCGTCCAATAGGCATATGTGGGACAGGAGCTCAGAGAAGAGACTTTCAACTTTTTTTTCCCCCTTTTTCAGTCATGTGACTTTGTGACCCCATTTGGAATTTTCTTTTCAGAGATACTGGAATCAATTGCTATTTCCTTCTCCAGCCCATTTAACAGATGAGGAAACTGAGGCAAACAAGGTTCAGTGACTTGCCTTTGGTTACATAGCTTAGTAAGTGTCTGAGGCTGAGTTTGAACTAAGGATGATGAATTTTGCTGACCCCAGGCCTGGCACTCTATCCACTGTACCACCTAGCTGTCTAGAGCAGAGACTAGGGTTGCATAAAGAAATATGGAAATCTTTTGGAGAGAGATAAGAATTAAATGCGTATCAGTCATTAAGACTAAGGAATAGCTGTGCTGTCCATGGCATAATTCAATTTTTATTTTATTTTGGATTCTGATTACTTTGTCAAGATGAACAAGTTTTTAACATAAGTTTTACTGATATTTCTTTTGTGAATATCTTGTATTTTACCTCTCTGTATACTTTACTTCCTCTTGGAGAAAGCAAAAACAAACAAAACAAAAAGCTCCTTGAAGACAAGGACTATTTTATTCCCATTTTCATATCTGTAGGACTGAGCACTTGGTTTTACACAAGGTAGGTACTTAATACATATTTTCTGAATTTAATGTGACAGCAGAGAAGATACTGGAATGACCTAAACTATAATGACACTGACAAAATGGACAATCCATACATTGTGGTGGGTGTCCATCATTAAGCCTGTAGCTGCAAGTGATGAGTCTAATCTCCATTCCTACAAAGGATAACCTATTTTTAAGGGTGTGGTGTGGATGGAAGCATAGCTGATGAAACTTTATAGCTGCTTATTTCATATTGATTTCATTTCCATAAATGTCAAGTGTATATTAGTTACAGCATCTTCAGAAATGAAAATGTGGAAACTGGCTCTGATGAAAATGAAATTTTACAGGTATAATCTCTTCAATGATCATTTGTCTTTATTTCTACACACTTTGCCAATACTATATTCACATTATTCAAGCAGGTTGACTCCTTGTGATAAAGACTATCTGTAAATATAGATTTTACAGCACTGCTTCTCAAAATGTTGTAGCAGATTCACTTTCATCTTTGAAAATGGTATTGCCTAAAGCGTACCATGCGCTCCACGAGGTCTTGCTGTATAGATTAAAAACTCATGGAAACAACATAGTACTTTATATGTCATGTGTTACATATTTTAAATGAAATGCTATGATTTTAGGGCAATTATTACATATTATAAGAGATCATTGCAATATTTAAGTAGCAAACCTTCTGTTCATCATCATCATTGTCCTCATCATCATCACCTATCCTACTATTATATTTTTGGTTTGGCTTTGAATTCCAAAAATGTCGTTTTACTCCTTATTAACTTGTTGAATTCCAACCCACCTGTTAAAATCCAACTCAAATATTATCTCTGTAAAGCCTGTCCTGATTTCTCCCTTCTATCTCTCTCGGTAACACACTTCCACTTAGACCTCATATAGTCATTTGATTTGTAATTCTCTTTGGCTTCACTAGACAGAAAGCTGTCTAATAATGGTGATGACTAACCAATGAATTAGTAGAGAATGTGTTTTAACAAATAAAATGAAATGATATACTTGCAAAAAGGAGCATACAGTACAATACCATGTTAGTAACTTATTTACCTGCTAGACTATAAGCTTCATGAGATCTTTGTCTTAGGTGAGGCAGTGCATAGATTGCTAGACCTGGCATCAGTAAGACCTGAGTTCAAATATCACCTCAGACACTTACTAGTTATGTGACCCTGGGCAAGACACTTAACCTCTTTTTGCCTCAGTTTCCTCAGCTATATAATGAGGACAATAAGGGCATCTACCTTCTAGGATTATTGTGATGATAAAATGAGGTAATATTGCTAAAATGTTTTGCAAATGTAAAGTATGTTATTATTATTATTATTATTATTATTATTAACACTACTACTACTACCATTATTATTAATAATCTATGGCACAGTGCCAACCATAGCACTCTACACAGAAAACATTTAATAAATGTTTGTTGCCAATATAGCTATGACCAGAGGGTTTACTATTTGAAATATTGTGGTGATATCGTGTATTATATTATAGACTGGCAAAAGATTATGGAGGACTTTAAATGCTGATTAAAGGGAGAAAATGAGGAAGAAAATAGGCCTTTATTAACTGACTACTATGTGTCAGGCAGTATGCTAAATACTTTACAATATTATCTTCTTTAATCTTTACAAAAACCCTGAGGGTAGGTGATATTATTACGCCCATTTTACAGTTGAAGAAACTGAAGCAGACAGAGGTTAAGTAAATCATTTCATTTTTGCAGATATTAGTTTCCTTATGTGTAAAATGAGGAAGTTAAACTAAATCTGAGGCTAAGAGAGGTTGCAGCCTGGCCAGTCATTATAGCTAGTGTATGAAGGCAGATTTAAACTCAGGTATTCCTGACTCCAGGCCTAGCACACTTCTCAAAGGAGTCTAAAATTTATTCAGTAGGCAATAGGGAACTATTGAAGATTTATCAGAAAAGAAATTACATATCTAAGTGTTATGGGGAGGTGATGAGAGCAGTTCCTACTGGGGCCTGATTCACATCTTACTCCTAGGACCTAAATGCTTTTTTTGATTCATTCTTCTTATTCTCATCAATTGAATACTCCTCAAATTCTCTTTGATCCAGCTACTTCAAAAAACACTTAGTCTAAATAGCAGTAAAGAATAAGATCAATTTACTTACAATGGCATTGTGATATCAAGGAAATACTATAACAAAAAGTACCCGGAACATCCATGCATGACTCAAGAAAGAAACTTCCTAACATTATTATGAGTCTTGCCTATCTGGGTCCACAAATTCAGCCTTCACTTTGGGGTTAATGTAGGGAGAGTAGAAATATTGGGATTATCAACTTGGTCATCAACATAGGAAAACAAAGTCTTCAAGATTAAGAAGACATGGATGATTGACTTGGCTTGACTCATGGTTTTCTTCCATTACATAGAAGATACTGTATACCAAGGGCTTGAATGGCATTGAGTGTCTCCAGCCTTTGGTGAGGACTTTAGGTCACAATGGTCATTCCTACTCAGTAAGATGTGGAAAAAGTTCCATAAAACTACTTTGGACCTTACTGATAAAGGCTAGAGATTGGTCCCTGCCCCAAAGCTGATGGGTTGGGGTACAACTTAAAAGGTATCTCACGCACAGAAAACATGCTTTCTTTCTTTCTGTGTTCTTTTCTACTTTAGTTTCAGTCCTGATGTCACTTTTCATCACAGGGACTTCTCCCTAGTGGAGAATTTACTCTAATGTCCACGTAATATGGAACATACTGCTCATCCCAGGCCTCAAAGAATTACATCTCCTGGGGTCTAAAGCACCATAAAAGTATGGCAGATCTTCAAACAGGCTTCTTGCATAGGCATAACAATTATCACAGCAGAAATATGGAGTTTGAATTGGAAGAGTAAGAGAATAAAGAAAAGAATACCTATCTGGAGGCTATTTCAACAGTTCAGACAGTTGGTGATGAGGGCTGTATTATGCTGATGACAATGGAAATAGAGAAAAGAGAACAAATGTAAACCATGTTGTAGAGGTAGAAGCAATGACAACTGGTGATTCATTGGATATGAAAAGTGAAGGGATATGGAGATGCAAAGATAACCTCGACATTATGATTGTGAGAAAGTGGGTGAGTGATGGTGCCAAATAGACGAAGATTGGAATATTGGTATAGAAAGGAGGATAATGAGCTCCATTTTTTTTTGTATGTTCAGTTTGAGGTATGCAGCGTTTTTGGTTTTTTTTATATGACTATGATATATGATAGCCTGTGAACTGCTCCCGACCAGATTCTTCATAGTTCCCAGTAGGATACTGAGTTCCATATTCCTTTGCTTTTGGTGTAGTCTTTGACAGAATGGACTTTCCTGAAGCTGCTACTTGGACCTGGGGAATTATTCATGTGCAAAGATGTCAAATAATGATGGTAATTAACCATAGCACTTCACAGAGGTCACATCTACACTGCTGAAATGAAATGGTATGATGCCAAAATACAATAAGTATGGAGACTCCAGAGCCACTTTGTTGCTGGACGCTTGTAGGAGTTTGTACAATGTAGTTCTCTGAAGCATTAATTAATATTTCAAACATGGAACCAGAAAACATCCCTCAAGCAGCTGATTGCTTTTTTTCAAAGTTCTTTGTCTTTACTCAGTTATTCCTACAAATAGTAAATTACTCACAGTTCACAATTCATCATATGCTAGGTTTCTGCCCAGAATACACTGGTAGGCAGAAAAGGTAGGTCAAGTGTGCATTCTAGGGCAAGCCAGAGAAACAATTTATATTTGCATTTTAAAATACTTAACTCTTATCATAATTTCTAAAGAATTTGCCCTAGCTTTTTCTCATATCTTAGAAAGGTTGAGATTTTTCTATTTCTTTTTCTTATTAAGATAAAAAAAGTCCAACTAAATAAAGGAGGAAAAAAATGTGATGGTAGGCAAAGTATCTTTATGGAAAGAAAAAGTTGTTTGGTTTTTTATTTATCTTTCTGGTGTCCATCATTTTTTGTCCTCTATACTAAGGGAAGTATTTTATCTATGCTTTTCCTAGTAGGTCCTAATTATCTGTATTCTTAATTTTGATTTCCAGTTTTAGGAGGGATGTGATACCTCTCATCATAACTTTTTGTAAATTGTAGAAACATTTTACCAATCATAATCTTTTTGGGATTTTTAAAAATATTTTTTAATCTACCTATAATTAGGCAGAACAAGAAAATTAGAAGGAAAGCCCTCACTTACCTAGCCACAATAGAAGAAAAAAAAAGTTTCAGCTTCCTTGCATTTTTGGGAAAATACATGGTCTTATCATATAGTCCCAGAGGTGAGTCTAAGATAAGATTCATGGAGACTCATCTAAAAATCTTGGCCTTGAGCCAATCTGAGCCCCCAAAAGACTCTGATTCACCTCCTGTCTATTGTAACTGAGTTTCAGAAATATCTATACTAACTTAAAAAGCTGCAAAATAAAATACTGAATTCATATTACTCAGTGGACAGTATTGAGACTAATGAACCACATGGATATGGAAATTATGGAACATATATTTTGCTTTTTTTGGTTAGTAAGCATATTTTCATGAGGAAAAATTATATGTTATGGGAAGGCAGTGTGTTGAAATTCTTCCCATAGGGTTTTTTTTTTTTTGGGTGGGGGAGAATCTATCTTAGTATTGCTTTTCAGTCATTTGTGATCAGGGAAAACACACGTAGTAGAAGTAGTACCTAGGGACTTGTGATTCATTTTTAGACAAACCTAGATGAGTACCTTTCCTTGCTGCTGTATTCATGTAGCCAGCTGGCCACCCAACCTGCTGCTGGTAGGGGAGAGAAAGCTCATCTTCCCTCGATCAGAAGTTCAAGAGAGAGGTGGCCCTGGCTATATCTCTACAGTGAGATAACCCTGAGGGAGTGAAACCAGAAACTAAATTTCCTTGCTCTTTTTAATCTACAGAATGGGCTGCTTTTGGGGCAGCAGGTAGATAGAACACCAGCCCTGAAGTCAGGGTGACCTGAGTTCAAATCCAACCTCAGACAGTTGACACTAGCTGTGTGACCCTGGGAAAGACTCTTAACCCTGATTGACTCAGAAAAGGAGAGAGAGAGAGAGAGAGAGAGAGAGAGAGAGAGAGAGAGAGAGAGAGAGAGAGAAAGAGACAGAGAATGGTCTGCTTTTCCTATCTCAATCTCTAATAATTTTTGACCCTCCATCCACTCCACACACCCTGTTATGAAGACCAATTTATTGAACAGGAGCCTCTGGAAATGCATGTCTGTTAATAGCCAGAGAGAGTTTTCAGAGAAATAAATCCAAGTAATCAGTACCACATAAAATACTTTAAATCACCAATAATTAGACAAATGAAAATTAAACTAACTCTAAGGTTTCATTCTAAAACTTTCAGATTGAAAAAAAAAGTTGCAAAAAAGAAAAAAAGACATACAGGAGAGGCTGTGGTAAAATAGGTATATTAACCCATGATTTGTGGGTTGATGTAGTAATTAATTAATTAATTAATTAACTAAATGGTCCAGCAATTCTAGAAAGTAATTTGGAACTATGCCCCCAAAGTTATTAAGCTATGTATACCTTTTCACCTAGTGATATTGTTACTATCTATACTCCAAAGAGATCAAAGACATTTGAAGAGGACTCATATATATAAACAGTTCTTTCTGTGGTAGCAAAGAATTAGAAACTGAGGGAGTGCCAATCAATTGAAGAATGGCTGAATAAGTTGTGGTATACAAATGCAATGTGATGGAATACTATTGTACTGCAAGAAATCATGAAGGAGATGGTTTCAAAGAAACCCAGGAAGACTTATATGAACTGACACAAAGTGAATTGAGCAGAGCCAGAAGAATAATTTGTACAATGACACCAATATTGTCAAGATAAACAACTTTGAAAGATTTAGGAACTCTGATCAACACAATGACCAGTCACAATCCCACAATTCATGATGAAACACACTATCCACCTCCAGATAGAGAGGTGATGGATTCTGAGTACAGACTGAAGCATATTTTGTTTGAGATGGCTAATTTGGGAATTTTTTTCTTTTGCCTGACAATATGTTTTTGAAACAGGTTTTATTTTTCTTGCTTTATCAGTGAAAAGGGAACACAAATGGTATGGGAGAAAATTCAGAACTGAAAATAAAATAAAATGGAATTAAGAAAAATAAACCAATAGGCCAGAATACGTGTTTCACTGAAGTAGCCCATTCTCATACCCGATTCCATGGGAAGTATTCCAATACAGCACTGTCTCCCACATAATTTTTTTTTTAAATTTCAGTGGTCTGACAGCTAATCTAAGCATCTCACTCTTTGTACATCAGAGGACTATTGTAAGAACCCAATAGTTTAAGTTGTTCATTTGGTCAATCTTTGTTCAGTTGTGTCTGACACTTCATAAACCCATTTAAGTTTTTTTTGGCAAAGATAGTAGAGTGGTTTGCCATTTCCTTCTCCAGCTAATTTTACAGATGAGGAACCTGAGGCAAGTAGAGTTAAATGACTTGCCAAGGGTCACAAAGCTAGTGTCTGAGGCCAGATTTGAACTTTCAATGATCAATCTTCCTGACAGCGGCCCAGCATTCTATCCACTGCACAACGTAGCTGCCCCCAAAATCTAAGTAAGTACTTCGTAAACTTTAAAGTTCTACGTAAATATCATCTGGTGTTGCTTTTGTTATAGTTACAAAGTGTCTTTAAAAATTGGTCTTTTCACCAGAGGAGAATTTTCTTCAGGTCAGCACATATGGCCCATTGCAAATATATGTGTATGGTAATATCTACAAGGTCTGGCATCTGATTACTTGATCAAAATGGTGATATACTGGTCATTGGTAAGCATTTCCACAGGAAGGCAGGGAGAAACAGAGCTGTAACTAGGGCTGTCCTAGTGTAGGAACAATTTCAGAGGTATTTAACCCCTATTTGCTCTCTAACCACTGCTATGTGTATGTAAGTATGTGTGTGTATCTGTGTAGAGTATTTATATGGTTATTTGCTTTTGACCACTGCCTCCTTCAGTCCCTCCTCCCTCTTATTATCCCTTTTCCTTTTCTTCCCCTTTACTCTTACTGCTTCTTCCCTCCCTTCTTTCCCCCCTCCCTTTTCTTTCCTCTTTTCCCTCCTACTGCCTATAGGGCAAATTAGATTTCTATACCTAACTTATTATGTTATGCCCTTCTTGAGCCAAATCTGATGACAGTAAGGTTCAAACAATGCTCCCCCCCTTCTTTCCCTCTGCTGTAATAGGATTTTGTGTCTTTTCTTGTAATATAATTTACCCTTGTCTGCCTCCTCCTTTCTCAGTACATTTTCTAAGATCAGATTGATCCACTTATTTGGATCCATTGTACCTACTTGATTAGATTTTTTCTTTATCATTACATCAAAGTCAACTAATATCCACCCTCTGTATGTATACTCCTTTAACAAGGTGTAATAACAATACAGTTCTCAAGGGTTTCAAGTCTCATATTCCCTTGTAGGGGTTTAAACAGCCCCCCCCTTATTAACAACATATTGTATCCTTCTGTCCCATTTACCTTTTTAGGTCCTTCTTGAGTCCTGTACTTGAAGATCAAACTTTTTGTTGAGCTCTGGTCTTTTTATCAGGAAAGTTTGGAAGTCTCCTATTTCATTGAATATCCACCTCCTCCCTTGAAAAATGATGTTCATTTTTGCTGGGTAATTGATCCTTGGCTGCATTTCAAGCTCCTTTGCCTTACAGAATATCATGTTCTACGCCCTGCAGTCTTTTAATGTAGAAGCTGCAAGGTCCTGTGTAATCCTGACTGTGGTTCCATGATATTTAAATTGTTTCTTTCTGGCTGTTTGCAGCACCTTCTCTTTCATCTAGTAATTTTGGAATTTTGCTATTACATTTCTTGGCGTTGTCAATTTGGGATCTCTTTCAGGTGGTGATCGGTGGATTCTTTCTATGGTTATTTTCCCTTGTGGTTCTAGGGTTTCTGGGCAGTTTTCCTGTATGATTTCCTGAAAGATACTGTCCAGGCTCTTTTTTTCATCATGATTTTCAGGTAGTCCAATAATTTTTAAATTGTCTCTCCTGAATTGATTTTCCAGGTTGGTTATTTTACTGATGAGGTATTTTATGTTTTCAACTATTTTTTCATTTTTTTGTTTCTGTTTGACTGTTCCTTGCTCTCTCATAGAGACATTAGTTTCCATTTGTCCAATTCTAGTTTATAACAGATTGTTTTCTTCTGTTAGCTTTTGTACTTCCTTCTTCAATTGGCCAATTGTGTTTTTTAGGGACTTGTTTTCTTCAGTGTATTTTTTTCCAATTGGCCAATTGTATTTTTGAAGGACTCTTCTACTTCTCTCATTTGACTATTATAATCCTTCTTGAGCTCTTCTAAGAAGGTTTTTTGAGCTTCAGACCAGTTCATATTCCCTTTTGTTGTTGCACATGTGGGTTTGTTGACAATGTTGTCCTCTTCAGAATTTCTGCCTTGAGGGGCAGCTAGGTGGCTCAGTGGATGGAGCACCGGCCCTGAAGTCAGGAGTACCTGAGTTCAAATCCGGCCTCAGACACATAACGCTCACTAGCTGTGTGACTCTGGGCAAGTCACTTAACCCCAATTGCTTCACTAAATAAATAAATAAATAGGGTAAAGAAAAAAGAAGCCTTTTCCTAAAAAAAAAAAATTTCTGTCTTGATCTTCACTCTTCTCATAATATGAACCTATGGTACATTTATTTTTACTCATGGTATGGTGTTTCTTTATTCCCTGGCCTTGAAAGAGATTGAGCTCTCTTGTTGGGGAACAGAGGGCACTGACCCAAGCTTCTTGTGTTGGGAGCCTAGGTCTTGGTCACTGGCTTTTTGTGCTGGGGCGTCTTATGTTGGCAATTGGAGGCTGTGGTTTCTGGCAGTTTACCTCATGTTGGGCTGGAATCAGCAAGGCTAGAACTTTCAGGCAGTTCTAGGTTGCCTGCTTTTCTTTTCCTTTAGCTTTCTTCAGCTCCTTTTAGATGGGTGCTGCAGGGTGTTTATCTGCCTGGGGCCCCCTGCAGTGTTGTCTCCCTCATTTCTGCTAATGCACTGGGAGATTCCTTTGAGGTAGAGTGCCGAGGCACCTGGAGGTTTTCTGAGCTTCTTTCCACTGGTTTCCCCCCACCCTCACTGAGGTACTTGGAGGTCCAGGTGTTGGTGTTTGCCTGTTCTACCACCTGGGCTGCAGGATTTCTTCACAATTGGAGGCTACAAGGCTCTGACAGCTCATGTGGTGTTGGGCTGGAACCAGCAAGGCCAGGGCTTTAGGAAGCCTTTAGGTTGCTTTCTTCACCTCCTTTCAGATGAATGCCACAGGGTACTTATCTGCCTGGGGCCCCTTGTAGTTCTGCCTCCCTTATTTTTGCTGAGGCACTGGAGACCCATTTGCAGGTCTGCTGTACTGCTTCTCCCCATCTTTCTTCTAGTTCAGCTGTTCCAGGGTTTTTTTCTGGGGTGATATTTTCTAGGTTTTCAGAGGTCAATAGGGAAGAGTGAGAGCGACTACATTTTCACTCCGTCATCTTGGCTCCCAGAAGCGGAAGTCTCCAGATCATTTTACTGATGAGCAAACCAAGGAAAACAGGGCTAAGTAACTTGCCTGGGGTCCCACAGTTAATAAGTATCTGAGGTCACATTTGAACTCAGGAAGATGACTATATTGTTATTTGCACATCACATGACCTATTAGAATGTGAACTCCTTGAGAATAGAGATCTGATCATGTTATTATTTTCTTTATTTCAGTGTTTAACATACTCCTCAGCACATACTAAGTGTTTAAGAAATGCTTGTGGAAATGCAGAGCCATAATGGTGGAGAAAAGCAGCCACTTGTCTGAGCTCTCCTCATAATCCCTTTATACATATTTAAATAATAGTATAAATAAATTTAAATAATGCCAGGAGTGGCAAAGCACACAAAAGGATGGGGTGAAATAATTTTCCAGCCACAGACAACTTAGAAATTCAGCAGGAAAACAATGTTTCACCTGGGTGAGTGTGGAGCATGGTCTATCTCAGACTGTGCCAATGCAGACTGGGCTCCAGCAAATCAGGAGCTGGCCTTGGGAGCCACTAAATTTACAGTGGTGGTGGTGGCTTTCAGAGCTCTCAGTCCAAAGATGGTTAGGGGGTTGAACTTCTGGTCAGCATGAGGTTACAGGGTTTTTTTTTTTTTTGCTAGCATTGAGGCAGGACTCTGTTGCTTTCCCCATATTTGGATATGGGTTACAGTCCTGAGTGGCAGTCCTAGGTAGAGGAGGAGCACTAGCAAACAAGAGCTTATAGCCACAGTGGAGGGGAGCCCCTTCTCACAGTTCCAGGCAGAAAAGAGTGCTTACGGTCACTCACAATCCAGAGCACAGGCCAGGACAGTAGTAAAAACCTCTCCTTAGATCACAGCAGGTTGGAAGAATTGAAAACTTACAGGTTCCAAGTATCTTTGATAACAGCTGCATAAAACTCCTGAAGCTTGGGACAGAGCACCCTCCACTCTGGATGCAGAGCCTTACTTTAACAAAGAGTTAAAAGTCAAGAAATAGACTGGACAAATAAGCAAACAACAGAAAAAAATTCTGACCAGAGAAAGTTACTATGGTGACAAGGAAGATCAAAACACACACTCAGAAGAAGACAACAAAGTGAAAGCTCCTACATCCAAAGCCTCCAAAAAAGATGTGAATTGGTTTCAGACCATGGAAGGGCTCAAAAAGAATTTTGAAAATCAAATTAAGAGAGGTAGAGGAAAAAGTAAGAAGAGAAATGAGAGTGATGCAAGAAAATAATGGAAAAAGTCAACAGTTTGGTAAAAGAGACACAAAAAAATTGAAGAAAACTACACCTTTAAAAACAGACTAGGCCAAATGATAAAAGTAGTATAAAAAGCTGATGAGAAGAAGAATACCCTGAAAAGCTGAATTAGCCAAATGGAAAAAAGAGGCACAAAAATTCACTGAAGAAAAATAAAACTGCTTTAAAAAAGTAGAATTGGCCAAGTGAAAAATGAAGTACAAAAGCTGAAGAAAATAGCTGCTTAAAAATTAGAATTGAGAAAATGAAACCTTAATGACTTTATGAGACATCAAGAAACAATATAAAACAAAATCAGAGGAATGGAAAAAATAGAAGATAATGTGAAATTTCTCATTGGAAAAAACAACTGACCTGGAAAATAGATCCAGGAGGAGATATAATTTAAAATTATTCAATTACCTGAAAGCTATGATTAAAAAAAAAAGAGCCTAGATATCTTTTTTTTTTTTTTTTTGGAAATTATCAAGGAAAACTACCCTGATATTCTAGACCTAGAGGGTAAAATAGAAATTGAAAGAATCCACTGATCACCTTCTGGAAGATATGCCAAAATGAAAACTCCCAGGCATATTATAACCATATTCTATAGCTCCCAGATCAAGGAGAAAATACTGCAAGCAGCCAGAAAGAAACAATTCAGGTATCATGGAGGAACAGTCAGGATAACACAAGATTTAGCAGCTTCTACATTGAAGGTTCAGAAGGCTTGGAATGTGATATTCTGCTGGGCAAAGGACCTAGGATTACAACCAAGAATCACCTACCCAGCAAAACTTAGTATCATCCTTCAGGGTGGGGGGGGGGAAATGGACATTTAATAAAATAGAGGATTTTCAAGCATCCTTGATGAAAAGACCAGAGATGAATAGAAATAGACTCAAGAGAAGCAAAAAAAAAAAAAAGGTAAACAGGAAAAGGAAATCATAAGGGATTTTATAAAGTTAAATTGTTTACTTTCCTACATGGGAAGATGATACTTATAACTCATAAGAACTTTCTCATCATTAGGGTAGTTAGAAGGAGTATATATAGACAGAGGACACAAGTGTGAGTTAAAAATGAAGGGGTGATATGCAAAAAAAACAAAATGAGGGGTGCAAGAGGAATACACTGGGAGAAAGGAAAGGGAGATGTAGAATGGGGTAAATTATTTCACATAAAAGAGAAAAAAAGCTTTTATATTGATGAGGTAAAGAGGGAAGCTGAGAGGATGAGTGAACCTTACTTTCATCAGAATTGGCTCAAAGTGGGAATATCATACACACTGAATTGGGTATAGAAATCTATCTTACTGTACAGGGAAGTAGAAGGGGAATGGGGATAAGAGAAGAGGGGAATGTGATAGAAGGGAGGACAGATTGGGGGAGGCAGTAGTCAGAAGCAAAATACTCTTGAAGAGGAACAAGTGAAAGGGAGAGAGAATAGAATAAATGAGTTGGGGGGAGAAATAGGATGGAAGGAAATACATTTAGCAATCATAATTGTGGAAAAAAATGGAGCAAGTTGCTCTGATATAGACCTCATTTCTCAAATGAGAAACTGAGTCAAATTTATAAAAAGGAGCTATTCTCCAATTCATAAATGATCCCAAGATATGAACAGTTTTCAGATAAAGTAATCTAAGCTATCCATAGCCATATGAAAAAATGTCCTAAATCACTATTGATTGGAGAAATGCAAATTAAAACAGTTCTGAGACTAATAGGACTGAGAAGGAAAATGACCAATGTTAGAGAGGACGTGGGAAAAATGAGTCATTTATTCAACTGTCGGAGTTGTGAACTGATTCAACCATTCTTTAGCACAATTGGGAACTAAGCTCAGAGGGCTATAAAACCACGCTTACCCTTTGATCTAGCAATATTGCTACTAGGTCTGTATCCAAAAAGAGATAAAAAACAAAAAGGAAAAGGATTTATAGGTACAAAAATATTTATAGCAACTCTTTTCTTGGGACAAAGAATTGGAAATTGAGGGTATGCTCATCAATTTGGGAATGGCTGAACAAATTGTGCTATGTGATTGTGATGGAATACTTTTGTGTTATTAAGAAATGATGAACAGGATACTCTCAGAAAAACCTGGAAAGACTTACATGAGCTGATGCAAAGTGAAATGTATGCAAAATAAGAACAATACTTTAAGATGATTAGCTGTGAATGACTTAGCTATTCTCTGCAATGCAGTGACCCAAGACAACTCTGAAGGACTTATGATCAATAATGCTATCCATCACTGATATGGTCTGAATACAGATCAAAGCATCCCTTTTTTTTAAACTTTATTTTTCTTGAAGTTTTTTTTTTTCCCCCAGAGGGGGAATCTATTGTTCTTTCACAATATGACTAATATGGAAATATGTTTTGCATGACTACACATGTCTAACCTATATCAAATTGCTTGCCTTCTCAATGGGAGGAGTGGGAAGGAAAGAAGGGGTAGAATTTGGAGCTCAGAGTTTTAAAAATGAAAGCTAAAATTGTTTTACATCTAATTGGGGAAAATAAGATACTACATTTTAAAAAAATGTTTGTTGAATGAATAAGAAAAAATATAATAGGACTCTGTGCTAACTTAACTTCAATGCCTGGCAAACATACAGAAAGATTTGGTGTGTGTTTCTAGGGTGATAAGAGATAGATGTTAAAAACCTTTATAGCTGTGCGGTAAAGAGGTAGAGTGGTAGGTTAAAGGTTTGTGCAAATAATAGTCTGATGGGTCCAGTCCTGGATAGAGAACTGAGGTGGCAGGCTTCCCTCCTTTGTTAGTAACAAGATGTATGCTTTTGTTGACATGTGTGGGAGCTGGGAAAATGCCATGAATGTAAACCTGGACAAGAGCATCAACTGGATAGACACTCTGACATCCAGATGTTTATTTTCAGTTACATTTAACTCTTCATAACCCCATTTGGGGTTTTCTTGGCAAAGATATTGGAGTGGTTTGCCATTTCTTTCTGCAGCTCATTTTGCAGGTGAGGAAGCTGAAGCATATAGGGTTAAATAACTCACCCAGGGTCACACAGCTAGTAAATATCTGAGCTGAACATGAACTCAGGACTTCCTGACTCTAGGCCTTGTGCTCTATCCACTATTCAATGTAGCTGCCCCCCTGAGTATCTCAGGTACTGAGAATTGTAAGTCTCTATTTTGGAATGTCATCTGGAAATGTAAAAACTAAAGAGTTATTCTGAAGCTACCAATCACCATAATGAAAATGTGAAATGCCTTTCAGAAATGTTTAACAGTCCTTCCTGTTTTTAGTGCTCCAATAAATAAAATAAATTGGCTTCGCCTAACTTCTATGGTGAGAAAAGTATATTAAAATCTTGGCATTCTTCTTTCATATTCAGTGAGGGAACACAACACAGATCACACTGAATATTAAAGTCTACTAATTACCATTTGATAGCATTATTGTTATTATTATTATTATTATTATTATTACTATTAAACATTTATTTAAAGCCCACTGTAAAAAAAGTTTTGTACAAAACTTGGAAAAGTCATGTCCCCTGCCCGTGGTAGTTTATATACTAAATCATTCAAAGAAGTTTTTAATTTTTTTTAATCAATATGACAAATTATTTAATGTTGTGCTTTTTGTCTAGTTCTTTCAAATTACCTTTTTGCTTAGTTTGTCCTGAGATTTCCCTTAAGTTCAGCAGCTACACCTCTTCCAATCTCTTAGCTCTCCTACCATTAACAGCAGAAATCACATTGAAGGTAGGGGAATGACTTAGAGACCAGCTGTGGGGAACCTGCGGCCTTAAGGCCACATGTGGCCCTCTAGGTTTTCAAGTGCAGCCCTTTGACTGAATCTAAACTTCACAGAACAAATCCCCTTATTGCAAAACTTGGGCATAGTCAAAAGGCTGCACTTGAGTACCTAGAAAACCACATGTAGCCTTGAGGCCACAGGCTCCCCATCCTTCCTAGACAATCCCCTCCCCACCCCATACCTGTCAACACATGCATAGACACACACTGGGTCCAGAGAAAATCAGATCATAGGATTATAGATTGAAACCAAGAAAAGACTTGATATCAATATACTCAAATTTCTTCATTTTTCTGATGAAGAAACTGAAACTAAAAGAGGCTATGTGACTTTCCCAAATTTAAATGAATATTAAGGGGCAGGAAGTAGGATTTGAAAATAGTCTGACACCAAACCTGGTACTCTTTCCAGTACATGAGAAAGGTTGATAGGACAATTTGTACTTAGAATAATTTGAGACCAGTGTCTGCTTCATAGCATTTGGAAAAGGTATATATGTTAGCAGAGTCATAACTAGGGCAAAGCGATTCAGTGGGGCTTTTCACCAAGACATAAACATTCACTATCCAGGGGCATGAATCATTCTTCTCTCATATTGGAGATAGTGGTATTATGCCAAGGTATTCATTTTTCCCTCAATGGCTCCAGTAGGGCCACCTATACCCAGGCAGCAAAAAGTAGCACAACAAACTTATAATACCTTGGTGAGTGTTTCCTCTGCCTCATCCCAGCTGGGTGCCTACCTCCTTTCAGATCCCAAACACTTACTTATGCTAATTCATGTGATCTCTAAATTACTTCAAATCTCTGAAATTACCTTCAAACAGACTTGAAAGGGCAAACCATTAAAAATGCTTTCTCCTGTAGTAGCTTGAGTCTATCACTTAATACATTATTTTGCTCTCTTAGATTCCCTTGCTTTCTGCAAGGCTTAGCCCATATTTAATTTTTTTTTTTATGGGAAGTCTTTCCTGATCCCTTTTTCCCTTCTTTGTTTGCTAATATGTTCTGCCTCCTTCATAAATTATCTAGTATATGTGTATCTTTTTACTTGCTATATTTTTGTTCTCTCTTCCCCCTTGAAATGTAAGCTTTATGAAGGTAGAACTATATTTCATTTTGTCTGTGTCTAGCACAGTGCCTAGCAATGTGTAGTTATCTGCTTTTTAAATTCTTGTAGAATTCTACATTAAATTGAGTCTCGAAGTCAGTCATCCTTTTCCCACTTTGAGTGACAGAGAACCATGAATAGTAAGGTAGGACAGACATTATGATTACTGATCTTTCTGGCATTAATGGGTATCTTCACTGGCAGGTGTTGCTGGTATTCATTTATAGAAATGCAGATAAACAATTAGGTTTAGTGTCCTTTAAAGAGATGCTCTTTATCAGTCCTCCGTAAGTCATCATCCTCCATGTTGTGCTCGCAATTCTCTCATCAATCAAGGACAATAGTATTGAGAGGATGCCAACCAAAAAAAGCACGTACCACTGAGCTGTTCATAGCTTATCATCTTCCATGTCCCTGTGTGCAGGTTAGCTTAGAATCCAAGTCACTGCAGCTGGAAGTAATTAAAAATATGCAGGAAGAATTAGAACCCAAGGAAATAGTTTTTATCTCCAATAGATTGCAGCCAAACTAAATTGTGAATCACTCACCAGAGGAAACTTGTCATGGTGACTCATGTAAATTATAGACAATGCCTCAGTATGGGAAATAGACCTCATTAGGCTTAAATACAGCCATATAATTTTGTCCTAAGTAGGCATCTATCAATGCTTGTATTAAAAGAAAGCAGTTAATACTGTATAAAACATGGAAAAAATATGGGACAAAGAGATGGGGAGATAAGGAGACAGATTTGGAAATATCACAAGGACTCAAACATCAGAGCTGTAAAGTAATTGATTAATTTATTTTTTGAATCATTGATATTTTATTTTTCCCCAATTACATGTAGTAAAAACAATTTTTAACATTTGTTTTCAAAACTTTGAGGTCCAAATCCTCTCCCTATCTTCCTACCTTTCTCATTGAGAAGGCAAGCAATTCAACATAGGTTATATGTGTGAAGTCATGCAAATCATTTCCATATTAATCATATTGTGAAAGAAAACATAGGCCAAAAAAAAATCTAGAAAAATAAAACAAAAAAGTCTGCTCTAATCTGTATTCAGACACCATCAATTCTTTCTCTGAGGATGGATAGCATTTTTCGTCCTAAGTTCTTCAGAGTCATCTTGGACATTGTATTGCTGAAAATAACTAGGTCATTCACAGCTGTTCATCTTAAATATTGCTGTTACTTTTTACACAGTACATTTCACTTTGCATCAGCTCATGTAAGTCTTTCCAGGTTTTTCTGAGAGCATCCTGCTCATCATCTTATAGTACAATAGTATTCCGTCATAGCACATGGCAAAATTTGTTCAGCTATTTGCTAATTTATGGCCTCCCTTGCCCCAATTTTCAACTCCCTGCCACCAGAAAAGAGCTGCTAAAAATATTTCCATATGTATAGGTCCACCCCCTCCACTTTTTTAAAAACTATTTTTAGATACAGACCTCGCAATGGCTCTGCTAGCTCAAAGGGCATGCACAGTTCTACAGCCCTTTAGGCATAGCTCCAAATTCCTCTAAAGAATGGTTGAGAGAGGGTGAGACAAGATGGCAGAGTCAAGGAAAGGACTCATCTGAACCCTCCTCCAAACCCCTCCTAGTACTTTAAAAGATTATTGTAAACAAATTCCAGAGCAGCAGAACCCAAAATATGAAGAGAAACAAATTTCCATCCCAAGACATCTTGGAAGGTCAGCAAGAAAGGTCTATTGCACGAAAGTGAGAGAGGAGCACAGTCCTGTACACAGTCCAGCTGGCTGTGCCAGCTCAGACCAGGCCCCAGCAAACCCAGAGCAGGCCTTGGAGTGACTGAATCACTGGCAGAAGTGGTGGTTTCCAGACCTCTCATCCCACAGACACAAAGGACAACTTAAAATCAGGAGGAAAGGTCTGTCTCACCAGGGTGAGCGTGGAGCACAATCCAGGGCAGGCTATGCCAGCTCAGCCCCAGCCCCAGCAAAACAGGAACAAGCCTTGGGAGCCACTGAATTGGTCAGAGCAGTGGCTGCTTCAGGAGCTCTCAGCCCACAGTTGGCAAGGGGGTTAAACAAAAAGATTAGGTCAGAAGGAGATATACACTAAGGTAGGACACTATTGTTTTGCCCACACTTGGATCTGGGTCTCATTTCTGGCAGGGAGGGCCAGTCCCAGGGCAAGAGGGAGCACTAGTCCAGCAGAGCTCATGGCCACAGTGGAGAGGGGGACTCTCTTCACAGTTCCAGGGCAGAAAAGAGTGCTTGTGGTCACTCACAGACCAGAGCACAGGCCAGGAGAGTAGTAAAACTCTCCTTAGATCAAACCAACTTGGAAGAACTGAAAACTTGCAGGATCCTAGAAGTATCTCTGAAAACAGTTGCACAAAACCCCTGAAGCTTGGGACAGTGCACCCTCCACCCTGGAAGCAGAGCCTCACTTTAAGAAAGAGTTAAAAGTTAAGTAATAGGTTGGAGAAATGAGCAAACAATGGGGGAAAAAAAAACCCTCTGACTATAGAAAGTTACTATGGTGACAAGGAAGATCAAAACACACACTCAGAAGGCAACAAAGTCAAAGCTCCTACATCCAAAGCCTCCAAGAAAAATATGAATTGGTCTCAGGTCACATGGAAGAGCTCAAAAAATATTTTCAAAATCAAGTAAGAAAGGTAGAGGAAAATTGGGAAGAGAAATGAGAGTGATGCAAGAAAATCATGAAAAACAAGTCAATAGCTTGGTAAAGGAGACATTAAAAAAAATACTGAAGAAAATTACACCCTAAAAAAACAGATTAGGCCAAATGGTAAAAGTGGTACAAAAAGCCAATGAGGAGAAGAATGGCTTATAAAAGCAGAACTGGTGAAGTGGAAAAGGAGGTCCAAAAGTTAACTGAAGAAAATAATTCCTTAAAAATTAGAATGGAACCACACAAATCATCAGTATTTCTATATATTATGTACAAAGCCCTACAGCAAGTGATAGAAATAGAAATTACATTTAAAGTTACTGTAGATATTATAAAATATTTAGGAGTCTACCTGCTGAAACAAACCCAGGAACTTTATGAACACGATTACAAAAAACTTTTCACTCAAATAAAGTCAGATCTAAATAATTGGAAAAAATCATCAGTTGTTCATGGGTAGGCCGAGCTAATATAATAAAAATGACAATTTTACCTAAATTAATTTATTTATTCAGTGACATACCAATAAAACTACCAAAACTTATTTTATAGAGATAGAAAAAATAATAACAAGATTCATCTGGAAGAACAAAAGATCCAGAATATCAAGGTAAGTAATGAAAAGAAATGCTAGGGAAGGTGGCTTAGCCATACCAGATCTTAAATTATATTATAAAGCAGCAATCATCAAATTACTTAGTACTGGCTCAGAAACAGAATAGTAGATCAGTGGAATAGGTTAGATACACAAGACACAGTAGTCAATGACTATAGCAATCTGCTGTTTGACATCTCCAAAGACCCCAGCTTCTGGGATAAAAACTAACTCTTTGAAAAAAACTGCTGGGAAAACTGGAAAAGAGTACGGCAGAAACTAGACATAAACCAAAATCTCACACCATATACCAAAATAAAGTAAAAATTGGTTCATGATTTAGATGTAAAGGCTGATATTGTAAGCAAACTAGGAGAGCAAGGAATAGTCTACCTGTCAGATTTATGGAGAATGGAAGAATTTATGACCAAACAAGAGCTAAAGAGCATTATGAAATGCAAAATGGATCATTCTGATTACATTAAATTGAAAAGTTTTTGCACAAACAAAGCCAATGCAACCAAGATTAGTGGGGAAGCATAAAACTGGGAAAGAATTTTTATAATTAGTACCTCTAATAAAGGCCTCATTTCTAAAATATATAGAGAACTGAGTGAAATTTATTAGAATACAATTCATTCTCCAATTGATAAATTCATATCAAAGGATATGAACAGGCAGTTTTCAGATGAAGAAATTAAAGGTATCTAGTCATATGAAAAAATGCTCTAAATCACTATTGCTTAGAGAAATGCAAATCAAAACAACTCTGAGGTACCACATCACAACCATCAGAATTGCCACATGACAAAACAGGAAAATTGTTCATGTTAGGTAAGATGTGGGAAAATTAAAACACTAATGCATTGTTGGTAGAGTTGGGAACTGATCCAACCATTTTGGAAAGCAATTTGGAACTATCGCCAAAGGGCTATAAAATGTGCATACCCCTTGACCCAGCACTGCCACCTAGGCTATATCCCAAAGAAATCATGCAAATAGGAGAAGGACCTACATGTACAAAAATATTTATAGTAGTTCTTTTTGTGGTGGCAAAGAATTGGAAATTAAGGGGATGTCTAGGCTCTTTTTTTGATCATGGCTTTCAGATAGTCCAATCATTTTTAAATTCTCTCTCCTGGATCTATTTTCCAGGTCAATTGTTTTTCCAATGAGATATTTCACATTGTTTTCTAATTTTCCATTCTTTTGGATTTGTTCTACTGTCGTGATTTCTCATAAAGTCACTATCTTCCAATTGCTCTATTCAAATTTTTAAGGAGGTGTTTTCTTCACTAAGCTTTTGGATTTCCTTTTCAATTTGGCCAATTTTTCTTTTTAGGGCATTTTTCTCCTCATTGGCTTTTTGGACCTCTTTTGTCATTTGGGTTAGGCTATTTTTTAAGGTGTTATTTCCGTCAGTATTTTTTTTAATGTCTCCTTTAGCAAGCTATTGACTTGTTTTTCATGATTTTTTTGCATCACTTTCATTTCTCTTCCCACTTTTCCCTCTACTTCTCTTATTTGCTCCTCAAAATCCCTTTTGAGCTCTTCCAACGCCTGGGATGGATTCATATTTTTCTTGGAGGCTTTGGATGTAGGAGCTTTGACTTTGTTGTATTCTTCTGGTTGTATGTTTTGATCTTCTTTGTCACCAAAGTAAGACAATGTAGTCTGACTCTTTTTGTGAGGTTTGCTCATTATCCTAGCCAACTACTTGAGTTTTAAACTCTTTTTTTGAGGTAAAAGTCTGCTTCCAATGTGGAGAATGTACTGTCCCTAGCTTCAGGGGTTTGTATAACTGTTTTCAGAGATACTTGTAGGGACCTGTAAATTTTCAGTTCTTCCAAGGTAGTATGATAAGGGTCAAGGTGTTTACTCTTTTCCTGGCCTGAGCTCTGGTCTTCGAGTGACTGGCCACAAGCAGTCTTTTCTCTCTCGGAACTGTGAGGAGGGTTTCCTCATCACCTCCACTACAAGCTCCACCAGGCCAGCCCTCCTCCTCACCCCAGGTCCACCACCCAGAACTATGACGCAGATCTAAGCACGGTAAAGCAAGAGATTCCTACCTCAGCACCAGTAAAGAGATCCCTGCAGTCCCCCTCTGATCAGTCACTTGATTCCACCTCAGTCTGTGGGCTGGAAGCTCAGGACACAGCCACCACCCTTGTGCCCGCACTCTGTGCTCTGTGCTCTTGAACTGGCTCTGATCTAGCTCCTCTCTCACCACAAAAACAGACTTTTCCCACTGACCTTCTAAGTTGTCTTTGGCATTCACAGATTGAGGAGTCTGGAAGCCGCCACAGCTGCTGTGATTCTGTCCTCTGAGGCCTGCTCTAGGTTCACTGTGGCCTGCATGACCAAGCTGAACGGCGCTTCTCTCCCGCCCTGTGTGATATGCCTTTCCGATCAACCATCCAGGGTGTCTTGGCTTAGAAATTTGTTTTACTCTGTCTTTTTGTGGGTTCTGCTGCTTTAGAATTTGTTTAGAGCCATTTTTTTTAATGGATATTTGGAGTGGTTTGGGAGAGAGCTCAAGAGAGTCACTGCTTTCACGCCACCATCTTGGCCCCCCCCCACCCCGGAAAATGGATATTTAATGAAATAGAGGACTTTCAAGCATTCCTGATGACAAGACCAGAGCTAAATAAAAAATCTAACTTACAACTACAAGAATGAAGAGAAGTATAAAAAGATAAACAGAAAAGGGAAATCATAAGGGACTAACAAGGTTAAACTGTTTGCGTTCTTACATGGGATGGCTATGGCACTGGATGAGCAAATTAACTAAGTTAGAATTCTCATTTTTATTTTATTACTTTGGTTTGCCCATGAACAGTTAATATTTCTCTATTTGTTAAATCTGCCTGTATTTTTTTGAACAGTGTTTTGTAATTGGTTTCATATAGTCCTTAGGCATTTTTTGACAGGTAGACTCCCATGTATTTTATATTGCCTAGAGTTATTTTAAATCAAATTGCTCTTTTTATCTCTTGCTGCTGAGTTTTGAAGATAATATATAGAAATGCTGATGATTTTTGTTACTGACACCATCAATTATGCTGATGGTTTTCCTAATAATTGAACCAGTCTACTCTGATAAATCCCATTTGATCATAGTATATGATCTTTGTAATATTTTGTTGTAATCTCCTTGCTAGTATTTTATTTAAATTTTTGTATCAATTTTCATTAGGGAAATGGGCTATAATTTTATTTTTCCCCCCGATTTACATATCAAAACTATATTTGTATCATTAAAGGAATTTGGTAGGACATCTTCTTTGCTTCTTTTTTTTTCCAAATAATTTGTATAATTTATTACCAATCGAACTACCCAGTCACGTTTGTTCATTTGTTTGTTTTTCATGTGACTGTTTTCATGTGAAGTTTTAATTATTTCATTGGAAAACTGCCAGTTCATATTGTTTGACCATTTATCAATTGGGTAATGACTCATGTCTATATAGATTTGACAAAGTTCTTTATGTATTTGAGATATGAGACATTTATTTGATAAACTATCTATAGAATTTTTTCCCCATATTTTTTGCTTTCCTTCTGATCTTGGCTATATTTGTTTTATTTGCACAAAACCTTTCAAATTTAATGTAATAAGAATGAGTCACTTTACACCTAACTTTGTTCTTACATTTTTTATTAGTACCTTTGATATTCTTGACTTTTTTTTCTTCCAAATGAATTTTGTTATTATTTATATCTAATTCTGTAAGATAACTCTTTGATAATTTAATTAGGATGGCATTGAACATATAAATTATTTTAGGTAAAAATTGTCATTTTCACTATCTTGGCCCTGCCTACCCTTGAACAATTAATATATCTCCAATTATTAAAATCTGATTTTATTTTATAAAAAGTTTTTTTACAAATATTTTTGTTTATATAATTCCTGGGTTTGTTTCAGCAGGGTACTCCCAGATATTTTATACTGTCTACAATTATTTTAAGTGGGGTATCTTTTGCTATCTCTTCTTGCAGTATTTTGTTTCTAATACATAGGAATGCTGATTGTTTATGTGCATTTACTTTGTATCTTGCCACTTCACTAAAATTATTGTTTCAACTAACTTTTTAGTTGAGTCTTTGAGATTTTCCAAGTATATCATCATATCATTTGCAAAATGAGATAGTTTTGTTACTCAATACCTATTCTGATTCTTTGTATTTCTTTTTCTTCTCTTATTGCTGTTGCTAGGATTTTCAACACAATATTGAATAATATTGGTGACAGCGGTGTCCTTGTTTCACACCTGATCTTACTAGGAAGACTTCTAATTTATCCTCATTATAAACTACACTGATTCCTGATGGTTTTAGAGAAATGCTTTTTATCAATTTAAGAAAAAATCCATTCATACCAATACCTTCAAATTGTTTTATTTTTACAGTAATGAGTGTCAAACTTTTCCAAAGTTTTTTTCTGCATATATTGATATAATCATACAGTTATAAAAAATTTCTATTATTGATATAATCAATTATGTTAACAGTTTTCCTTATATTAAACCATCCCTGAATTATTCCCATTATTAACCCCACTTGATTATAATATATAATCTCTGCAATGTAATATTATAATATTTTTATATATTAATATTTTTAGGATTTTCACACCCATATTCATTAATGAAACTGATCTATAATTTTCTTTCTCTGTTTTTACTCTTTTTGGTTTAGGCATCAGTATATCATATTTGTTTCATAAAAGTAATATGGTAGGATCCCTTCTTTACCTATGATTCCCAAGTAATTTAGTTAATATTGGAATTAGTTTATCTTAAAATGTTTGATAGAATTCACTTGTAAATCCATCTCGTCCTGGTACTTTTTTGATAGGCAGGTCATTTGTGGCCTGTTCAGTTTCTTATTTTAAAGATGAGTCTATTTAGATATTCTATTTTTTCTTCTGCTAATGTAGGCAATCTATATTTTGTAAATATTCTTTCATTTCAGTTACATTGTTAAATTTATTAGCGTATAATAGGGCAAAATAATTCCTTATAATTGCTTTAATTTTACCTTTCTTAGTGGTACATTCATGCTTTTCACTTTTGATACTTGTGATTTGGTTTTATTCTCTCATTTTTAAAAATCAAATTGATTAATTGTTTAGTTTGATTTCATTTTTTCGTAAAGCCTACCCTTAGTTTTATTTTTTAATTCAATCTTTATTTAGGCTCAGTTTTACCAATCTCACTTTTAATTTTTAGGATTTCCAATTTAGTGTTTAATTGGAGATTTTTAGTTTGTTCTTTTTCTAGTTTTTTTTTCTTAATTGCATACCCAGTACATTAGTCTGCTCTTTCTCTATTATATTGATGTAATATTTAGAAATACACATTTTCCTCTGATCACTGCTTTTGCTGTATCTTTTTGATATGTTTTGATATGTTGTCTCACTATTGTCATTATTTTTAATGAAATTATTGATTGTTTCTATGATTTGTTCTTTAACTCACTCATTCTTTTTCTTACTTTCATGTACTCTATGATTCAGAGTAACACAGGCCTCCTTGCTCTTCCTGGAATAAAATATTCCATCTCCAGATTTAGTGTCTTCTCCCTGGCTGTCCCTTATGCTCGGAATGTTCTCTCCTCTAAACCTGACTCCTAACCTCCTTATTTCCATCATCATTCAGCTCAAATCCTTCTTTCTGCAAAGTGCCTTTTTCTGTCTTATCCTCCTTCCTCCCTTCTCTCCCCAGAGCCTTTCCTCTGTGATTACTTTCCATTTACACTATATATATCTTATATACAAATACTTGTTTGCATATTTGTATCCGCTATTAGAGTTTGAGCTCCTTCAGGTTAGGGATCATGTTTTTTGCCTTTCGTGATATTCAAAGCACTTAGATTGGCACATAGTAAATGCCTAATGCATAATCATCCTTCCTTCCTTCCTTCCTTCCTTCCTTCCTTCCTTCCTTCCTTCCTTCCTTCCTTCCTTCCTTCCTTCCTTCCTTCCTTCCTTCCTTCTCTCCCTTCCATTCCTCATTCACAGGTCAACTCACTTTCCAGACTGCCTAACCCAGGAGTGGGCAACCTGGGGACCTCAAGGCCATGTGTGCCCTTTTAGGTCCTTGGGTGTGGCCTTTTGAATGAGTTCAAGTTTTACAGAACAAATCTTTTTATTAACGGAATTTGTTCTGTGAAATTTAGATTCAATCGAAGGGCCCCAAATCTGGATTTGGGGAGCCACATGTGGCCTTGAGGCCCCAGGTTCCTCACTCCTGGGTTAGGCAGTCTGGAAAGTGAGTTGACCTGTGAATGAGGCAAATAAAGTATCTCTAAACCATTTGAAAACCATTAGTCACTAGTTCTTAACCTTCTTGTGTATCATGAATCTCTTTGGCAGTTTGGTAAATTCTATAGACTGCTTAGAATAATATTTTAAATAATTGAAAGAAAATTTTAATTCAGTTCAAAGTTAGTGGAATAAAGATTTAATTTGCTTTTTCTCCTCCAAATTCATAGATTTCCTGAGGTGTATTCATGGACTCCCTTTCACTAGAGCCATTTCATGATGATATTATGTCTGATATTTTGAAAATTATTGAATAATGTTTTCCTGTCATGAAATCATTTGTATTAAAACTCATATTTTGCTGTATCCAGGCACTGACTTCTAACAGTGTAGCTCAGTGTTGGTTTGTGAAAAAAGTACAAAAGGCTAAGGTAACCTGTTCTCTCATGGTGCTATTTTTCCTCCTACCTTATTGGTCCACTTGCAGGTAATATGTTTCCTAGAAGTTATGAGAATTTATTCTATCATAAATCTTCCCCTGATAAAATTACAGGTGACCTATGCTTCCCTTATGCATTCCCCTCCTACACTGATTCCTTAGTGCACTAGGAATATTTAATGTTAACTTTGAGCCTTGGTGATTGTGCAGTGTTCTTATATGGAGTAAGAGTGGCTAAAATGGTACTGATCTTAAATGGACTCATCCTCTTATTTACAAGCAAAAAGAAAAAGTCCTACTGTGAACCCTGAACTATACTAAAAGTACAGAATAATTGCTATCCTGATTCTATTTCTGAATTTAGAATTTCAGAGATGGAGAGGACTGTATTAAAGTAGTATCTTTTTCTAGTCCCCCTGAGTACCTCCCTACCTACTCAGTATAGTAACTTTTTAAGTAGCCAGCATAAAGTAGCAATAGCAGGAAGTAAGATTGCAAAGTGGAACTTTGAAATAACATAGAAAGTGTCCCAAAGATCAAAGGGGCACTATTTGTAAACTGTATTATATATTAATCTAAAAATCACATCTTGGTAATATGTACTAAAGGAGTAAAAGCCATTTAGCCTTTTCTGTCAGGGCCTTTTAGTCCAATGACATTGTCAAACTCAGACAGTTCCAAATGACCAGAATACCAAATGGTGCTGATTACTTTGAGTTGACACGGATGTGTAAATTTTAAAAATTTGCCAACAATTTTGAAATGATTTGGATCTGTTAATGAATTAACCCCAAGGTGGCATGGATAAGAGTCTTTTCCCTCCTCAAAAACCTATAAAAATGAGACCTCAAACTCCTGCTCCCCCTTCCCCTACACTCTTTTATCTCCATGGGTGTGGTCTGTAATGCTGAGTGCTCCCAACTCTAATCCATGATTATGAGAATGATTCTCTGTGCCTGTTTGCTTCCCACTTCCTTCCTTCCTTCACCACCACATTCCTACACTGTCTGCTTCTGGACTCCACCCTTCTGGGCTTCTTGTCCCGGTACTTTTTCGTGTCATTTGCCCCTATACTCTCTGTTCCTTATTAAAGTGTGATTGCAGCCTCACTTCTCACTGCCATTATGGTCTTTCCTGTTAAGCATCCAGGGACAGAGAGAAACAGAGAAAGACAGAGACAAAAAAGGAAGACAAAGGGACAGAGACAAAGATACAGAAACAGGCAGAGAGCTCTAGGTGTTCTCTCTCTCTCTCTCTCTCTCTCCCTTAATTAAAAGGACATCCTTATCTCCATGTGATCAATAGAGGTCAAATGTTGTATGCATGCAGGTAAATGAATTACCATTCATTCTTTTTGGTCACTAACATAGCTCATTCAGTAGCAGCTGGCAGTTGCTTTAAAGAGCTACTGATTCCTTAACTCTTGGCTTGTTATGATTACAAAACAGGACAGATTCAGAGGGTATTGGGTAACATTATTACAGTCTGCCTGGCAAGCAGATTCTTTCTGTATATGAAAGGAATATTCTTGTGCTTCCTCCATTTTGAGATGCAGAGAAATACTTTGTATAGAAACAGAGAAAGGAGGAAAATAATTAAATATTGTGGAGGGGCCCTTGAGTTGGGAAATATCACTTGTGGTCACTAATATCTTTTTATATTCATATTCTTCCTTTTTTAAAAATGCCTATCTTATGAATACTGTATTGTGAAGATTTTTTTAAAGAGGGATTATATTATTGAAGATTATTCCTGTATTCTCTTTTATTGTAATTCATATACTCGCCATTAATAGTAGAGTATAGAAGTGAACATTGGATTTTAGAAAAAAGCAACAGGGTCATAACTCATTAAATGAGAGTTAAAGTGAAGCTAGAGATTATATAGTCCAACTCTTTAGGTTCCAAATGAGAAAACTTAGCCCCCAGAAAGATCAACTGATTTGTATGAGGCCACATAGATATTACTATAATTATTTTGTTGGCTGTTGTAAGTTTTAAAATGTATTTTAAAATTGAATACAAAATAAGCAAAGAAAATTTATTATATACACAGCAGAACGTAAAAGAGGATTCAATAGAAAATAATTCAATATAAAAAATCAGTATAAAGCAATACATTTCCATTTCAAGAAAACCTATGTAATAAATACTACACATTGTTTTCAAAGCTGCCCAGCTTTTCTTTACTTCCTTGAAGGTTTCCTTCTGTTCTCTGCTGAGCACATTTTACTTTGTTTCACTTCCGACCCCACTTCCCACCCTAAAGAAGGCTGTAATTAAGTGTGGATATATATATATATATATATGTGTGTGTGTGTGTGTGTGTTATATTATATATATCATATTTGTGTGTATGTACATATGCATAGATATCTACAAACATATACACTCATATACATATATGTAAGACCATAGTATGCTTTTCTCCATATCATCTGTTTCTCAGAAGGTGGATAGTATCTTCCCTCATAAGTCCAAATCTTTCCATGTTTTTTATAAATCAATCAGCTCATCATTTCCTGTACCACAGCAATATTTCCACCTAGTCATATCCTGTCTCAGAGATTATCTATGAAAGTTTCCCCCCAATTCTCTGTATTCTTTTTATTCTTGGCTGCATAGATTTTATTTATTCAAGAAATTTTGAATTTATAGTAGTAAAAATGATTAATTTTACACTTTGACAATGCTCTCACCTTATAATATAGTTTAAGGTTTGATACTGCTGAATCTACTTCCTTTAAATATTTTTTCCCCTGGTTTCTTCGAATTTCCTGACTTTCTGTTCTTCCAAATGAACTTTGTTATTATTTTTTCTAACTCAGTAATATAATTTTTTTTTAGTAATTTAATTGGGATGACATTATATAAGTATATTCGGTAAAATTGACTTTTTGAAAATAACATTAGCTTTACCTACCATGAATAATAACTTACTTCAATTATTTAGAACTTACTTTACTTGCATAAAAAGTGTTTTATATTTATGTTCCAATAGTTCTTGCATCTGTTTTAGCAGGTATACTCTCAGGTATTTTACACTGTAGTTATTTTAAATGATGTAAAACAACATTGAATAATATTGCTTGCACATAGTCAGCAATAGTTTCTCTAATTTTCTCTTTTGATTAAATCTATTTTAGTTTTAATTTTGAGATCACAATTACTACTCCTGGTTTTTTTACATAATAAGTTCTAATCCTAATCTTTATTTTATATTTGTGTGTATCTATCATTTTATAGCATTTTCCAAAAGCAACATATTGTTGAATTCAAATTTTTAATCTGCTATTAATTTCCATTTTATGGGTAAATTCATCCCATTCACATTCTTAGCTATAATTTCTTGTTGTGTATTTTATCCTTCCTATTTTCCTCACTATCCTTCTAACCATATGCCTATCCCTCCTCACTCCTACACTTCACTTCTACCCAGTACCTTGCCATCCTATTTCTTAACCTACCTACCCCTCTAGGATTCCCTTTCTTATCCTCTCCTTCCCCATCCTAACCCCTTGACCTTTTATTTCTTTTTGAATTTAGAAGACTTTTATATCCTTAAAGATATATATGTTCCCTCTTTAGCCCATTCCCAATGGGAGTAAGGTTCAAACACTTACCACACTCCCTGCATTAGTTTCTTCTGAATCAATTTTTGCTTTTATGCCTGTTGTGTATGAGGTAATTACTCCTTTTTATCTCTCCCTCCTCAGTTTTATCTTTTTTGAATCACCTCATCATACTCAGCTCAGCCCAAGCCTTTCTTTCAAACTATAATAATAACAGTCATAAGACAACTAATAATATTTTTGCACATATGAAGTAAATAATTTGACCTTATTGAATCCCATATAATTGGTCTTTAATGCTTATCTTATATTTCTCCTGGGTGTTATATGTTGAATTTTCCCTTAAATTCTGATATTTTTGCACAAATACCTCAAAGTACATTAAATATCCTTTTTTTTTCTCATTCAGAATTATACTTAGCTTTTCTGGGTAAGTTACCCTTGGTCATAACCTCAATTCTTTTGCTCTTTAGGATATAGTATTTCAAGATCAACAATCCTTCAACATAGCACCTACTAGGTCTTGTGTAATCCTTACTGTAGCTCCATAATATTTAAATTGTTCTTTTCCTGTTGCTTCTAATATTTTCTCCTTAACCTGAGAGCTTTGAAACATGTTTATGATATTCCTCTAAGTTTTCCTCCTGGGATCTCTTTCTGATTTTTTCTATTTCTATTTTGCCTTCTTGTTCCAGAGCTTCAGGACAATTTTCCTCCATAATTTCTTATACTATTGTATCAATATTCTTTTGTTATCATAATTTTCAGGTAGTCTGACTATTCTTATGTTATTTCTCTTTGATCTGTTCTCCAGATCAGTTGTTTTTTCTGACAATATGTTTCACATTCTCTTCTACTTTTTCATTCTTTTGATTTTGTTTTTATTATTTCTTGGTACCTAATTCTAGTTTCAAGGAATTATTTACTTCCTTAAGTTTTTGATTCTCTATTTCAAGTCAGTTGACTTTCTTTTCAATAATTTTCTTGATTTTCTTGGATTGCTTTTATTTTTTTTCTAATTTTCCTTCCATCTCTCTTATTTGATTTTTAAAGTCATTTTTAAGTTCTTCCAAGACCTTCGTGTGTGTGTGTGTGTGCTTGGGACCATTTGATGTTTCTCATTGAAAAATGAGTGGCTTTTTTAGCTTAATTACCTTCCTCTGAGTATGAACCCAGATCTTCTCTATCTCTATAGTAGCTATCTATGATTGGGTACTTTCTCCTTTGTTTATTCATTTTCTTTTTTTTTCTTTTATTTTAGTTCTAATCCCAAGGTATGGGGAATGATGCCCCAGCCCTCTGGTCCTTCTTACTCTTATTTTCTGAGGTCTGCCTCAGAGTTCAACCTTGGGTTCTCCTCTCCATTCCTAAGTCATGGTTAGAGCCCCTGACCATGCTATCCCCTCATCTGTTTGTCCCTCATCTGGTTGCAAACTTCTGCTGTCTTCTCTCCACTGAAACAGAAACTAGGGACTATGCTCTCCTGCAAGTGCCCACAGACAGCAGGGTTCCCACCTCTCTGCTACTGCACTCACCAAGTGTGTTCTATGTCCTTCTTCTCCACAGCAGCACCCCAGCCCTGAACATGTCTGGTAAGCACAGATTTGCTTGGAGTCCCTCTACAGTGGAAGGTCCTTCAATCTTCTACTCAGTCATGAGCACTCCCACTTCCCCCTACTTGTTGTTTGTTGACTGAGCAGAGTTGTTATGGAGATGTTTGCACTTCACTCAGGCCAAATCTTCATCCCTGGAGATCAGGTCTTTCCTGTGGGGTCTTCTCAAGTTGTCTTAGGAGAACAACTGCTTTACCCTGACTTTTGTTTATTTTTGCTACTCTATATTCCCTCTGAGGCGATGTCCTGTCTTTTTCTGTGGAGGAAATTTGGAGTGCCAAAAGTTTTCTGCTTACTCTGCCATTTTCCCAGAATCCTCTCTCAATGTTGTTGCTACACACACACACACACACACACACACACACACACCCCTATTTTTTTCCATCTTCCCTGTCAAATGAGCAGACTAGAGATTTGAACTCAGGCTTAATGAATTAGTGGATTCCTGCATCACTCCAAATCCTCAGTAAATGGCATAAGAGGAGTACAACAGAATTAAGCATTCAATTACCATTTGAAGGCCCAATTTGCCAGTTTCAGCTGGACAGTAAACCATAAAATAATACCATTTGGAGGTACCAACCTTGAGTATACCATTAGAAAATGAATTCTAAAGGCTGTCAGGCCTGCCTACCTCAATTTACAGAAGATCTCTGTAAGAACAGAAGGAAAAGGTTAAATATAGAGTGGGTCAAGGCCAGTGGCAGAGTGAAAGATTGTTCAACAAGCACTAATATTATTTCATTATGGATGATTGTCATAGATGCATGTTCATGGACTTGAGAAAGATAATTTTTAGGGATATAATGGAGAAAGTGCCAGAGTATATTTATGCTTTACATCCTATAGGTTTTCCCTTGGAGAAAAAAATGGTTCCAAATTCCCTAAACTGTACATTGAGTAATCTTTTCACATACAATACATGTTACTGTAAAAAAAAAAAGTATGGTGAGTGAATATCTCACTTATCAGACTTAGTACAACTTTCTCAATCTTCAAAAATATAGCCATAAATCTCAAAGTTTGGAAGAGAGGCTTCTTAGGAGGAATAAATAGTTGTCACAATGCTCATGTACATTATGTCTTAGAGAAGAATGGATTCAGACTTATTGACTTAGAAGGATGCATAAAATAAGGGGACTAGAATCAGTAAGTGTGCACTGTAGCAATAATTGACAGCTGACAGCATGTGAGAATACAACTGAGCCATTAAAAGCAAAAGTAATTATAAAGTTTAAGCAACAATTTCATTTATGGCAATTCAACAAACATTCATAAAAAACCTAACGTGTACAACTTACTGTGCTCACTCCCTCATATAGAAGGTCAACAAAAGACCTACAGGAGACTGTGTTTTATTGGAGAATATAACAGCTGACACATTTTTAGAAAAAGAACACCAGATCTGAAACCCAAAGCCCTGGATTTGAATCTTGTCTCAGCTACTTACTACTTATCTGATCTTAAAGGGCAGGATATTTGGAATCAGAAGATCTGGGTTCAAACACCACCTCTGCCACTCATTCCTATGGGACACTGGACAAGTCAGTTAATTTCTAGGCCTCATTTTTCCTTTCTGAAAATTGTAATGACTGGACCCAATTTTTATGGTCTTTTCTGACTATGTAGGTCTATGACCTTGTAAGATCATCTTGTCCAGTATCTTCATTTAATAGATGAGGAAATTGAGTCCCAGGGAAATGACCTGACTTGCCTAAGTTGCACTTTTTTGTAGTTCAGTTGTTTAAGTTGTATCCAACTCTTCAGGACCCCCTTTGAACTTCTCTTTACGAAGATACTAGAGGGATTTGCCATGTCCTTCTCCAGCTCATTTGATAAATGAGGAAAATAAGGTTAAGTAACTTGCCCATGGTCACACAGCTAGTAAGTATCTGAAGCCAGAGTTGAACTCAGAAAGAAGAGTCTTCCTAACTTCAGGCTCTGCACTCTATCCACTGTGCCACCTAGCTGCCTGTAAGTTGCACTAGAGATGATAATTATTTCAAATAACCCTAGGATCAATCACTGTAAATGAATTTTGTTTTTGTTCTGAAATTCTGATTTCTTCAATATAAAGAACTCTTTATATGAATACTTTCCCTTGTTACAGATCAACATTTCCTCTGTAACTTAGTTGGTTGGAGTATTGACTACTTCAGGGGCTTACAGATGTCCAGGAAAGACTTGAAATCAGGTCTTCTTGTCTGTATCCATTGTACCACAACCACCTGTAATAAAGTGAAATCAATATCCCACCCCACAATTGATCTGCTTCTCAAATCCAATACTTATATTTGGTTTACTTTAAACTGAGGGTTATTTTCATGTGTGTAATCTGAAAGTGACCTTCTGGCCATTACATAGTACAAGATTAGGTCCTGAAGCCAGCTAACTACCTTGTTATTCTCATAGAAGGAGAAAAATGTAGTAAAAGGAAGGGTTTTGTTTTTTTGTGCCATTGTCTGAGCAGCAGTTATTCCCCGAAGTAGAGGACAGAGCTGAGGTAATGCTAGGTTGAGATCTTCATGACATTTTTTTCTTTCATTTGTTCCTAGTTTCTCACTGATTTCTCAGTGTCATTTATGCAGAAGTATATAATTCCATCCCAAAGCTACATATGCAATACTCTTGTACAATGGTTATTTTTATAAAGCAACATTTTGAAACAAGTACTGTGTTTCCTACTCCCCCAACCCAATATTATGAGGTTTTCATTTCCTTCCTCTAGCCTGGATAGTTTCCTGGCTTTTAATTAAAGGAGCAATGCCAATACCCTCACTCCTTACTCTCTCACACAGTTAGAATAAGCTGCTAATGAACTAGATCCATTTGGAATATAAGTGTTAACTTCAAGGTGTTTGAAAAAAAGAAAATATCTTCCATTCATATATTCAGGGCATTTATTTAACACCTACTATATTTAAGGCATTATACTAAGTTCTTTAGGGAAATAATAACAAAAAGACAACCAAAATACAGTCTTAGCCTGTAAGGAGTTCATAATTTAATGAGTAGCTTACATTCTTTGAGGGAAGCTAAGTGGCACAGTGGATAGAGCACTGGGCCTGCAGTTAAGAAGACCTGAGTTTAAATCTGGCTTCAGATACTTACTAGCTGTGTGACCCTGGGCAAGTCATTTAACTCTGTTTGCCTCAGTTTCCTCATTTGTCAAATGAGCTGGAGAAGGAAATGGCAAAACGTTCTAGCATCTTTGCCAAGAAAACCCCAAATGGTGTCATGAAGAGTCAGAACTGACTGAAACTACTGAACAACAACAACACTTGCATTCTTTATGAAGAACTCTGAAGTTGTTGCAAGGTTCTCAATCAAATGTTTCCCAATCATTCATTTGCCTTAAATAGTCCATTATAATTAGGCTATTTTAATTTTTATAAAGTTCATCCCGATCTTGATTTGAAAGCCCATTAGGGAAAGGAAGTGGATACAACCCATAGAAGTCTAGCAATGGTCTGTGAATGTTAAATAGATATGTACAAAATACATATAAAATTAATACAAGGCAATTTCCGGGGATGAGAGAGGCACCAGCAGATAGGAATTTCAGGAAAGGCATGATATAGGATTTGGCATTTGAACCGAATTTGGAAGAAAGAAACTAGGGATTCAGGATAGGATAGAGTGCATTCTGGGCTGTGTAATGACACAGAGAGAGCAGATGGAATATTGCATGTGAGGAAGAGCAAGAAAACTAATTTGATTGGACTTTATAATACATGAAGGAAGGTACTCACTAATAGTGCAGTAAAAGAATGTTCCAACTCAGTTATAATGAGGTTTAAATGCCACGTACAGAAGTTTGTATTTTGTCCTAGGTATAACAAGAAGTTATGGGGAAGAAAACTGATAATGATCAGACCTGTGCTTCAGTAGCATCATCTTGACAACTCTTTGAATTGGAGAGAGGAGAAACTTGAAATAGAAAGAATTATGAGCCAGTTGTAATAATCTAGGTAAGAGATGATGATTATCTTGTGATTAGAGTGAAAATGGTAGATCAGATACGTTATGGATATAGACTAGATAAGATTTGGCAACTCAGTTGTGTAGGGTGTTGGAGAGTAAAAAGTCAAAGCTGATTTGGAAGTTCTGAATTTAAGTGACTAGAGTTTTACTGGGAGTGATATACAAAGGTCCCACCCACCCTAGGCAGATATCACTACTTTTCCTTAAAGGTATTGAAACTGTTCTTCAGATTTAACTGGCTCAGGGAACTAAGCCTCCACTTTGATGAAATCACCTGATCATTGGAGCATGAAAACATCCTGGACAGCCACAAGACCAACAGCAGCATAAGAAAGCTGCCCTCAGGTGAATCAAATGAATCTCAATAAACATCTCTTCCTGGTCTGAATGTCTTTACCCTGGTATGACCCAGGAAAACTCATTTTGTTCATGTTAGACAGACTATGACAGTCTCATTTCTTCCCATTCACAACCTAAGCTACCTAACACGTTTTTCAGACTTTTATCAGCCTAGTCAGCTGTGTCTTATGACAACAGTGATGGTGAATTGAAAGCTTGATAGAAATAGGAATATTTGGAAGAGGGGTTGGTTTAGGGATAAAGGTAATTAATTAGTCCTATTCTGGATTCACTGAATTTGAGATGTCTTTGGGACATCCAGTTCAAGATATCCAAAAAGAAGTTGGTAAAGCAGGACTAGAGCTTAGGAGAGACACCAAGTTAGATACATAGTCATCTGCGTAGAGATAATTGAACACATTGAAGTTGACAAGGTTGACAGAAGAGACAGGGAGAGAGTGAAAGAGAGCAAGTGTGTGTGTGTGTGTGTGTGTGTGTGTGTGTGTGAGAGAGAGAGAGAGAGAGAGAGAGAGAGAGAGAGAGAGAGGAGATGACTCAGGGTGGGGTCTGACAGCACTCTTACAGTTAGAGAAGACTGAGCAGGCATGGGCAGACAGGAAGGAGGAGAACCAAGGGAAAAAAGTGTTTTGAAAACCTAAGAGAAGAAACAGAATATATGTAGAAATAGTAGATGATGTCAAATGCTATGGAGACCTCAATAATAATATTATCTGACATGAATACAGAACTTTTAGTTTTATAAACAATTTACCTATATTATCTCATTTGATCTTCACAACAACCCCATGAGGTAGGTGCTATTATCACATATTACAGATGAGAAACTGAGGTTGACAGAGGTTAAATGGCTTCCCCAAAATCATACAGCTAGTTAGTGTCCAAGGTCACATTTGAACTCAGGTCTTCTGGAAATCAGTTTATTTTTTTTCTGCCTGCAAAGTACAGAACTGTATCTAATACTCTGCCTAGCTGCTTCAAGAAGGTTGAGGACTGAGAAAAGGCAATTGAGGATAAAAAGAGATCACATAGTGAAATCATTTAACATTGCTTAAACCTAGTAAGATTGAGTTCAATTGCCCCCAGTCATAATTGGAGCAATCTTAAAATTTGCATTACTACTCCATCTTCTTTAGTCTTTGCTGTATTATATTATGCTATGTTTGTAGCATTCATTATATTTCAATGAACTGTGGAACAAAAATATATTGAGAAAACTCAAGGTGCGACTTTTTATAAAACGCTTGGTACTAAAGTGCTTTTGTTTCCTTACATAATGGCTGTATCATTAAGAAGGAAAATATCCCACTATGCTTTATTAGATGTAACATAGTATAGAAGGTCTTTTCTGATGAATTTTTTTTTTGGTGTTATCTATCTCTTGTAATCATTTTGCTTATAACTTTGTAAATATTTCATATTTATCTATCTCCATTTTTAGTTCATGACCCTCCCCCTTCTCCTTTTAGTAGAATGTAAGTTCCTTGAGAACAGGTAATATTTGTCTTTGTTGCTGTATCTCCAGAGTCTATCCTAGTGCTTTGCATGTTTGAAGCACTTACTCGGTGTCTTTAGAATTTCATTTTTTTCCTTTTTTTTAATATAAATTTATTTATTTTTAGTTTTGAACATTCACTTTCACAAGTTTTTGAGTTCCAAATTTTCATCCCATCTCACCCTTCCCCCCCCACCCCAAGATGGTATGCATTCTGAATATCCCTTCCCCTAGTCTGTCCTCTCTTCTATCTCTGCCCGCTTCTCTTGTCCCCTTCCCCTTCTATTTTCCCGTAGGGCAGTATAGACTTCTATACCCCATCTCCTGTATTTTGTATTGCCCAGTAGCATGTGAAAACATTGTTTTTTTAAACCTATGTTTTTAAAACTTTAGGTTTCAAATTTTCTCTCTTCCTCCCTCCCCACCCACCCTCATTGAAAAGGCAAGCAACTCAATATAGGTTGTACATGTGCAGTTATGCAAAACACTTCCATAGTAGACATGTTGTGAAAAACTAACTCTATTTCCCTTAATCCTATCCTGCCCTCCCATTTATTCTATTCTTTCTTTTGACCCTGTCCCTCCTCAGAAGTATTTACTTCTGATTACCCCTTTCCCAATCTGCCCTCCTCTCTATCATCCCCCTGCTCTCTTGTCCCCTTCTCCCCTATTTTCCTGTAGGGTAAGACAGATTTCCATACCCAATTGAATGTGTATGTTATTCCCTCCTTAAGCCAAATCCTATGAGAATAAGATTCACTCATTCCCTCTCACCTTCCCCTGTTTCCCCTCCACTGTAAGAGACTTTTCTTTTTGTTTTTTTGTGAGATAATTTACCCCATTCTACCTCTCCCTTTCTTCTTCTCCCAGTATAATCCTCTCTCATCCCTTAATTTTATTCTCCAGATATGACCCCTTAATCTTCAACTCACCCTGTGCCCTCTATCTATCTATCTATATACATACATATAATTTTTTTCCTTCAACTACCCTAATACTGACAAAGTCTCATGAGTTATAAATATCATCTTTCCATGCAGAAATGTAAACAGTTCAACCTTAATAAGTCTCTTATGATTTCTCTTTCCTGTTTACCTCTTCATATTCCACTGGAGTCCTGTATTTGAAAGTCAAATTTTCTTTAGCTCTGGTCTTTTCATCAGGAATGCTTGAAAGTCCTCTATTTCACTGAATGACCATTTTTTCCCCTGAAGGATTATACTCAGTTTTGCTGGGTAGGTGATTCTTGGTTGTAATCCTATCTCCTTTGCCCTCTGGAATATTATATTCCATGCCCTGTGGTCCTTTAATGTAGAAGCTGCTAAATCTCGTCTTATCCTGATTGTGTTTCCACAATACTTGAATTGTTTCCTTCTGGCAGCTTTTCTCCTTGACCTGGGAACTCTGGAATTTGGCTATAATATTTCTAGGAGTTTTCCTTTGGGGATCTCTTTCAGGAGGAGATCTGTGGATTCTTTCAATTTCTATTTTGCCCTCTGGTTCCTCTATATCAGGGCAGTTTTCCTTGATAATTTCTTGAAAGATGATGTCTAGGCTCTTTTTTTGATCATGGCTTTCAGATAGTCCAATAATTTTTAAATTCTCTCTCCTGGATCTATTTTCCAGGTCAGTTGTTTTTCGAATGAGATATTTCACATTGTTTCTAATTTTTCATTCTTTTGGATTTGTTTTACAGTGTCTTGATTTCTCATAAAGTCACTAGCTTCCAATTGCTCTATCTAATTTTTAAGGAAGTATTTTCTTCAGTAATCTTTTGGACTTCCTTTTCCATTTGGCCAATTTTTCTTTTTAGGGCATTTTTCTCCTCATTGGCTTTTTGGACCTCTTTTGCCATTTGGGTTAGGCTATTTTTTAAGGTGTTATTTTCTTCAGTATTTTTTTGGGTCTCCTTTAGCAAGCTGTTGACTTGTTTTTCATGATTTTCTTGCATCACTCTCATTTCTCTTCCCAGTTTTTCCTCTACTTCCCTTACTTGCTTCTCAAAATCCCTTTTGAACTTGAGACTGATTTATATTTTTCTTGGAGGCTTTGGATGTGGGAGCTTTGACTTTGTTGTCTTCTTCTGGTTGTATATTTTGATCATCTTTTTCACCAAAGTGAGATAATATAATCTGACACTTTTTGCCCTGCTTGCTCATGATTCTGGCCAATTACTTGAGTTTTAAACTCTTTGTTAAGGTAAGAGTCTGCTTCCAACGTGGAGAGTGTATTGTTCCAAGCTTCAGGGGTTTGTATAGCTGTTTTCAGAGATACTTGTAGGGACCTGTAAATTTTCAGTTCTTCCAAGGTGGTATGATAAGTGCTGAGGTGTTTACTCCTTTCCTGGCCTATGACCACAAGTATTCCTTTCTGTCCTGTAACTGTGAGGAGGGGCTCCTCTCCACAGCCACCACAAGCTCTTTCATGCCAGCACTCCTCCTCACCCAGCACCAGTGCCCAGAACTGTGACCCAGATCCAAACAGGGGCAAAGCAAGAGATTCCTTCCTCAGCACTGGCAAAGAGATCCCTGCAATCCCTCTCTGATCAGCCACTGGATTCCCCCTCAGTCTGTGGGCCAGAAGCTTGGGAAGCAGCTGCCCCCCCCCCCAACTCTGGCCAGCATCTTGGGGAATGGAGCTGAAACCCCGCCTTCCTCTCTGAGGACCGCAAAAACATACTTTTCCCACTGACCTTTTAAGTTGTCTTTGGCATTGGTGGATTGAGGAGTCTGGAAACCGCCACAGCTGCTGGAGATTCAGTCCTCTAAGGCCTGCTCCAGGTTTGCTGAGGCCTACACGCCCACACTGTACTGCTCTGCGCTCCCAGCCCGGCGAGATACACCTTTCTGATCAATTTTCCAGGTTGTCTTGGGCTGGAAATTTGTTTCACTCTGTCTGTTTGTGGGTTCTGCTGCTTCAGAATTTGTTTAGAGCCATTTTTTATGAATATTTGGAGGGGTTTGGGGGAGAGCTCAAGCAAGTCACTGCTTTTACTCTCCCATCTTGGCTCTGCCTCCTGAATTTCATTTTTATAATTTCTACCTGTTAGAAAATTACCAATTTTATTGTGTCTTTTATGCTGGCTTGAGATCTTTCTCCTATATTGATCAACAGTGAGGTTCTCCTATAACTAATGCAACTAATTCAAAATTAATACAATAACTTTTTTTGTCTTAATTTTGAATTAGTTGTTTTCCTCCTAAGAAATGTTGGCCAATGTCTTTCACTGGCTAAGGAACATGATTTCATCATTTAAATTTGGAATTAAATGAATTGCTTCAGTATTAAGTTTTTATATCTGAGCCATAGTTACACTGGAAATAAATTTGCTGAATATATAGAGTGTTGTTATTATATTATGTTTTAGTGATGTAAAAAAATAAACATGACCTGTGTATATGTATATGAGCGTGTGTGCATGATGGAAGCACAATTGAAATAAAAAGATGAAAAGACAACCAAATTATATAGGACTGTGATTATATGTCAATCATTACACCTCTCCCATGGTTCCTACTGGTTTCATTTAAGTTCTCTGAGTTTTCTGTTTCATTTGATGACCTACTTTTCAGCAATTAAAAAAAATAGTTAATTCATTGGTGTCTTCTCTCATCAAATAATATATTGTAGTGCACTAGATGTCTTAGTGACTTGGTAAACCAGCAAAGACTGACTAGGGGAAGAGTTTCAACTCAGATGGAATCAATAAGGATAGGAGGCATAACCTCAAAGCACTTTAACACACACTCTGGACATTGATTCCACCCTCAGCACACAAAGCAAATTTTACAAGTGTTTTAATGATTTCCTCACTATCTCAAAGTATCACTTAGAAGCCTGATATTGCATATTCAGAAAGCAGTTTTAATTTACAAAGATTAAAAGATTTGCCAATAATCCGAGAGCAACAAAAAATAGAATTTATCTTCCTATGACTTCAAATCCCCAGACTTTAGCAGAAATACATGCATTTATTATATATGAATAATTATACCTCTTAGACCCCTGAGTTTTGCATCAGAAGGGCCGCCCCCTCTGTTCACTTCACTTATTGCTCCTGATTTTTCACTATTAATTCAGCAACTGCATTCTCCTTGTTGAGAAAGAACAGGGTAAATGGAAGGGCATTGTAAGCTCAGGCTTCCTTCAGTTCCTACTTTCAGATCTCTGCCCCAAATTCCCTGGGGATGAATGCCAATGCATTGTCTGAGTTTTCTATGTAAAAATATAATAAAAGGTATTTCTCTCAAAATCACCTCTTCTTTTTATTTTCACAATGATGAATTTCTTACTGCAAAGGACCCAATTTATGGGTATTTGCAACAGAGGTACTGAGCATTTTGCTTTCCCAAGTGGTAGATTTTCAGACTCAAATTTAACAAATTCTGTAGAAAAAAAGGTCAAGAAAGATTACGAGTTTATTCACCATGTCTAGCCAGAGAAAAAAAGGACAGGGAATTTGTAATCCCAAAGGATTCAATTACCTGATCTTGAAAAGATCTCTAAAAGACAGTAGGAAACAAAATGACATTGGCTGACAAATACTGCTAAATTGCCTCCAAATCCACATTGAGGTAGACAATCTCTATAATTATTTAAAGGAGCAACCTATGCAATGCAATGATTACGTACTTCTCATCTATCCTCATACACTGAGACGGTTATTATGACTCATTTATATTCTAGTAAGAACCCATCAGTAAGTCAACTTCATTTCCATTGAGATGAGTTGGGCTACAGTCTGCAGAGTACAAAAGATGGCAATACCACTGGGGAGAGTTGGGAATCGTACAAGGTAACTCCTTCTCCAGAAGGTTTCTTTGATGAATTGCTAACTCCTTTAGTATCAAGTTGAAATTTGTTTGATGATTAGATGTGTACTTAGATGGATATCTGACAGTAAAGTTCATTTAGAAACAAAGGAGGCTCAATTTTCAAACTGATCTCTGTTCAGTTTAACTACATGAATATGCCATGGGGAAGAGAGGAGCTGGCTGATATTTTATGCTCATTTTCTTCCTGATCTAAAATGTTTTTCAACCACTTGTCATAATTTTCAGTCTTCAAGTCCAAACATAACAGTTATATACTGAGGTGTGCTGGAGCCAGCTTCTATGGGCTTGAAAGAGTCAGTTGTTAAATTTTCAGTGTGAGTATTTACATCTTAGAAATTGGAAAACACTACGAATAAGGAACACTATAAATAAGGGCTTGCTTTTATGTTTTTGTTATTATTGATTTCTAAACTTAAAAAAAAGATAGGAGTGGTAATAATGCAGATTAAACATAAAATCATGCAATTAGTACATTTTTGAGAGCTGATTGTTATATTTACCAGCATATCATTGTCATGTATTACATGAAAACTTGTATCCATTATACATTATTTAATGAGCTCCTCGCAAGCCTGTGAAGTAGGAATTAATGTTTTACATGTAAGGGGCTGCCCTTTTTAGATTTGGACAATTTTATTAGAGGAAAGGCACAAGAATATGGATACTTCTGAAAGAATCTCAAAGAAAATAGTCCCTTAAAAATGTAATTCAGGAGAAATTGTTCAGTCATTTTCAAAATATTGAGCTCCTAAAGTACCCGTGACAAAATATTCCTTAGAGGAAAAAAAAGTACTTGCTGAAAACAAAATTAAACAATATTTTCTCTTGTTTATCAATAGCTAATTTGCATATTATGAGGACTTTGAGTTTCATAGCTGAAAAATCCTAAAAACTAGAATGTTTTGATAACATTGGGACAACTGTATGCTCCATATATGTAGTACCTATTACTGATAGAAATACAAATTTTGTCTTCTCACCCTACGATAGAAGTCAGTCATTTTATAACAAGGACATCTAGTTTTTGAGATGAAAGTCATCAACTGAAAAAGCAAACTGCAGAACAGAAGTAGAGAAATGTCTAGAAAAAGGAAATGCCACTTGAATGGAATGGGGCCCAACCTAGTCCAGTGAGGTAAACAGCTCATAGAAAAGAAGCCACACAAAAACTAACATCAGAGCTTAAACGTTTATTTTTCTCATACTGAACTGACTGGAGGAAGACAGACATTGCTTCTGCTGATGGGAATTCAGCTGATTACAGAAAAAGCTGATGTGAGGAAGGAAGAATTCTCTACTACTGAAAAGAGCTGAAAAGAGACTTGCCTTCCCTTGACTTTTACAGCCACCTATGACTTTGGGGCAGGAGGGGATCCTTCAGAATCCAGGGAAGATAACAGATGTAAATAGCTCTTCCCACCTTAAAGGAACTGTTTTTGGCTAAAAGAGCATTAGATATTCCTTCTCTTGTGGTTCTCTTAGGGTTTTAACAACTACCCTGCCTTGCTTACCTCAGCATTCTTTCCTACTGACACTTTCTAAGATCTTCATGTACACTATAGATACTACCTTAATCTTCAGTTTAGCACGTCATCGTTTAGTTTGGGGTTGTGGATATAGCACGTCTGAATTTGGAGATCTTTTCTGTCACTACCTAGCTGTTTTTAGGCAAGTCAATTCACCTCTGTGGGTCTGTTTTCTCACTGAGGTAATATAATAAGGAAACTGGACTAGATGACCTATCATTTCCCTTCCAATTCCAAATTCTGTTATCCTCTGGCTCATTTTGGTGATCTGTCCCAAGTCTGTGGCCTGTGCTGCCACCCCACTGTGAAAAAATGAACTTCAAGGAGTTGAAGATGTAGGGGTAAGTGTGTCTGCTCCTTGTGATGGAGTGCCTGCTTATATATGCAGCACCCCCTTCTTCCCTCCCCCCTCCTTCTTGTTCCAATGACAAGGAACAACCTTTCTTCAAAAGTTAAGATTAATTCATCAGAAATGATAGGGTTGAAGTTAGATTCTATAGGTCATCTAGTCCAATCCCTTCATTTTATGGATGAAGAAATGGAGGCTGAAAGACGGTAAACGTCTTACCCAAGGTCACATATGTAGTCAGACACATTTCAAAAAGTGGAAATGGTAATCACGCAAGATCCAAAAAGCAGAACTCTACTTCTTTTCGCAATGCTATCTTGGTAGAGTCCCCAAGTTATTTTGCAATATCAATACACATGCTTCTCGTAAATAAAGGAAGAAGCTCCATAATTTCACTTTCAACACACTTCTTCCAACTCAAGAACTGAGCTGGAGGGAACATGGCTTCCGAGTTAGGGTATTTTTTTTTTTTGTAATCAGTTAGGTCACTTTGAGAGACAGTGATGGGAAGAAACTTTTAGAAAGCAAGCTCTATCTTCCAGAGCACACAGCATGCTTGGCCAAAAGTGGGGTAGGGAGGAAATTATTATCTAGAAATGGAATATAACCTTGTACCATTCCTGCATTGCCTTAGGTTGGAGCTTCTGTACTCCCTGGGCTCTTAGTTTTGAGGCAAGAGGATTAAAGGTGCTCTGATTTAATATTTTTGTTTGTTTGTTTTTGTTTTCCAATTTAATGTTTCAGAGAAACACTTCTGGTAAGGAAATTATGAAAGACAAGGAGGAACTAATTCTTGACTCTTGCTGCCTTAATTTTCAGTTGTAGTTCCATTTGCATTCTCAAATCATCCCAGCTCTTCTGTCAAAAAGATTAATGGGCTAGGTAGGGTAGTCAGTATAAGCAAGTGAGGGAGGGCTGTGTAAAGATAAGATCCTGCCTATTAAAATATTCCCTAGGATCCACCAGTTCCTTAGTGTAGAGCTTGGCTTTAAGGAGCCAACCTTTCCAGCCATCCTATTCTTATATCTTTATATGGGAATATATATAGAGGAATTCTTGGGCATTGGAGGATGGATTGGGTGGAGAATATTCCTAGAGAGCAAAACAAAGGTGTTGATAGGTGACTTGCCCTTCCCCTTTCCTTCTCCTTCTCAATCTCTTCCTTTTTCCTTTCCCCTTCTCTTCCTGTTCCTTTCCATCACTTTCCCCTTCCCTTCCACTTCCTCTTCTCTCCTCTCCCTCCCTCTTCTCCCTCTGTTCCCATAGGGTATCATACCCTTATTTGCCAGTGTTCTGCACAAAGGAATGTCAATTTTGATCACTGAAATCTCATAAGATATAGTGGGGTTTACAGGATAGATTTCTTTCTTAAGGACCATGCCTTAAACCCAAATCATTCTGGCTCTCATTGATTGGCCAACAATAGGTTCCAGCCCAAGCCTCACTTGATTACTGTTTGGGTCCCAATGGTTCAGAGCGAATGTAAATAGCAGTTGTTTCAGTGGCTGGAAACCCTGAAGATCTTCCTCTTCCAGATTGATTCTCTCTCTGTCTCTCATATATATATATATATATATATATATATATATATATATATACACACACACACACACGTATATGTGTGTGTATGTATAAAGAGGCCATTCTTTGCCTCATTAATTACCTAACCTTAAGCACTGAATGGGTGTTGTCTCATTCAAACTGAGACAGGGGAAAGACCTGAACTTCAAAAGGCCAAGGTCTCCCACTGCATCTGGGGCCATCTCCATTCATCCTGATCTATATCTTGCCACTGGACCTAGATGGCTCTGGAGGAGAAAGTGAAGCTAGGGACTTTACACAGCCCTTCTTCACTTAAATTCGATTTAACTACAACTCATGGCATCACCTCCCTGATGTCATGCTCCTCTTCAACAATGAAGGACAAACAACAAAAACACTATCTTATCCTTATTCCCCACATACCTGCCTTTCCCCCCTTCCCTTTTGGGACAAAGTAAAACAAAGCCCTTGCAACAAATATTCATGGTCAAACAAAACAAATTCCAACATTTGGCATAATACACATTCTGGCTCTAAATGTTATGGTTATAAAGGGACTATGAGTTTGATCCTCTTCCCACAAAAATATCAGGAAATAAATGGCTCCTAGAGAAATGAAATTGTCATTTCTCCTTTGATTGTTATTCTCCTCTAGGATGTCCTGGTGTAAATACACTGCTGTTTTGTCTTCAGGATCTCCTCCCTATTATCTGTAGCAGTGAGAACCTAAAGCTTTGGAACTGAATTTTAGTTCTTTTAGCGATGAAGGAATGAAGCTACTATGTGAGACCTTGGAAAACCAGAATTGTAAACTACACTGGTTTTTTTTTACTTAGTCTTTTCAATTAAAAAAAAACCACCTTATCGACCTCTCACTATCATTCCTCCCTCCCCCTTGCCAAATTGAAAAGGAAAAGAAAAAGAAAACTCTTGTAACAAATATGCATGATCAAGCAAAAAAAAAAAATTCCCTTGTTAGAATAGTCCAAAAACTATGTTGCTCAGTCTGTACCAAGGCCATGGCTTCTCTGGTAAGAGGTTTCTGTTACTATGGTGGGCCATAATGTTAGTTTTCTAAAGTCTTTCAAAGTTGTTTGTCTTTACGTTCGTCTTTGTACACATTGTCATTGTACAAATTGTTCTCCTGGTTTTGCCAACTTTACTCCAAATCAGTTCATACAAGTCTTCCCAGTTTTCCCTGAAACCATCATTTCTTAGAGAACAATTTTCCATCACATTAATATATCACAACTTGTTTGGCTATTCCTTATTTGATGGATAGCCTCCTAGTTTCCATTTCTTACTGGAACCACAAAACAAGTTATGAGCAGGGAAAATGGGAGAGGGCCCCCAGAGTCAGCTAGTCTGCAACAGAGTTACCACACTGATTTTAAGACATTTTCATTGTTGCAGAACATTTTAACTAGGCGAGCCTTCTACTTTCCACTTCCCTGGCCAGGGTTGGTTTGCTCAGAGAGTCCACTTTCTTCTGACAAACCCAATGAACTTCTCTAGTCTTTTTTCATCCATCTGCTTCATCCGAGATGTATTCCTTTGTCTCACCGATCTCTCTTGTTTCCTTCCATAACAGAAGAGTCTGGGTATCTAGTGTAAGGAGAATGAGCAGCTCGGGAACATAGACCTTAGAAAAGGGGCACAGAGGGAACTGTTTTAGACAAATGCCATATTATTTATTACATATGAACACAAAATGTCCTTCGCCCACTAATCCACAGGGCAGAGACAAGGATATTCTGTTTTCCTGTAGATCTCACAGAATCACAGTGTCTCAGAGAAAAATACCCCAATCTGGTCCATAGGGGCCAAACTTGGGGCCAAAACACGTCTGAGAGTGGCCCAATAAGATTCAGATGGAATGTTTAACAAAATAAATTAAAATGCAGCCCCACACAATGTTAATTTGTAATTTTCTGATTCAATATGTAGCCCTAAGGGATTCATTTCTGTCTGAGTTTGACATCACTGATCAAGTCTAACCAGCACCTAATCAGGCCTCTCTTATTACTTACAAGCTCCTTTGAAATATACATACATAAACACACACACACACACGTATAAAGATTAAATTTATTTTTACAATTATATAACACCCTCCCACTGCTCCCCAATAGAACAATAAAACCAGAACCAAAAAAGTGAACCCCAACCATGCCTATCCTTCAAATACTAAAATTCAGCTAACATATCGCTGCCTTCCCCCCACTCTCCCAACTTCTCCACCTGACCCAGACACAACACTGTCAAGGAGGCCGCTAGGTGGTGCTATGGATGGAACACTAGACTTGGAGTCAGGAATGCAGGAGGTCAAATTTGGCCTCAGATCCTTATTAGCTGTATGACCCTGAGCAAGTCACTTAAGCTTTGGCTTCCTCAATTTCCTTAAACTGTAAAATGGGGAGAACAATAGTAGCCCTAATTCACAGGTGTTTTTAAAGATTAAATAAGATAGTATTTGTAACATACCTAAAGTACCTGCTGCTTAGTGGATGCTTATTAAATGTTCATTTCCTTTCTTCTTTTTTTTTCCCACCCTCCTCTGTATCCTGGTTACTTGCCCTTGAACATCCTTCAATTTCTCAATATCTTCCCTGATATGCAGCCCTTCTCATCCCCAAACAGAATATAATGATCCAGCCCTGACTTGACCAGTCCGGAGTGTAGAAGGACTATCCTATCCCTTCTCTTGTAGCCTATGCTTCTCTTAATGAAGCCTAAATTCACATTAGTTATTTTGTCGGATGTATCACAGTGTTGACTCATAATGATTTGCAAATCCAGGTATAATTTACATTTTTTTTTAAACCAAGGTGTAGGACTAACCATCAGTCCAGGCCAGAGGTTCCCAAACTTATTTGGCCTACTGCCCCCTTTTAAAAAAAAATCACCCAGTGCCCCCCTGGAAATCTACTTTCTTTAACTCTTTGACCTTTTTTCTTTATCTATTTCTATCTCTATATGTACTTATTTGTGCCTAATGGTAGCCATCTCTAAGGTGGCGGGATAGGGGCAGGGGAGGAAAAAAAATTACATGATAATTTTGTTGTATAAACATTTTTAGAACATATAGGTTCTTTCCCTTTTTCCCTAATTATCTTTGGAAATAGACCAAGCAGTGGTATTGCTGGGTCAAAGGTCCAATTTTTTGTCCTATTTTATCTTGCACGTAATAGTATTTACACGGAAAGAGAGTTTTCAACATTCATCTGTGTAACATTTTGAGTTCTAAAATTTCCTCTCTCCCTCCCTCCCCTTCCACTTCCCAGGACAACAAGCAATAAGATATAGATTATACATATACAATGTCCCACATTAGTCGCATTATGAAAGAAAAATAAGAACAAAATGGAAAAAAAAACACAAGAAAAAAAAGTGAAAATAGTATGCTTCGATCTACATTCAGACTCCATAGCTCTTTCTCTGGATATGAATAGCATTTTCTATTGCAAATCTTTTGGAATTGTCTTGGATCATTGAATTGCTGAGAAAAGATAAGTCTACCACAGTTAATTAAAACGCAATGTTGCTGTGACTGTGTACAGTGTTCCCCTGGTTCAGTTCATTTCTCTCTGTATCATTTTGTACAAGTCTTTCCAGGTTTTTCTGAAGTCGTCCTACTCATCATATCTTACAGAACAATAGTATTCCATTACATTCATATACCACAATTTATTCAGCCAGTCCCCAGTTGATGGTCATCCTGACAATTTCTAACTGTTTGCCACCACAAAAAAAGATCTGCTACAAATATTTTTTTAGACATTTAGGTCCTTTTTCTCTTTTCATTATCTCTTTGACATACAGATTTATCGGTGCTATTGCTGGAAAAAAGGGTATGCATAGTTTTATAGTCCTTTCGGTATAGTTTCAAATTGCTCTCCAGAATAGTTGGATCAGTTCACAACTCTACTAAATGCATAGTGTCCCAAGTTTCCCACATCCTCTCCACAACTTATAATTTTTTTCTGTCATATTAGCCAATCTTGATAGGTATAAAGTGGTACCTCAGAATTATTGTAATTTGCAATTCTCTAATCAACAGCTATTTAGAGCACTTCTTCATATGCCTATAGATAGCCTTAATTTCTTTATCTGAAAAACTGCCTTTGAGAAATGAAGCTAAAGGACTCATTTTAAAAATATGTAGAGAACTCAATCAAATTTATAAGAATACAAGTTATTCCCCAATTGAGAAATGGTCAAAGGATATGGACAAGCAGTTTTCAGATGAAGAAATTAAAGCCACTTATAGTGATATCATCTGCAAAGAGTGATAGTTTTTTTCCTCATTGCCTATTCTAATTCCTTCAATTTCTTTACCTTCTCTTATTACTAAAGCTAACATTTCTAGTACAACATAACATAATAGTGATGACAACAGACATCATTGTTTTACCCCTGATTGTATTGAGAAGGCTTCTAGCTTATCCCCATTACATATAATGCTTGCTGGTGGTTTCAGATAGATACTGCTTATCCTTTTAAGGAAAATTCCATTTATTCCTATGTTCTCTGCTGTTTTAAAAGGAATGGATGCTGTATTTTGTCAAAAGCTTTTCCTGCATTTATTAAGATAATTATATGATTTCTGTTAATTTGGTTATTGTCAATTATGTTGATAGTTTTTCTGATATCAAAACATCCCTGAATTCCTGGTATAAATTCCACCTGGCCATAGTGTATTATCTTGGTGATAAATTGCTGCAATCACTTTGCTAATATTTTATTTTAAAATTTGGCATAAATATTCATTAGGAAAATTGATCCATAATTTTCTTTCTCTGTTTTGGCTCTTCCTGGTTTATGTATCAGCACCATATTTGTGTCATAAAAGGAATTTGTTAGGACTCCTTCTTTTCCTATTTTTCCAAATAGTTTATATAGTATTGGGATTTATTGTTCTTTAAATGTTTGGTAGAATTCACTTGTAAATCCTACCCCTGCCTCCAAAGATCCCTCCTTTATTCTCCCATTCCCATTAATCTAAACATCTTTTTATAACCCCCTTTAAGCTATTCCCTCACCCTCCCCTCAAAAGAGTTTTCCCTCTTCCTCTCCCCTCTTCTTATAACTTAGCATTTTATTTCTTCCTGAATTTAGAAGAATTTTATACTCTTCTAGATATATTATGTAATTGTTCCCTCTTGAACCCATTCCCAATGAAAGTAGGTTTCTAGAACTACCAGCCCTTCTCCCCCATCTAATTCCTCTGTGTTAGTTCTTCCTTTTGTACCTCATTTGTATAAAATAATTACTCCTTTTTTTAGCTGTTTCTAAATGGTTTTACTTATAAAATCATGTCATACTCAGTTTTACCCCAATCTTTCTTACTAACTACCCAATTAGTAATAATAATCTTAAATATCAACTTAACATTTTAAATACATAAAAGGTAAACAGTTTATCTTAATTGAATGCCTTGTAATTAGTCTTTGGTATGTACCTTGTAATTCTCCTGGCTCTTGTATGTCAAATCTTCTATTAAGTTCAGATTTTTTTTTTCATAACAAAATCCTAAAAGTCTGAACAATTCAGTAAATGCCATTTTTTTTTCTTTCAAGATTATGCTTAGCTTTGCTGAGCATGATGTTTTTGGCCAGAACCCCAGTTCTTTTGCTCTTTGATATATAGTGTTCTAAGACCTCCAGTCTTTTAGGGTCACCACTGCTATGGCTTGTGGGATTCTGACTGTGGTACTACTATATTAAAATTGCTTTTTATCTTGTTTCTCATAATATTTTATCCTTGAGTTGGGGGCTTTGGAATTTGACCATGACATTCCTGTGGGTTTTCCTTGTAGGATCTCTTTCAGGTAGTGATCAGCGGATTTTTTTTTCCTACTTTCCCCTCTTCTTCTAATGTTTCAGGACAATTTTCTTTAATTATTTCTTGTATTATTGTATCAAGGTTCTTTTTTTTTAACATAGCTTTTAGGTAGTCTGATTATTCTTATGTTTTCTCTTCTTGATCTATTCTCCAGGTCAGTATTTTTTTATAAGATGTTTCACTTTCTCTTCTGTTTTTTTCATTCTTTATATTTTGTTTTATTATTTCTTGATCTCCCACAACTTCACTAATTTCCCCTTGCAAATTCTGATTTTCAAGGAGCCATTTTCTTCCTTAAGATTCTGGATCTCCTTTTTTAATTGGTTGACTTTCTTTTCATAATCTTGTTTTTCTTGGATTTTCCCCCCCTCAATTTCTCTTTTTTGATTTTTAAAGTTTTTTTAAAGTTCTACTATGAATTCTTTTTGAGCAGGTGACCATCCTTCATATTGGCGAAACTCTTAAGGAATCTGAATATTTGTCAACTATTGGCAAGGTTCTTAAGGAAACTGAGCAGTGGTTAGATCTTAAGAATCTGAGCACTTTAATGGAGACAAGATGGACCTTATATACAGAAAGCCTGTAGGAATGGCCAAGTAGTTTGGAGTGACGGGAGGAGAGGTTTAAGGAACATCCAGATGGGAGTGGCCAGTAAGCTGGGGTGAACAGAACATCTGGGACCTGGACCACATGATCGAGGGAGAATGGAGTTTAACAGTGGGAAGTGGCCTGGGGCCATAGAGAGGTAAGAAAATGGATGGCTAGGTTAGGTTAAGGGTAACAGAAGTGGGAGATCAGGCATAAGTGATAAGAAAAGGCCAGTTGATGGGATTATAGCAAAGCAAACACTAGAGACTTGGCCATGTGGGAAAGTCCAGGGTTTTTCCTTTTTGGGGTCCAGATCCCATCCTCATCATTCCCACCTTAAACAAATGGGACACAAATTCTTTTGGGGTAAGGGGCAAAGGTCTTGGCTTCTGAAACTTTTTCCTGCCGGCAAGGAGCATACAGCTGTCTCTGCCTCAAGGGGGTCCCAAAGAAGAGGTTGACTGGAACTGAGCACAGGCTGCATGATGGGGGGGGCACATTGGCTGGTACCCACAGTTTGTTACCAACTGTAGGTAAATGGCCTGTAGTCAGGAAGACACAAATCTGACAGAAAAGACTGCATAGCTCAAATATGACAGGATAAAACATTCTTAGCTCTGTTTGGATTCAGAGAACTGTTTTCAAACCATGCAGTATCAAATCCACCTCTTAGCCAGACTCAGGAATAGCCAGATGGGTAACATTCCTTTTCAAAGGAACATAATGGGGAAACTGAGCCAGGAGGATCCCATCTTAGACTGAGGCTAAAATTGCCCTCTCAGTTTTTCCTGATGCTGACTTCCCTCCAGTATCACATTCTCTGAATAGCTTGTGGCATTTCTCTCAGATGGTAGATTATTGATTATCAATGGATTATGATCCATCAGACAACTCAAAATAAAATCTTATGAGCTTTTACCTCAAACAGCAAGTTTCACTAATCATAGGTTAGCTAAAACTTTTCTAGGATTTACATGTCAAATTTAAATTTGTCCTGGTGTAAAAAGCAAATTGTAAGAGATTATTCCTATGTACTCACAAATTCTAAGCAAACCAAAACCCAAACAAGCTCTTTGGCAAGTTTACGCGTTAAAACAATAACCAACAGTAGCCAAATTATTTTAGCAGTAACCAAATTACGAAAAGTTGCTTGACATAACTGACACAAAAAATTCATCAATTTGAAATTTAAAACAAACCCATTGCCAATCAGGTGACTTCAGTTTTGTTAAATGCATTTCCAAATTCCTTTACACAGAGAATCAACATCTCATCGTTAACAGTTAAAATTACAACTTTAAAAGAGCATGCTTACCCAAGTTCAGTGGCTAGCTTCTTTACCTTGAGCAGAATGTGCTGAACCTGGGTGATGCTTCCAGGCAAAGGTTGCCCCAGGGCCCAGGGCCATTGCCAGTGGGGCCCATGCTGTAGAGAGCAAATTCAGAGGTGGGGGGGAGTAGGGTGAATTTCTCTTCTATAAAAAGGATTAACAGATACCCTGGAGTGGGAGAAGAGTCACCAGAGTTGTAAGGAGGTGTTTCAAAAGTCCTTAAGGATCTATCACAAAACCTGCAGAATCTGCTAAGATGTTTTTAGCTGTTCTAACTTCTCCCTATAGCCTCCCTGAAGGAGGATAGGTGTAGAGGGGAGGGAGTAAGTAAGCCTCAGGGAACCAAAAAGCACTTGCAGTTTTCCCAATTCCCTAGTGCTGAGAGAATTGACAGAATTGGGCACATGCTTCTGGATAGGGTCTGTCCTTGTCTTCTATGCTACAGAAGGTGTACCCAAGTTCATGGCCTCGAACCCAACCAGTGGACTGAAAACCTGAGAGCATCAGGCCAAGTGCAAGACAGCCCTATAACTATCTGCCTGAAAAGCACCTCCAAATCTTCCTATGTGCTTGGAGAGTAGCCCCAACTGCAGGGCAAGAAAGACATGCGGGGAGGCTTACATATCTTCCAGTTTTGGCTGGAGAAGAACTTGGGGTTAGGCAGTTTCCCCATATGGACCACCAAAATGTTGAGGTTCAGGGGTTTAGGGGTGCTGGGAGCCCAAAATCACGACACGCAGATCCTGCCTGAATGAATTTGACGGAAGCCTTCTTCCAGTCAAAGACAAGTTTTATTAGAACATCTTCCATATTGGCCAGACTCTTAAGGAGTCTGAACATTTGTGATCTGTTGGCTAGGTTCTTAAGGAATCTGAGCAGTGGCTAGATTTTAAGACTCTGAGCACAGGTGAGCATTTCACATTACTCTTTGGGGTAGAATAGTTTCTTTGCCTTAGTATCCTTCTCTGAAGTGGAACCCCAGTATTCTCTATTCCTATAGTAATTCTTTTGTTTTTCTCCTTTATTTGTTTATTTATTCATTTTTTAATTTGTAGAAGCTTAGTTTTATAAATGCCTCTAGTCCTGGAGTATGGGGAATGGTGCCTCTAGCCTCAGATTCTCCTTCAGTTCTCCTCTCTGCCAAGCAACTAAAACTATGACCTACAGCCTCCTGTAAGTGCTCCCAGCCAGCAGTGTCCCTGTCCCACTACTTCTGAATTCACTGGGCATCTGCTGGTTCCTTCTTGCCCCCAGCCATGTCTACACAGTACAGCTGGGTCTGGCATTTCTTGTCAGCAGAGGCTCCCTCAATCTTCCCTGGCTCAGACTACCCTCACTGTCCCTGGAGTAAAAGTTTCTGTGGCTGGGGCCAAGGCAGACTCCCAACCTAGCTAACCCCAGGCCTTGTTGCTGGTTGTTAAAGTGGATTTAGCCTGAAGGTATTTACTCTTTACAGGAACCAAACCTTGTCCTGGGATTTTTCTCCAGATCTCAGATTGTACTAGAAGGACTACTGTTCTCCCCCTACTCTTACTTTATTTTTACCTCTCAATGTTCACACTGAGGGACTATTTTATCTTTTTGTGGAAGAAATATGGAGAGCTTGGAATTTTCTGACCTACTCCACCATCTTCCCAGAATCCTCTCCCCCAAGTTAATTTTTTAAGGAGTTGTTTTCAGTTAGTTTTTGTGCTTCCCTTTCCAAGCTGTTGACTCTTTTTTCATAATTCTACTGCATAATTCTCATTTCTTTTTCCAATTTTTATTCTACCTCTCTTACATGATTTTTAAAATCCCTTTTGAGCTCTTTCAAGAGGACTTTTTGGGCTTGAGACCAATTCATACTCTCCTTTGAGCCTTCAAATGCAGGCATTTTGGCATTGTTACCCTCTTCTGAATTTGTGTTTTGATCTTCCCTGTTGCCATAGTTATATAGTAGCTTTCTATGGTCAAGGCTCTTTTTTTTTTCTCATTTTTTAAAGTTAAGCTCTGTTCTTGGGGCACAGGGGCCACTGTCCTAAGCTTCTTGTGCTGGGGACCTGGGGCCTGGTCACTGGCTTTCTGTACTGGGGCCTTGGATGCCCATGGGCTCTCTGTGCTAGGATAGCCCAGCCTTCTGGACTGGGGCTGGAGGCTTCACAGCCTGAAGCATAGTCAGCTGTGCCACTAGCCTCCTGAGCCAGGATAGAGGAGCCTTGGTTGCTGATCTGTGCTGTGGCTAAGAGCCTGCCACTGGCTTGCTCACATACTGTCTGAGTTGGGCTGTGCTCCTCTATTACCCAAGTGAGAAAGACGTTTCCTGAAGTCCTTCTAAATTATCTTACACTGATTAAAAAATCATCTTTTTGTGGGTTCTTGTACTACAGTATCTGTTTAGAGGCTTGATTTAATGTTGTTTCTGAGGGAAACTGGAGAGAGCTCAGGCAACTCCTTGCTTTCTCTGTGCCATCTTCTCCCAATTTTTTAGTGTCCCAACTTTTCCACATCCCCTCCAACATTCGTTACTTTCCCCTTCTATCATTTTGGCAAAACTGGTCAGTTTTAAAACCCTATCTCAGGGTTATTTTAATTTGCATTTCTCTAATCAATAATGATTTAGAGCATTTTTTCCCATCACTATAATTTGTTTTGATTTCTTCATAAAAAAACTGCCTGTTAATATCCTTTGACCATTTATCAATTGGGAAATGACTTGTATTCTTAAAGATTTGCCAAATTCTTTATGTGTTTTAGATATGAAATTTTTATATAAAATTTCCCCCCAATTTTCTGCTTTCCTTTCCACAAATGTGTTTTATTTTATAAACCTGTTTTAATTTAATGTAATCAAAATGATTATCTTGGCTATCTTTTCCTATCTTTGCTCTCTATCTCTTGTTTATTCATAATTGTTCACCTATCCATAAGTCTGACAAGTAATATGTTCCGTGTTCTAATTTTCTTGCAAAATCCATCATGTATCTATTTTGACCTCATCTTGGTAAATGGTGTAAGATTTAGGTCTATGCCTGGTTTCCATACTGCTTTTCAGCTTTCCCAACAATGTTTTTTTTTTTACCAAATAATGAATTCTTATCACTTTTGCTCTATACATATCAAATTTCTTATCCATGTTATGAAATCATTAAACTACGTGATCTCCAAGAAAGTACTACTTCCCAGGGCATACGCTGCATCAAATTACAAGCTTCTTGCATTGCAGAGCTTTCTACAAAGTCTCTTCTATCCACCTTTCCCTGACTGGAGAAGGAAGAAACACACAGGACCACTCCTGCCACTGAAGATTTAAGGAAAAAAATCCCACCATCCCAAGTCACAAATTTTCTGAGATTAGAGGCCTCCACTGCAGCTTTCTCTGAAGTACCATTCCAAAGGATTTGAGTGCAAATCCCATCTCAGAAACTTACTAGCTGTGGTCCCCTTGTCAAGTCACTTAACCCTTGTTTGCCTCTCTTTAAATGTAAAATTGGGACCATGGAGAAGGATATGGCACACCAATCCAGTACCTTTGCCAAGAAAACATCATAAAAATGGGGTCATGAAGAGTCAGACATGACTAAATGATGTAACAACAATGACAATTCTTGGAGCTTGTATGAATTGAGATACATACACACACACACACACACACACACACACACATTTGTCTCTTCAAGAAACAGTAAAACCATGAATTATGTCCTAGAGGTGACTGACAATTTCACTCATTATACACAGTGAGAAATCAGAGGATTACTACCATTGCTAATGTGCTGTGGGAAAAGTATTTGAAGTATGACTTGACAGTCAGAATTCACTCTGATCAATGTAAACTTGGAAAACAAATTAGTCAATGAGATGTTGGCTTTAATAGGAATCAAGAAATCTAGAATGAGCCCTTACCATGCTCGAGGAGATCTACAGCCTAAGCATTTCAACCACAACTTACTAGACATGTAAAAGCATCAAAATTTGAGCAGAAGTCAACACATATCAATTTTAAGCATGTAGCCACTGTTACATGCAATGGTGCCTTAAAGCTTACACCTTACTTGTTAACATTTGGAAGACAAACATCCTTCCTTGCCTATTCACTTGAGCTTTAGATTTCAAGATAAAGAAGAGGATAAGTCATCATAAACCAATGCGTCTTATTTAGGGAATAGGCTGAAAGAACATTATTGACAAGCAATGGCATAGCTTAAAAAACTGCTAATGGAAAACAAACAAAAAAACTACACAATGTCAAGATCTGTATACAAGTGACAGAATTTGGGGAAAGAACCTTTTGTGGTATGGTCATGTACAAAGATAAGTAGGTGATTATTCCAGTTTAAAACCTCTCTCTCCAGTGTAGAAAGGTTTTTGATATTGAATAATGATAACTTAAATAAAAATTATTTCTAGCAGACTTGCGTCTAAAACATACAATATAGTAATTCTTTTCCTCAGTAAGACTGGGATGTAAGGAGCTTAAAGTGCCACTCACAGGTACTTATATTTCATCCTAGAGGCAATAGGGAGCCACTGTAGTTTTTGACTGGTGAAACAGACAGATGTGTTTTAGGAATATCACTGATAGCAGCAATGAGGTGGATAGATTGGAGAAGTAAGGGATTTGAAGCGTAGAAATGAATTAGGAGGCTCTTGGCTATCCAGATGAGTAGAAGGATATGAGAAAGTGAAGTTTGGGGTCATTGTAGCAATATAGAGCAGGATATAGAGGTGAGCACCTCTGTGGAGGTAGAAACATCAAGATTAGGCAACTGACTGCATATGTGAACTGAGGGAAAAACATAACAAAAATTTACCAATTGCATGCATTCTCTTTGTTGCCAGTGATAGTCTTTCAATCCTCTTCAAGGAAAGTCCTCACTCTAGATCTTGCTTTCTTCAAATATAGCCTAAACAAACAAACAAACAAACAAAATCGACTTTGTTGACCTTAGATACAACAAAAGAGAGAACACTTCAGCTTTCTAATTTTCTGGGTTCTCTCTAAAGAGCTCAAGTGCTGCATATATGGGGCTGCTAGGTGAGGCAGTGAACAGGGTTTTTGGACCTGGAATCAGGGAGAAACATCTTCCTGAGTTCAAATTTGCCCTCAGACACTTACTGGTTGTGTGACTCTGGGCAAGTCACTTTACCCCGTTTGCCTCAGTTCCTCATCCATAAAATGAGCTGGAGAAGAAAATGACAAACCACTCCAGTATCTTTACCAAGAAAATCTCATGTGTGGTCAAGAAGTGTGGAAGGCGACTGAACAGCTTCTTTAGACATACATGTTGTTCCATAAGCAACTACTGTTAGGCTAAATACTGAGGATATAAAGTTTCTTTCAAAGCTCAACACAAAGTCTACCTCCTATCTAGTTCTAGAAATGTTAGTTACAGCAACAGGGAAGAGTACCAAATTAGAAGGATCCCATTATGAGAGGAGACAGGGTGATCTATACTTTAGGAAAGAACTGATCATTGGATCACAGATGCAGAGCTGAAATGGTAGGGGAGGAAACAACGATTTATTAAGCAGCTTGAAATTCAATTCAACTAACTTTTATTAAACCCTACTATGGTAGGCATTGTATAATGCTTTACAAATATTATCTGCGAAAAGTCAGGCGACACAGAGGCAATTTAGTCTAATTTCTATCCTGCATTTTACAGATGAGAAAAGTGAAGCCTATGGAGGTTAAGTGACTTGCCCTAAGATGATACTTGTAATGCCTGTCATAGGTAGGATTTGAATCCAGGACCTCTGATTCTAAGTCACTAGATGGATGTAGTCTGAAGGTTCTGCTGGAAGAAGGAAAATGCAAATATCTGATTGGGGAAGGGTGTGTCATACAGGCTCTCATCCTCTGGTCCCGGCTCCTCCCACCAGGCACAGGGAGTAGTCCAGACAAAAAAAAAGCAAACAGTCAAAAAAAAAAAAAAGACTGGCACCTCAGTCCAATCAAGCTCCTCCTCCCTCCCCTTTCTCAAGTGGTCTAGCAGAAGATGCAAAGGTGCTAGTGCGGTGCTGGGTCTTGGCTCTTACTTGCACTCTCTTTTCTGTTTAGTCCCACTTAGTCTGAGGCAGGGCAGCGGACTGGGCTGAGATGGCCGACACAGTCCGCTGCCGGCTGCTTCTGCACTTGGAGCACCTGACTTCGGGGGAGCTGAAGAAATTCAAGTTGTATCTGGTGAACTCTCTGCCTCGGGGCTCCCTGGAGGAGGCTGATCGCCCAGAACTGGCCGATCTCCTGGTCAATTCTCTTGGGCAGCAAGAGGCCTGGGAGCAGGCTCTGCGCATCTGGCAGAATATGGGCCTGAGGGAGCTGTGGGAGCGAGCCAAGAAGGGTAAGTGCCTGCCTGAGGACTGGGGCTTCCCCCTCCTGCTTGCACAACTTCCCCCTCCCCTCCCCACTCCCGAAGTTCCCTTTGTCCTTCTTTCCTCTCTTCCCTCCATTCTCCCTTGCTCCTTCCTTACTTTCCGTCCTCCCTCTTTCTTTCCTTGGAATTCTCTTCTAGGGCTTCTCCCAAACCATATTTATTATAAGTAGTTTCCCTCTAAAGAATGTAAGCTTTCTTCAGAGCAGGTACTATGTCATTTTTATGTTTGTATCCTCAGCACCTAGCCCAGTGTTTGGCCTGTCAAAGGCACTTAATAAAGGCTTATGGAATAATTTCTGATTTTAGAGTAAGAGGATTCCATTGGGATACATGACACAGGGCTGAGATAGGGAGGGGGAGGTCACCTCTATGTTTTTTCATAAGTCTAGCTGGGAGAAGTGGATTTCAGTTTCTGTTTCCTGATACTGTAGGGGAAGAACATCTGGGCCATGAGGAGAGTTTGCTGGTGGGAAGAGAATGTTCAGACGGTGCCAGTAGGTGGGGGAAGGAATTTAAGAGAAAGGCAGATGGTAGATCTGGGAGAATGGAGTTAATGGAGGAGATTTCAGCTGTGGTCTCAGCTGCTGAAAGGAGAAACAGAGGATGAGGACCAGTGGAGAAAGGAGGAGATGAAATGAATTGGGTCAGGCTTTGATCAAGTATTGTAACTCAGCACAAGGAAAATGTCCCAGGAAGAGAATGATTAGATTACTGAATTTAAGACAATTTCCTGGAGTCTGTGCTGAGTCAGGAGCAAGAATAGAAGTCCTTTTTTTTTTTAATGGGTTCAAAATATTAAGAAGTCAATCAGATGGCAAGGTCAATAGCAAGGATGAGAAAGAATTTCATTCTATTGTTTATTTAATAACTCTTTGTGATCTAATATGGGGTTTTTGTGGCAAAGATATTGGAGTTTCCCATTTTTTTCTCTACCTCATTTTACAGATGAGAAAACTGAGGCCAATGGGGTTGAGTGACTTACCCAGGGGTCACACAGCTAGTAAGTGTCTAAGGCCAGATTTGAACTCAGGAAGATGAGTCTTACTGACTCCGGTCCAGCCCTCTATCTATTGGGTCACCTATCTGCCAAAAATCTTAACGGATCATTATCAAAAAGTCACCCCATAGTCACGCAGAGATTTCAGAGCTGGCCCATACTCTGCACGCTATGCCCATTCCCATCTAGGAGTTGATATTCAGGTACCCTGGATTCGGGAGGAGGGAAGAAACAGGAAATACCACAAAATTGTCATTTAAAGTTCTGAAGTGGAGGGGGCAGCTAGGTGGCCCAGTGGATAGAGCACTGGCCTTGGATTCAGGAAGACCTGAGTTCAAATACAACCTTGATACGTGACACTTACTAGCTGTGTTCCTGGGCAAGTCACTTAACCTCGTTACCTAGCCCCCAAAAAAGTTCTGAAGTGGAGACAGTGAAGTAGGATCTTTGAAACAGTGCTGTGATATTTGGGACCCTATCTCCCACTAGGTTTCTCAGACTAGTTCAACCTTACCAGGAAACAGAGGTCTAAACCACAAGCTCTCTGTGCACTTAAAACTTCCTCTAAGAACGCTGGGGTGTGGTGAACAGTTTTGCCACTTAGTATCAGTGTCCAGTTTGAACATCTGAAGTCAGTCATTAAAAAAGTTAAAAGTCTCCACCTATTCACTTAGAATTCAAAACATGAACCAACAGGATAACAACATTAAGCTAAACTTCTACTCAGCTGGAGATAAGAGGGCCTTAGATCCTTTCCTTTCCTCCACCTGGGCAATGCAGAAGATCTTCCCACTCCCTTGACACCCAGATCAAATCTTTCCAAAAGTCTTCTGTAATCCATTAGGCTGCAGAGATCTCTCCTCCTGAACTCCTAGTTATCTATGTGCCTTTAGTATGGCAGTGCCTGGCACATAGTCAGTGCTTAATAAAATTCTTGTTGCTTAATTGATTCACTGTATCATTTGGTTAACCTTTCAAAGCTTACATATCATATTACTGTGTTTGTATCATTCAACAAGCCTTTATTTGTGGAGTTTGTGGTGCTGAGACTCAGCATATTTCATTCCAATGCCTCAGGGCTGGAACTGAAATCTCCTTCTTAATGTTGTTCTCCAGCTCTGTTACTACTCTCAGCTCCCAACTATCTACTTATACAACAGATAGATCTCTTATTATCTTCTGCTTTTCTTTCCTACAGAGGATCTTGGATTTGTTGCTGCTCCAGTTCTTCCAGCCTCCTCAGGTCAGTAACCACTGTCAATGTATAAGTCTAGGCTGGGTTAGCTGTTTTATTTGTTTTTGTTTTTGTTTTTCCATCTGTCATCCTGGACTCAGATTGTTTAGTGATGGAGTCCCATCAATAAAATTTAAGAGGATGTGTTGCAGGAACCTGGACTATTTCCCCAACCCTTGAGTGAATTAAAATCTTATGGGTTATAGCAGATAATATACCTACTAGAAAGGCAAAATGGAAAAATACTGGCTGTGCCCTTGTTTAGTAATAGGGTGAAATAGTTGGACCTACACTGTATTGATCGTAAAGGTAAATAGAGAATTGCTGGAATTTTAAGGAAAATGACACGATCAGATCTGCGCTTTAGGAATGTCACTTTTGTAGTAGTATGGTAGATGTAAAGGGAAAAGATTTGAAATGAGATGCTAATAATTAGGAGGCTAATAGAACAGGAGAGAGGTACTGTACTCTCAAATCCAGTGACACTGACCTAGCTTTTTCCAGGAATAAGACACTCCATCTCTAGCTTCTTGGAATTTTCTCTGGCTGTCCCCCATGCCCGGAATACTCTTCCCTCATCATCTCCTCCTACTGGTTTCCCTGGCTTGCTTTAAGTTCTAACTAAAATATCATCTTTTACACTAAGGTTTTTCTGACACCTCTTAATGCTAGTGCCTTCCCTTTCTTAATTATCTTCTACTTAGCTTGTGTGTAGCTCATTTGTACATATTGGTTTGCTAACTTCCCCAACTAGATTATGAATTCTCTGAGGGAAAGGACTGTCTTTTGCTTTTTTGTGTGTGTCCTCAGTGCTTAGCATAGTGCTTGACATATATGGACACATAATACATTTTTATTGATCAATTCATAAATATTCTTATATACATATGTATAATATGGACATGCAGTACACACGTAAACCCTGGAAATATATGAAAATATACATTTACACCAATATATACAAGTTCACTCATGGGCTCCCAGAAAGCCATTCCAAGTTCTAGGTACTTTGTGGTTCATACTATTTTGCAAACTATAGCTTTTGACTCTTCCATCATCAGTGGAGTTTGCTTTTACTAATCATCAAAATTACATACTTACTTTATATCAAAATCACTCAAAGAAGTAAGGTAGAGTAAGTACATCAAAAATGTGGCCCTCAGGTTGCATGCAGCCCACAATACTCTGAATACAGCTTGAAACAGATTAAAATGGTATTAGAAAATATTTAAGTAAATAAATGAAAATCTAACAAAATATAGATATTATATTTTAAAATCAAGCTGTAGAGATCCTTATGTACAGATTAGTTGCCTCCATTTCTATTTGAGTTTAACACCACTAATGGAGAGGAATTCATTCTCCTACAAACACACATCCTCAGTCAGAAGAGTAGAAATGCCAAATAATTGTACATGGCATATATACACATGGGGACATATTTGATCAGAGCACATGTATTGAGGGTAGTCAGCATTACCAATGCTAAGACCTACTTGTGTCTTCTGGATGTATCACTGATAGATGTAGTACTACTCTCTGCCAGATCCCCCCTGTCTGGTGCCATGTCTTCAGGGCACCTTAGTGAGTAGCATAGTTCCACTTTAGCTGATTTTCAACTCTCCAGCTATCATTCTGGCTACCTAATACAGTTTGGCCACGTAATACAGCATCTAGGTGGCACAATGGATAGGGTGCCAGACAGAAGAGAGTCACTAAATGGAAGAAATCCTCTGACTCTTAGTAGTCTTTTCCCTCTACCACCCCCGACAGTGTCAAAGCCATAATTGAACCCAGATCTCTCCTGACTCTGTGTCTAATGCTGCATTTCTAGAGTTGCTTTTCTCTTCTATTACTGCTTTACCCTTACACCTTTCATTGTGCCCCCCCCAAAAAAATATAGCATAAAGTAACAAGAACATGAGGCATACACAGAATCTACTCTTTCTCCAGCCTGTAAAAATATTGTCAATATGGTTAGGATCAGTTTATGTCATCCTTGCCTCTGACGTAGCAGCCATTATAATAAACTCAGGTTCTGAAATTCCCTGGGGAATTGTAGAGTGTGCAGGGGGGCAGGAGAAGATCTTGGAGATGGGGGATAAGGGATGTCTAATTATCACAAGCCCTTGAACTCAGACTATAGTAATACAAACTCTCAGGGGTGATATGCCCTTGCTAGGTGTTTTTTTTTCTTTTTTTTTGTGGGGGGCGGATTTAATCTCACTTTCTCTTCTGGGCCTCGGAGAATTGCTGCTTCATGATTCCTCATGAACCATGGTTGATCCATAGACAGGGCTTGGTTTTCATTTGCGATTTTCTGGTTTCCCTGTGGGATTTGTAGTTACTTCTTTCTACCCTTATGTTCCACATCAAGGGCTAAAGATTTTGTGTCTTAAATCCTGAGAAGAAAAATCTCCATATCCAAAAAGAAGTCCGGTCTGTGAGGGGGTTAACACATTGAGAAGAAGGTGCTTCAGAGGAAAATTTTCTCACAAACCTGACACCTTGTTCCTCTCTACAGGATCCCAGACAGGACAACTACTAGCTGTATCTAAAGTTGAAGTGTTTGAGAAAAATTCTCCTTCCTCTCCAGGTAACCAACGACAAAAAGTGTGCCCTGGGGCCATTTTCTGCTCAAAGTAAAACAAAACTAACAAAAACAAAATGAACAAGCCAACAAACAACCCCAAAGATAAGGATTACACAGATAATGGAGAGTTCTTTTTGGGAGCTCAAATTCTCCACCATCAAATCAAGCAAAGAATTATTAAGGAAAGGTGGTAGGGTTAGGGGTCAGATAAGAGTGGGAAAATTGCCTTTCATTCTTGGTGCTAAGAAAAAAACCTTTTTATCTCCTTGTCTGGTATAGAGATACATAGAAAGCCCCAAGACATAGCCACTAGGGGAGGGTTGTAGACAGTTCTCATTCACAATACCTGGAACACCAAGAGTGGGTGAGTCAACCAGGACAAAAAGCCATGATTTGGCTATATGAGTTTGCTGTAATTCTCCATGTTATACCTATTTTCTTTCTACATATTTTCTTCTTCCTCAGGAGTAATTCTTTTCCTTTGGCCAAAGTTTAAGCTTATGGTTCACCATAAGCTTACTGTTTTCCCCATTTGTAATCACACACTTTAATTCTCCCTGTTGTCTCTTTCTCCAATCCCAGCTGATATGTCCCGTATTCCTATATTTACCTTAATCCTACTTACCTCCAATCCTGCGCCAGATCTGCCTTCACCTTCTACTATGCTGTCTGGATTGTGTGTTCTATTATTAACGTCCTTAAAAACAAAACAAAACAAAACAAAACACAACATATCTTTTCCTTTCTCACTCCTTTCATCTTTTGGTACTCACTGAGATCTATCTCCATTCTGATGACAATGATTGCCAGAATGGATTCCTCACTTTCCCTTTACCGTCTGCAGTTGCTGTCTTTGCAGCAATAACTTAGTAACCTGAAAGAATGCTGTGAAAAGTTGCTGTTGTTCTCTTTATGGCCTTTTTTCTCAACTCTCACCCTTTTGCAGGCATTTGGTACTATCACCTTCTACTGGATTTTCTCTTTTCTTTTGTTTTTTATGACTACACTTTTTGGATTCTCCTTCTACCTTTTTGATCTCAATCTCCTTTAATGGATCTTCATCCAATTCAATTTCTAATGGTGGGTGTCCCCCAAGGCTTTGCCTTGCACCTTATTTTTCTTTAATCTCTACTTTATTAGTGATATTATCAGTTTTCCTGGACTCTCTTATCATTTCTAAACAATTGATTCTCGGACCTTTATAACCAGCTCTACTTTATTTTTTTCCCCCTTTAACCAACCTCTCTTTTCTGAACACCAGTCCCACTTCTCTACTTGCCTATTTGCAATTTCTATGAAGAAGTGTTTTAGGCATCTCAAACTAAACATATCTAAAACAGAATTCTTTGTATTTCTTCCCATACTCTCCCTTCTTGTGAACTCTCCTATTGAAAATATCACAATCTTCCCAGTCATCCAGGTTGGAAACTGGTATATTCCTCTGCTGCATATTCTTACTCACCCCATGTGTCCAAATCACTTGTCAATTCTTGTTATTTCTGTCTTTACAACATCTCTCATATATATTATCTTATTCTCATTGACAAAGCCAAAACCCAGCTCAAGTTCTTGTCCCCTCTCACTGGGACTATTGCAATTTTCTTCTACTTGGCCTCTCTGCTCTAAGTCTCTCACCACTCCTATTCATTCTTCACAGGGATGTCAAAGCTCCTTAAAGAAATGTACCGTTTTTGTGTTATTTCCTTTCTTTATGTCCTCAGGGCTTAACATAACATTTGTCTCAAAGAAAGCACTTAATAAATGCTTGTTGATTGATTGAATTCATGAAAATGAAAACTTATAAGGCCTTTTACTAGGGCACAAGAGGACCATAGCATATAGTAGGGATTCTCATGCAAGCAATATTAAATATCACAAGGTATCTTCTATTTTGTAGCTCCTCAGGCAATCCAGGCCAGTGCCACAGATACACTCAAGCTTTGCTCCCGTGAAGACTTCCTAATGCTAAGGAAGAAGATGGCAGGACAGGTGCTATGTATACTTTTTTCACTGGGGTGAAGGGAAGAATGGCTTGGTAACTCACCCAGTTACACAAATATGTGATGCTCTTGTGGGAAGGGGATCTTTTCTACAGCTACCTTAATGATTATGAGACATCAAAGAGCAAAATCTTTCCAGTTCCCATACCAGATTTCTTGCTCCTTTTTTTCCCAGTTGCTAAGCAAAGCCCACATTTTTGTCCAAGATCTTGCAATGAACACCCATACCCCACTCTGGATTTCTGATTTCTGGTACTTCCTTCTTCTGTTCCCTATGTCTAACACCATTTCTATTTAAGACAGTGTTTACATGGTGACATCCCAAAAATGTTGAGGAAGAAGGCTATCATACTATCATCCGAGCAACCTGTCTTTGTCTTTAAATTGAAAGTGTCTGGGGAGGACTCATTCACATTCATATTCATCCCCTACAGATATACCCAGTGATGGAGAAAGAAGCCCGCACACGTCGGGCTCTCATCATCTGTAACACGGAGTTTAACTGGCTCCCTCAACGGAATGGGTCTGAATATGACATCAAAGGCATGAGTGACCTTCTTGAGGGTCTGGGTTACAGGGTAGATGTTGAAGAGAATCTCACAGCTTTGGTAAGTATAGAGGCAAGCCCTTTCATGCTCCAAAAGTTATAGAAAATCCCTGTCCCAGGAAATGCAGAAGTTTATTCCAAGGGCCAAGTGAACTCAGATTTGCACCCAGAGAGTTCAGCTTCATTGAATATACCATTTTACAGAAGGAAGTTAATAAATCTTTACTTTGGATAGTCTTTTGTGGATTTGATGAGACAACTCTCCTCCCCCGACACTTCCCTAAAGTGCTGATTTTGGAATGTTTCCTTAAAATGTAGCTTGAACCTTCCTTTCAGTTCAAAACATCCATTTTACCCCTAAGATACAGCTGTTCTGAGTGTTCATATTACCAGTTTCTTTGACTATACGTTCTTAGATCAGCCAATCTAGACTTTCTATTAGGAAATGGAGTCAGTGCTGCAGCGATTTGCCTCCTGTCCAGACCACCAGACATCTGATAGTACTTTTCTGATACTCATGTCTCATGGTGTGCCAAGTGGCATCTGTGGGAAGGATTACAGAAAGGAAGCCTCCCAGATTCTTCCTGTTAACAGGATCTTCCAAATTTTCAACACTTCCAACTGTCCCAGTTTGAAGGACAAGCCCAAGATTATCATCATTCAGGCTTGCCGAGGGGGTGAGTATGGATGGGTCTTAGTGCAGAGTATAATCATTCAAGGCGCTTCATCTTCTGTAAGATAATCTGCACATCTCAATTATTATAGACTTCAACTGTGATGGAAAAATACACAATGCCACCAATAGATATGCTTTTCTATGGAAATTCCTTTAGTGTCCTGATACTCATCCTGGTAATAGGTTTGGTGAGTTCAGGAGCAGTTGCCTAGATCATTTGAAATGTCCTCATCTACCACTTCTTGGTAATGAGTGTCAGTCATTCCCCTTTTGTCACCTTGGCTGTCTAAAAAGCCAAGAGAGGTGGTATGGTTTAATGGAGAGAGTGGTGGACCTGGATTCAGGAAGTCTTTGGTTTAAATTAAGGGGCAGTGGAATGATCAGTGAATTTGGCATAAGAGGATCCAGATTCAAATCAAATTCTATACAAAGCCATCTCATTTAGGAAATGGTTATAACTCCTAAGGCAGAGTTGAGTTTACTCTTGTAGTATCAGGGAAAGAGTACTGATTCTGGAGCCAGAAGACTTCATTCTAAATCCTGCCTCTGATACTATGTGACTGTGAGCAAGCTTAAACTTTTTGGGTCCTAGTTAATTCCAATTTTAAAACAAATGTGTTGTTCTAAACTGTCTCTGAGTTCCTGTAGATCTTGCCTTTGACACACAACCATGCTAGTTTATTAAAATCTCAATGCTGCTGTTTCTTATTCTATAAAATTGGAGAGATGTAGCACTTGTTGTGAGACTTCAATGAAGTAATATATGTAAAATATTTTGCAATGCTGAAAGTGCTATAGAAAAGTTACTATTACTATGATCTTGAGAAAATCCATATCAACTGTAGAAGAAATGTGTTCTAAGGGGGGGTTGCGTGTGTGTGTGTATATGAGAGAGAGAGAGAGAGAGAGAGAGAGAGAGAGAGAGAGAGAGAGAGAAAGAGAGAGAGAGAGAGGGAGAGAGAGAGAAGGTATAAGAATTGTTAGTGCCAGATGCTAGCTCAACATTTGAGGATGCTTGTCTCTGTTCAATGTATATTAACCCCAAATCTCATGTTTCTGCAGAGAATTCAGGTATTGTTTGGGTCAGTGATTCGGAAGTACCCTCTGCAGAGAGCTGTACCCAGGACATCTTTGAAAGTGATGCTCTCTGTAGGGCCCATGTGGAGAAGGACTTCATTGCTTTCTGCTCATCAACTCCAAGTAAATGGCTCCTGGGCAAGAATTTTGTAATAAGGGCCTCCCAGTGCATAATCTCCACTCATCTAGTGCAAAATGGAAGAAGAAGCCATGTTTGTTAGGGATTTGGTGGAGGATCATATGATAAATGTAGGATTCTTGGTTTTTCTAGCCCTTTTCCAGAAAACCTCATTGATTTTTTCCAGTTAAATTTTATGTACATTTTCCCATACACATTCTTCTATCACTGTCATTCAGTAAGGCTTACTGACTCACAACTTATTGTTTATAAAACACCTTCCTATATGGCAAAGCTCTTAAACGTAAAATAATTTGCAATTTGTGTAGGCAAAAAATAGATATCAGCAAATTAAAAAACAAGCAGGATGACAATTTTGGAAAGACAGATTAATCAAGTTTATAGTATATTTATTAAGAAGAAAAGCAAAGAAAGCCTTGTCAAATGGAATTAGAGAAGTGTTCCTATATATAACCATAAGGACTATGGCTTGGTGTAGAGTAAGAGGGGGAAGAGGTTATAGGCTCATGTGCCAAGGTTGCTGCATTTCCTAACATCTCATTCCCAAATATATTCTTCTGGAGAACAGAGTGCCTCTTTTGAGAAAGAAGAAATTGTAATTTGTAGTGAAAAAAGGCCAATAAGAAAGCTATATTATTGAAGAAATTGTCCTTGGGGCAAGAAGAACTAGCCTAATGCCATTTATTCATTCATTCATTTACCTATTATTAAGCTTCTACTATACTTCTTTTTCTGGAAGTTGCCTATTTGATTCTCCTTCTTCATTATGACAAGGCACAAAAGGTCCCTAGCTTATAGAATCTAGTGCCAGCTTAATTTAGGCTCTCTTTACATCTAGCTTGGACTATTGTAATGCGTTCCTAACAAGTGTCTCCATTCTCTCTCTTTCCAATGAATCCTTTACACAGCTCATCAGTTGCTCCTCATTTTTATCACTTGTACCCAGAACAAGATCTTGTAGGTAGCAAGCACTTAATCAATGCTTCCTTAATCAAATTTCCTAAAAGGCAAAAGACATTGACCCTTAGCCTTGCCTTTAAGGCTCTCCGAAATGTTTGCTATGGAGCATTTGGCCCTAATTTCACTCCATGCCTCTTTTTTGCCCTTTCATCTTCTAGATAAGCTAAACAAATAGTACTCTGATATCATCTTCCCTCCTTTCCTGTATTGCCACTGTTGAAATACTTATACTGTTTCAGAACTCACTTTAAGTGGCAATTCCTCTGGGAAACCTTCTTTAATCACCTTTCCCCAGGTGAAAATATTCTCTCCCTTTATAGCAATTTTATTAAATCTCTTCTTTGCCCTTATTATATGCTACCTTTTTACTTCCTTAAGTTAGTTTGTATCTAATCTTCTCTTTTGGATTGTAAATGCCTTGAAGAAAGGAAATGCTTTATTTTTCATCTTTGAAATGTCTTGTATATATCAGATGTCTAATGCCTGAAAAATTGAATTCAATTCCCAGATAATATGTCTTGGAGAAACATCCACAAGGGCTCTCTCTTCATTATCCAATTAATTCATTACTTCAGAGAGTATGCTTGTTGCAATCACCTGTATGATATTTTCTGCAAGGTAAGATAATCAACACATCGTAGGCTTTTATCTTAGTGCTTTACAAGCCCATTTCTGTCCCTCTTTATTCTCCATTTTGCCCTTCTGCCTTGTTAAGCTGTGAAGGTCATTCCTAAGCTGGAAGACCTAGGTCAGACGCAGCCTGACCTGTCATAAATCACAATAGCCACGGGCCAATCAGTTCTTCATCTTCTCTTCCTGTCCTATAGCAACCTGTATCAGTGGTCAACAATTTCGGGCAAGAATCGAGGACAACTTCAGCTCCTCTCTTCTCCTGGGAGGCTAGCAAATGGGAAGGGAGATTTGTTTGGCATCATATTTTCCTTGGTTCTGGTACTTAGGAACATTTTTTTTTCACAAAACTTATCTCTTTTTGTTTAGGTCCAGAATTCATTTGAGACCCCAAAGTTGAGTGTGCAAATGCCAACCATTGAAAGAACAACATTAACAAAGTATTTCTATCTTTTCCCGGGCAATTAAAACTAGTAGGCATCAGCAACAGTGGCGGTTGCAGCTCAGGTAAATTACACTAATGTAGGAGGTATAACATTTTCCATCTTCAGGTCTAATTTGAATAACAGAAAGAAGTGCAAAATGGCAGTAGTTTTGGTGAATAATGTATAACTTTCTCCTTGGATCCTTTTTTAACTCTTAACATGTCCTTGCCCTGACTGTATAAATGGAGAAGGTGATGATCAGGCCAATAGAAGCCTAGCCAGAGCATTCTTTTGTCCTGGATGATAATAGTGCTTCAGAGTTCTTCTCTTGTTTTGATCTTGAATATACTCATATTAATGATATTGCAGTAGAAGGACCATTTTTAGGACTGAAAGTTAACTTATGACACCCTTACTATGAAGTCAGTTATACCTTTTATTATAGCAAGTACCAGTCATATCTCTTTTCCTAAATTGTACCCCATAGCATTTCAATGCAAGGGTATTCCTCTATCTGAGCATGTTGAGATAGAACTTGGTGTTTTTGGTAGGTTTCCAATTCAGATTATTCTGGGTCTTTCTTCCCATTAATTTGATTAGTAAATATTGGGGGATATCTAGGAATCATGCTTTTGTGGCTATGTCCTTTACTACAAGGGTTGGGCCTGGGCTAAGGATTAACTGTGGTAGCACCCTTTTTCATGTTGTATTTCTTTCTTTTCTCTAGGAAGTTACAGGTGACGGAATACTTATATAACTTCTTCCTCTTTTTCATCATGGGGATTGTTGACATCATATTGTCTGATTTTTCTTTAAACAGTCCGATAAATACAAAACCAAATAATTTGTCAGCCTTTTGGGTTCTTTACTAGGTAAAAGCATTTCGCCCAGGAGAGATTTCCAAGAATGTTCAGCAGTTGTCTGAGCAAGACGGTGGTACAGAATATTCTAGCTTTCCTAGTATAATACTATTGAATTTAATTCAGTAACTGTTTATGAGCAGCTGCTCCCTACTCAGCCCCTGGTTATGGACTATGGAAGATACAAGAGAAGTGGAAAACTCAGTCCCTGCCTTTTAGGAGCTTATGGTTTTGTTGAAGATATAAGATATATACACAAAAACCAAATAAAGAAGATTACAAAATCCTTCCTCTGCTGTTCGCCACTTTACAGTCAATCTGAATTCTCTCATTTTACAAATGAGAAAAAATGATTTGCTCAAAATCACACAATAACAACCTCTCTGGGACATTTTTTCTTTATCTGTTACCTGAGAGGGTTCAATTTGTTGATCTCGAAAATCCCTTTCAGATCTGCTCAGAAAATCAGCTATGCTCAGAAGTGCTTCTGTGTACAGTATTGTAAATTCACTACATTCAGTACTGTGTGCCTGGCACGCAGCAAGTCCTTAAAAAATGCTTGTTGTAAATGAGTCACTAACAGCTTCCTCAAAAGAATGCTATGTAGCAGGTTCCATTATTATTCCCATTTTATAAGTGAGAAAATAAAGTCATTCTGTATTGTTTCTGAAACAATCCTTTTTAGGGATATCTTATGATTTATTTTCCTAGTTATTATAGGGAAACAGGTTTAAAATAATATGATAAATGGGAAAATTTCAAGATTCTTTGAAAATGAATCCTTATCTTTAATGAATACGTGAATGTAGTTTGGACTAACCTTTCTTATCTCTGTCTTTCTTGTGCTGGCTTATCCTGTAGTTCTTGTACCTAAAACAAAAACCTTAATCAGTCTACTCCAGGTTGAAGGCTAGTTGCTGGCTCATACATAGTCTGAAGAATATTTGGTTTAGCAAGGCTGCCAGCATGTGGCAGTTTGGGAATAATGGTGAAAGTGCTGGATTAATCATCCAAGAATCTGGTTTCAAAAATTTGTGGTCTCTTTCTTACTACCTGAGAGATTTTGACCAAGTCCTTTTATCTCATTGAAATTTAATTTTCTCATTGTAAAATTAGGTGGCTGTAGTAGATCTCTTCTCAGCTCCTTTCCAACTGTAAATCTTATGGTAGAATTTTTAGGTCCTTCTAATACCTGTTCCCTAATTTTCTGAACTGGTGGTCTGAAGACCATTGCTGACAAAGACATTTTCTTAAAAAGGCCACCCCCCCCAAAAAAAAACACTGGAAACTCTGGGAATCACATCATTCTCGAGGCCATATCTTTGAGGTCACATCCTACACCCTACCTGGTGATTTCTATGCCTCCAAGCACTTGCAGCTTTGACCTTTTCTGGCTTCCTGTATTCAAATGATATTTCTCTAGCTATACCCACAGACTGGTAGCATCATGTAAGAAGAGCAGGGCTAAAGCTTAAAGTGAACTAAATTTGGTTCTAGACAAGAATAAAAGTTTTTTTTTCTATACGTATCTATCTGTCTGTTTTAGCTATGTGTTGTACAACAGAAGGATGAAAGAAGATATAGGACTAAAGATAAATGTACATGAAAGAGATTGATAATTGATAAAAAGAAGTCAGAACTATTGGTGATTTTTGTTTTCATTTTCTCTGTCAACAAGAATTATCTTCAGGATGCAAAAGATTACACAAACATGGTCAAAAGGAATTTGAAATCTAAAATAAGTGAGAAGATAAAACTATCTGGTTGCCTTTGATGAATTCAGTTAATCAGGTTTTGAAGAATTATTATATGTAACAGTATAATAAAATAAATGGTGGGTATAATTGTTGATCTTTGAAAAATCATGTAGAAAAAGAGAAGGGCAATTACTATTTTACTTTTCAAAAGAAGATAAAGTGTGGAATCTTTGAAATATGGGCTGGTGACTATGATTTTGATCCCTGCTAATATTCTAGAATTCATTGAAAGGAAGATTTATAAAAATGTGAAAGACAAATAATCATAACTAACAACCAGCCCAATGGTTTCACAAAGAACAGGTAATGGCAGATGACTACCCTCATATCCATTATTCATAGGGTTACCACACTGATATATCTAGTAGACTTAGTATATTGAAAGGGAATACTTAGGCTATTAGCAAAACATTAACAGTTTTCATTGTGGACAACATGGAGAGATGCAGCATAGCAGATCGCAAAATAGATGCATTCAGAACTGATAGAATGGCTCTCTGCAAAGAGTTACAAGGAAAGAGGGGACAAGTATTGAACTTTTATTAGGCAAACTATGAAATTCAAATGATTGCAGTTGAAAGGAAAACAGTAACTCAAAATTCAAGCAAAAAGGGTTGCAATAAACTCTGCTTTCTCACTTAACCCTTTTTGCCTTAGTTTCATCATCTGTAAAATAGCTGGTGAAGGAAATGGCAAAACACTCCAGTGTCTTTACCAAGAAAACTGCAAAAGGGGTCACAAAGAATCTGATACAACTGAAGAATGACTAAAAAACAGCAACAAACTTTACTTAATATGAATGTTTCTACAAAGGAAGGAAAATTCTCCAGATGTGGGATTCAGGATCAGGTTCAGTATACAATAAATAATAAACCTGCTTCCATATGAGGGCTTTGTCCATCATTTGGTTTTACTTCTATATTATAAAAGGTCATACAGATAGAAACTTAAATATTTGGGACTAAATCCAAATCTTCTTATTTCAACTCCAGGATCTTTCTGCTATACTACACTTTCATATTCTCACCCCATCCCTAAATAATAAAAAATTTCCCTCTTGCTCACATGTCACAAATCTATCTCTAATGATAACCAAGGACTGCAAGAAGGGAATCTCTGATTGTTCTATGACCTTCCAAAGTTGAAATTAAACAGATTTTCTCAATGCACAATTCTAATGTAAGTAAAATTTTTCTCACTATTTCATACATACTACTTTCTGTCACATAAATCCTTTTGGAAATCTATCTATTCACCATCTTTTGTAAACACAATATTATTTAAAGCATTCTCTTCATGAATTTAATTCCCCAGTGTTATAATCTGAAGGGGTAAGCAGTGAATGAGAAAGCAGTATCTCATTATCTTCCAAAAGATAGGAATAACTTGGAATAGGTCCTGTTCAGAAAAGCCTGAACAATAGCTCCCTTATAACTTCTGAATTTGTCTGGAATTATGAGCTATCATAGGAGGAAGTAGTAACATTAACAAAAACAACAATGACAAAACTTGCTCATATTTATGTTATAGAAGTTTTCTTACCTCTAAACTATGAATTAGGTAGTTTTGTGTAAGCATACTAAATTTACACATAAGCCTTGCATCAGAGTCTCTCAGGTTACAAAAGGCCCAAATATCCTTTGGGGAATTTTCTCTTTCTTTTGATTTATAGTTCCCACCAAAGAAGTTTGAGAAAAAGTAAGTATGGTCCTATCTAATGTGGTAAGATTTATTTTCCACTTGCAGATATACATTTTACTCTGTGTGTGTGTGTGTGTGTGTGTGTGTGTGTGTGTGTGTGTGTGGTGGGGGGAGGATGGAGGAAGCAGAAGTGGAGTCCAGACCTATGATTTCTTCAAAGTGGGAAATTCCCTCTTATGGCAACTCTGGAAAGGAAAGAGCATTGATAAAACATTTCTTAGAAAACTATGGAGAAATTAAAAAAAAAGTTCAGAAGGAGACGAACAAATAGATAAAATCTGTCACTACTTAAATCTTATATGCACTTAAAAAACTATATGGCAGAAATGCATGGTTTTATGTGCAATATTTTTTTTGGCTCTTTATATATTGAAATGTTTAGGTTTATTGGTGATTAAGTCTATAATATAATATAAAGTAATAAAAAAGACTCTTACTACCAATGCAGACCAGTAAGTAATCCTTAATTTATAGTCTTTGAAAGTTCTCTGGGGCACTGAGATGTTAGGCGAATTGCCTATCGTCAAAGATATATAGTATGTGTCACAGTTAGGACCTCAGGTTTTCCCTGATTCTAATTCCAACTCCCTCTCCATGGCACCACATGGTTTCTCAGAATTATACAGAAGGAAATTTAAAGAGAGGAAAGACAAACATAGGTCTTGAAGTGAATGACCATTAGTGCCAAACATGGATATAAACCTCTAGAGTCACAATATCAAATAATCATCCCTCATAAGTATTATTGCCACTATTGCCTCTCTCATGCAGGAGAAGGGAAAGGGAGAAAAAGTTCCATAATTAGGACTGACAGGACCACAGCAGTAAGGGGAAGAGGTGTGCCAAATGAATCTTGGGATGTTTCTTGAGCATCCATGATCAGCAAGATTGGGATTGAAGGGATGCTTCTCGAGAAACACAAGAAAAAGCAGAGACTGACATAAGCAGTGCACTAGTCAAGAACATTAAGATGGAACGGAATTCAAAAGGAATCCTGGTAATTCCAGACCAAGCCAAGAGGTTTCACTACACTCCAGTATATCCTGAGAGGGTAGAAGATCTCAATTCTGTCCTGTGAAAACACACTGAAAGGAGTCAAGGAACTAATTAACTGTTTCTTCCCATTTCCTCCTCCACCCACCCCACCCCCACCCATTACACTGAGGGATAATTTCCTCACCCTTTCCTAAGTTTTGTTGGAAGATTTCTATTCCATCCTTTTATCTAGGAAGATTTAGAAAGATTTGTACTCATTTGTGTATGGGTTCAGAGAATGACTACTACTTTATTCTTTCCCTTGTTATTTACATACACAGTTAATTATTTGCCATTGTATTAATACCTCTGGACTGGACTGGTAATAGACTGTGGTGTAGTGGATCAGCTCAGGCTGTGATTTACATAAATGATTACCTTAATCAGTCACACTGAAACAGGAGAAATAGCCAGGGGCTCCAGCACCAAAGTTATCTAAAGACTTCTAGTATTTTATGTTCATATATCTTGAAATGAACATGCACCACATATCTTGCAACCTCAGTTTTCTTCATCTGTAAAATTTTTGTTGAAGTAGATGATTTCTAAGATCCCTTTTTTCCTCTTCATGCTATGATTTTATAAAAAAAAAATCACTTAATTTCCCTACCAACTTAAATGGGAGGCAGAAGGTGAAAATATCTTAGCACTTATACACATAAGGAAAGTGAGGCTTGTAAAGGATAACCTTTATTATTATTTATTATCAAACAGCCAATATGATCTAGACATTTTGAACTCATTTAGGACTCTTTTTGCCATGCAATATTATGTATTAAGCAAAGATGTGACCAGGAGGTGAGACTAAATGTTGTCTTTGGAGATCCTGTACCTAGGACAGACTTTCCCCTGACATTGGAGGTCAGCTAAGTGGTACAGTGGATAAAGCTCTAGTCTTGCAGTCAGGAAGATGTGAGTTCAAATTTGGATTTAGATACTAGTTATGTGACCTCTGAGTAAGTCATTTAAGCCCTGCCTCAGTTTTCTCAACTGCGAAATTGGGGTAATAATAGCTTCTAACTCACAGGGTCGTTTTTAGTATCAAATGAGATAAATAATATTTGTGAAGCTCTGGCACATAGCAGGCTCTCATTAAATACTTGTTCCCTTCAATATCTATATCTATATCTATATCTATATCTATATCTGTATCTGTATCTGTATCTGTATCTGTATCTGTATCTATCTCTATCTATCTATCTATCTATCTATCTATCTATCTATCTATCTATCTATCTATCTATCTGTCTATCTATCTATCTATCATCCTGTCCAACTGCAAAATTTTAAAGATGATAAAAACTGAGGTTGCGAGATATATGGTGCACATTCATTTCAAGGTATATGAACAAAAAATACTCAAAGTCTTTAGGTTACTCTGGCTCTGGAGCCCCTAGCTATTTTTCCCAAGTCCAGTGTGAGTTGGTAATGTAATCACTTACACAGATCACAACCTGAGCTGATCCAATACATCACGGTCTCTTACTGGACCAGGCAAGGGGTATTAGTTCAATAGCAAACATTTAAGTGAGTGTGTAAACAGCCAGGAAGAGAATAAAATAGTAGTCATTCTCTGCCTTTCTGAAGAAAGAGAGTTTGGGAGGGGAGAAAGAATTGGGAGACTGAGACAAAGTTCTAGACAGAAACAAAGAAGTAAAATATTAAAAAAAAAAAAAAGGGAAGGCAAAAGGAGAGAAAGAAAAAAAGAGGGAGGAAGAGTATTAGAGAAAGGGAGGGAGTAGGAGGGAGGTAAACAGAAAGTGAAAGGGTGAAAGAAGGGGGTGGAGATGACAGAACCTGCAAGAACTTTGACAAAATCAGAAGGAATTTCCTGGCAAAAGCAATAGTTTCTCAACTGACCATCATCCCCTCCTCTTCCTAGAGGAAGTTCTTAGTAACTTTCGATATCCTTTGACTAAATTGCTTTCAGACCTGGCGTGAAGTAGAACAAGGGGAGCAAATCTGAGCGGTCATGGCTGGTAAGTAAGGGGACTTTAACCGGCTGTAAGTTCAGATCCTGGGGCAAGGCCCCTCAGGATCTTATACCCCACTCTATTTCTCCTTGATTTCACTTTGAAGGAGGAAGAAAATCAGGGAGGGAGATAGCACGGAGCTCTCTGAGACAAATTGTTTTCATTTCACTCTGCACTTCCTTGATCTAAATGGGCCTCTGTTCTTAGAGACTGGTGAAGATGAACCAAGGCCTGCTGAAAACCAGGGAGAGGCTAATTCCCATCTCCCAGCTTCGGTGAAACAAAAAGGAGAGGGGGGCTGGGATTGGTTATCGCTGCCTTGAGGACATTCTTGGGCTTTCACTCCAAATTTTCAAATGCTTTTCTGTTTTCATCGTATTAGTCTCCTCTTCAAAGAATTTCACCAACACTGTTGCTCATCATATAAAATCTAATTTCTTTTACCTTTTGAGACTCTCCACATTCTGCTACCAACCTGCCAAATGAAATTGTCTCTCTCTTCTCCCACAGGAATATAACATCATATAGTGTTTTCTAATAAACAAACAATTGCTCCCTCCCCAACAGTGTCATTCTGCTTTATTCAGACTGGTCTCCTGATTGACCTGTTCTCAATCTAACTCTCATATGGCCTTATGTCTGCTGCTGTCATATGTTTGCAGTTCTCAGTACTTTCCTTTCTGACTATAAATTGGTCTGGTTTTTCAAGGCCTAACCAGATCATTTCCCACCAGCTCCATAAAACATTCCCTAACTCCATTAAAAAACAAAACAAAACAAAACCTTTTTAGTAGGATCTTAAGTACCCAAAATAGATATTTCTAGTTATATAGAAAACAAAACAAGGAATGCGATGAAACCATCAATCTCTATTTCATACCATTTATTTTTTAAAATATATAATATTCCATGTTACTTTTAAAATTGTCCTCCTTTTCTCTGTTTTTTTCCTGTATACTTCCTTCTTTTCTCTTCTGTGCATTTTAAAAATATTTCAGTGGCTCCCCCCACCTCTCTCTCTCATCCTTACTGCTACTTCTCTCTTTCCTCTTCCCCTCAATTAAAAAAAATCATTAGAACAAAAAACAAAAACTTGTAACAAACATAGTCAAGTTAAGAAAACAAAACAAAATGCTTATCGGTCATGTCTAAAAATGTATGTTTTTCTCTGCACCTTGAGTCTGTCACCTTTCAGGAGGAGGTTAACATGCTCATAGTGGGTCCTATAGGGACAAAGTTGGTCATTGCATTGATCAGAGCTCTTAAGTCTTTTGAAGTTTTTTTTTTACATTGTTCTTATGTGAATCATTCTGCTCAGTTCGTATCAGTTCATACTATCCAGAATATTCAAAAAATTATCTCTTTTGTCAACTCTCATGGTTCCAAAATATTTCATCACATTAATTACCATAGGTCATTTAGTTATTTCCCAACTGATGGGAAGTTACCTGGATTCTTATTTTTCCTGCCCCCCCTTTCCCACTTTTTTTTTTGTAAATATTTTATTCTTTCCAATTACATGTAAAGATGTTTTTTTAAGGACCTACGTGACATCCCCTTCACTGTTTCACTGCTTGCTGTTGAGATGAAGTAGCTCACTCCTTCTATGGGGAATCTTAGATCTTCAATTATTTTTAATATTGATTGACATTTTATTTGATTTGTTCTTTGTGCTTCCTATTTTTTTTCTTTTAAGCTTCTTTTCAATTAACAAATGTTTATTGTCTCCCTGCTACTCCCCTCCCACTGAAAAAAAGAAAAACAAAACCCTCAAAACAAATATGCAGTCAAGAAAAATAAATTCTGACATTAGCCATGTATGACTAACTCTATATCTGAAGTCCATCACCTCCTAGTCTAAAGAGGGGTAACATTCTTCACGAGGCTTCTGGAATTACGGCTGATCATTTCATTGATCAGAGCTATTAATTCTTTCAAAGTTTTGAAACTTTCACATCATTCTGTCCCTACATTTCTCTGAAACCATCCTTTTCATTTTGATATTCTATTACATTCTTGTAATTCTTTAACCATTCTACAGCTGATGGATACATCAAAAAACAATCACCATTTTTTTGGTACATATGTACTTTTTTCTGCTTTTTTGATCTCTTTCATGTAAAGAACTAGTAGTACTATTGTGTCAGGATATGTCAAAGTTACAGTTTAGGAACTTTGGGGGCATAGTTCCAAACTACTTTCCAGAAGCAATTCACATCTCTCTCTCTCTCTTTTTCTTTCTTTCTTTCTTTCTTTGGCAGTTGGGGTTAAGTGACTTGCCCAGGGTCACACAGCTACTAAGTGTTAAGTGTCTGAGGCCCGATTTGAACTCAGGTCCTCCTGACTCCAAGGTTGGAGTTCTATCCACTGCACCTCCTAGCTGCCCCTCATATCTCTTTCAACAGTATATTAACATACCTCTTTTTTATTTTCCCTCCAATGTTTGTCAGTCATGTCCCTTTTATTTATGGTAAACTTTTCCTATCAGAGGAGTGTGAGGTAGTACCTCAGAATTGCTTTAATTTGTATTTTGCTTCTTATCAGTGATTTTGAGCATTTTTAATTTGGCTATTGATAGCTCATATTTCTTCTTTCAAAAAATGGCCTACTCATATTATTTGTATGCCATTCTTATCATGACAGCTCTTTATGATGGGATTATTATGTTTATTATTTTGCTTTTTCTTTTCTCATTTTTTCCAGCCTTACTTTCTGATTTAAAATTTTTAGTTTCTTCTTAAAGTTCTGCTTCTCCTTCCTCAGTATATGGCATGTTATGTTTTTCTAGCATCTCAGGAACAGCACAGACTTTAGAGTTGAAAGCTTATAGTGCAGTGCACCCAGAGTGGTCTAATCCTGGGCAATGTATGAGTGTGCCTTCCTGATCTGAGCTCAGTAAGCTCCTGACCTGGACTTGGGTCTGAGCAACACAGTTGTGGACTTGCCTTTACATGTTCAGAGTAACAGAACTACAGGGTGCTCTTCAGGTGGATCTTCTTGTCCTGGTTATTCTACTTCAGGCTTCAGACAGGGCTTGGGGCTGTATCTGAGATCTATTCCATTTCCCATTGTCAAAGTCACATAGTTACTGATTGCTTCATTATTTTCTCCTTGCTTAGTGTATAGTTTAGGGATGTTTTATGCCTCCTTGCTTTAGAGACTAAATCTCTTAGCTACAGGCTTCTTCCTCAATCCCACACTGGATTTGTGACAAAACTAGGCAGTGAGCCACCTATTATGTGCTAAGCATTGTAGATATAAATATAAGGAAAGAAACAATGCTGATTCTCAAGAAGCTTACATCATAATGGGAAGACAACAGAACAACTAAAAGAAAATAAATACTAATGAATACGAAGTAGTTTAATTAAAGGTTTGGAAAGGAGGGCTTTAGCAGCTCTAGGAATCAGAAAGATTTCAGAAGGTGGTGCTTGAGCTGTGTAGCTGTGTGTTGAAGGAAGAGAGGACCTTCATGTAGTGGAGTTCAATAGGGAGTGCATAGCAGGTGTGGGATGACCAAAGTGGAGGGACAGAAATAAGGAAATGGAGTGTCATATGTGAAGAACAGAGACAAGGACAATTTTGTTAGAATGAAGAATGAGAAAGAGGGGAATAATGTCCAATGAGACTTGAAAGATAAATGAAAGATAAGTAATAAAGGGCTTTTTTCCAAAATGTTTTATTAATTTATTTTGAATTTTCAACAATCACTTCCATAAGCTTTTGAGTTTTAAATTTTTCTCCCCCTCCCTCCCTACCACCCTTCCCAAGATGGCGTGCAATCTAATATAGTCTATACATATACATTCCTATTAAGCATATTTTCACATTAATGATGTTGCAAGTAAGAATTAGAAGCCATAGGAGGAACCACCAGAAAGAGTAAACAAAACACAACAGAAGAAAAAAAATAGCAAATAGTATGCTTCGATCTGCATTCAAACTCCATACTTCTTTTCTTTGGATGTGGATAGCATTTTCCATCATGAAGCTTTTGGAGATGTCTTAGATCCATCTTGTATTGCTGAGAGGGGTTAAGTCTTTCAAAGTCAGTCATCACTCAATGTGGCTGCTGCTGTGTACAACATTTCCTGGTTCTGATCACTTCATTCAGCATCAAACCATGCAAGTCTTTCCAGGTTTATCTGAAGTCTGCCTGTTCATTATTTCTTATAGCACAATACTATTCCATTACATTCATATATCACATTCACAATTATGATTACTATCTGTGTCTTTCTCTCTATCCTTTCCCCCATTTATGCTTTTCTTTCTCCTTTCCCTCCTCACTAATGTTTTGCTTCTGACCACCGCCTCCCTCAGTCCCACCTCCCCTCTATTAGCCGCCTTCCCCTTTTCCCTTCTAACTGATTATGTTATTCCCTTCTTGAGCCATATCTGATAAGAGTAAAGTTCAAACAATCTCTCTCCCTTGTTTCCCTCTGCTGGTGTAGGATTTTTTGCCTTTTCCTGTGATGTAATTTACCCTTGTCTGCCTCCTCCTTTCCTTTTCTCTCAGTACATTTTCTTAGTTAGATCAGATTAATTGACTTACTTGGATCCATTTAACCCACTTGATTAAATTTTTTTCATCATTACATCAAAATCAATTTATACCCATCCCCTTTACCCCTTTAACATAGTGTAATAACAATACAGTTCTCAAGAGTTACAAGTGTCATCTTCCCTTGTAGGAATGTAAACAGTTTGCCCTTATTAACAATATATTGTATCTTTCTGCCCCATTTACCTTTTTATGTCTCTCTTGAGTCTTGTATTTGAATATCAAATTTTCTGTTGAGTTCTGGTCTTTTTATCAGGAAGGTATGGAAGGCCCCCATTTCACTGAATATCCATCTCTTCCCCCGAAAGATCATGCTCATTTTCACTGAGTAGTTGATCCTTGGTTGTAATCCAAGCTCTTTTGCCTTATGGAATATCATATTCCATGCCCTAAGGTCTTTTAATGTGTCTTGTGTAATCTTGACTATAGTTCCATGATATTTAAATGGTTTCTTTCTGGCTGCTTGCACTATTTTCTTTTTGAACTGGTAATTTTGGAATTTGGCTACTGTATTCCTTGGTGTTTTCAATTTGGGATCTCTTTCAGGAGGTGATTGGTGGATTCTTTCTATGGCTATTTTACCTTCTGGTTCAAGGACCTCAGGGCAGTTTCCTTTATGATTTCATGAAAGATACTGTCCATGCTCTTTTTTTCACCATGATTTTCAGGTAGACTAATAATTTTTAAATTGTCTCTCCTGGATCGATTTTCAAGGTCAGTTGTTTTACCAATAAGATATTTTACATTTTCATCTATTTTTTCATTCTTTTGTTTTTGTTTGACTGATTCTTGCTCTCTCATAGAGTCATTAGCTTCCATTTGCTCAATTCTAATTTTTAACACATTATTCTCTTCTATTAAATTTTGTACTTCCTTCCGCAATTGGCCAATTGTATTTTTTAGGGACTTGTTTTCTACAGTTAATTTTTATCCTTCCTTTTCCAAGATCTGACTCTCTCTTGCATACCTCTCATTTCTTTTCCCATTTTTTTCTTCTACCTCTCTCATTTGACTTTTAAAATCCTTCTTGAGCTCTTCTAAGAAGGCTTTTTGGGCTTCAGACCAGTTCATATTCCCTTTTGAGGTTCCAGATGTAGGTTTGTTGACAATGTTGTCCTCTTTAGAATTTCTGCCTCGATCTTCACTTTTCCCATAATAAGAATCTATCATGTGTTTCTTTTTGCTCATGGTGTTGGCTTATTTCCTGGCCTTTGAAGAGATTGGGCTCTCTTGCTGGGGAGCAGAGGGCACTGAACCAAGCTTCTTGTGTTGGGAGCCAAGGGCCTGGTATATGACTTTGTGTGCTGGGGCCTCCAATGTTGGCAGCTGGAGGCTGTAGGATTCTGGCAGCTTACCTGGTATTGGGCTGGAATCAGGAACACTGGAACGCTAGGGGTAGGATTAGGTAGCGTGGCTTCTGGAGATTTCCTGTTCATCCAGGCCTTTCATTCCTTTTGCTTTCTTCAGCTCCCTTCAGATGGATGTTGTACAGTGTTTATCCATGTGGGGCCCTTTGGAGCACTGCTTCCCTTAGTTTTGCTGAGGCAGTGGGAGACCTGGTTGCTGTAGAATGCCGAGGCACCTGGTGGTTTTCTGAGTTGGTTTCCACCATTTCCCAGGCCCTCAATGAGGCACTCAGGGATCCAGGTGTTGGTGCTTGCCTGCTCCACCACCTGGGCTTCAGGACCTCCTCCTGGTATGCTGAGGTGGGGCTTTCTGCTAGCTTGCTGGGACACTTCCCATTCTGTACTGTTCCCCTTCCCCCAGGGTATGAGGGGCCTTTCCTGTTAATCCCTCAAGCTACCTGGGCTACTGGACTGCTGCCCCTCATCTTTCTTTTGGTTCAGCTGTTCCAGGGTTTTTCCTGAGGTGATATTTTCTGGACTTTCAGGGGTTAATAAGGGAGGGTAAGAGAGACTCACCTCTTACTCCACCATCTTGGATCTCAGAAGAATAAAGGGCTTTAATAACTTAAAAAAAACCCAACACTATTTCTATTTATCCTAGAGGCAATAAGGAGTCTCTGTAGTTTATAGAGTAAGAGATTGACGTGGTCAGATCTGCACTTCTAGAAAATTACTTTGATAGCAAGTGAAAAAATCAGGGATTTGATGTAGAGAAATCCATTGGGAGTTCATTGCAATAGGCTAGGTTAGAGGGCCTGAACTAAGGTGCTAACTACATGAATAGAGAGAAGGTATTGCATTTCAGAGATGTAGTGTAGAAATGGTGAAATATGACAACTGATAAGATATGTAGGGTAAAGGAGAATGAATAGTTGAAGATATTGAAAAGTTATACATATGGAATCCTAGAAGGATAGTAGTATCTGATAGAAATAAAGAAGTTTGGAAGAGGGGAAGGTTAGGGGATAAGTTAATTCAGCTTCAGACTTGGTGATTTTGAGATATTTCTTTTGAACTCTTATTCCTTTAAATGCCTCTGCTATAGTTAATGGAAAACAAAAAAACTTATCTAGTCTAACACCTCTCTCTCCCCATTTTACATATTTAGGAAAAAGAGGCCTACAGAGGTTGTGGCTTGCTGAGGCTCACACAGTTTGTAAATAGTAAGACAATAGCAAGTAAATAGCAGACCTAGCATTGAACCTAGATAGGGATTATCTTTTATATCATAGTAGTCTCACCAGTGCTAGACCCCAAAGCCCTCTGATATATCAGAAGAAAGAAACAAACAAAAACCCCACTACTGTAAGCATTCAAAGATCTGATTTCTTATCTCAGCTCTGCCAGTAAAATACTAAATAATCTCATGTAAATCATTAACAAGTTCTACGGTTCAGTTTACCCATCCAATACTATGCTATAGTCATTATAGTAGAGGACAAAAAAATCACAAAACATGAATTTGAATTATATCTCTTATCCTTTCTAGATTTGTGCTACTTTGGTTAAGCCATTTAACCTGTAAGCCTCATTTTCTTCATATGTAAATTGAAGGTAATTTTTTTATTCTACCTACCTCATAGGGTAGTTATAAGGTTGGGCTTTATAAACCCTAAAATGCATATAAATGTAAAGTTATTTTTCACAGGGCTGTTGTGAAGATAAAAGAGATATTTGATGTCAAAATGCTTAAAAAAAAGTAATATCTCTGGAAAAAAAATATGAGACAAATGTGGTGGTACAATAGTTCCATAAACATTGATTATAGAAAGGGGGCAGCTAGGTGGCGCAGTGGATACAGCACTGGCCCTGAAGTCAGGAGGACCTGAGTTCAAATCTGGCCTCAGACCAAACACTTCACACTTATTAGCTGTGTGACCCTGGGCAAGTCACTTAACCGCAATTGCCTAAAAAAAAAAGAAAAAAAAACATTGGTTACAGAAACATGGTACAATGGAAAGATTGATGAATTTGGAGTTTGAGGTTGTGGTTGTTTAGTAATGTCTGACTCTTTGTGACCTTATTTAGAGTTTTCTTGGCAAGATACTGCCATAATTTGCCATTTTCTCTTCCAGCTCACTTTACAAATCAGGAAACTAAGGCAAACAGGGTTAAGTGACTTGCTTAGGGTCACACAGCTGGTTAAGTGTCTGAGACTAGATTTGCACTCAGGTCTTTCTGACTCCAGGTCTTGGGCTCTATTCACCGTGCCATCCAGCTGCCCTAAAGTTTGATGCCCTGAATTCAAGTCCTGACTCGTTATGTACAGCTGTATGACTTCAAGCAAGTCCCTCAACTTCTCTGGGCCTCTGTTTCATCATTTATCAAATGAGGTTGTTAGACCTCTAAGGTCTCTTACAATTCTAAATCTGTGATCCCATAGTTTTAATAGATGGTCACACTGGGGTCTTGTTCTTGAGGCCAATTTGACAAATGTATGATCTTTGATCACTTACTTGTCCTTAGTATCTTCCTACACTGTCACATCCTGATTCTCCACATACATTTGTCACTTGCCTTACAATAAACATCAAGGAATCTGTGATGACCATACTGTTTAACTCGTAGACCCTGTCTTTTGACAACATTGGTAAGTTCCCTGTCTCATGAAAAACCCATGAAGACTCAGAGAATTGCATTCATTACTTTGTTCCTGGACTGTCATAATAGCTTTTTAACTCATGCTCCTGCTCCAAATCCATTGTCTTTTCTTTTATGCATCTGTTAGACTAATTTTAGTTAGTTATGGCTCTGATCATATCATTCTTTTGATGAAAAATCTTTTAAATAATGTTGTTAATTAATTTTCTTTTTTTTACAATGAATATCTGAATTATCAAAAATCATAGAAATTCTCACATACAAAGAAATGAGCTTGTCAGATCCCTGCCCTTACCAGCCTGTCACATCCATGAGGCCAGGGAAAAGAACACTGGATTTATAATCAGAGGAACTGGATTCAGGATCCATTCTTACCACATGAGTGACTTTGGGGAAGAAATCAAGCATTCTCATTTAAAGTGAGAGAGTTGGACTAAATCTTTAAGGTCCCTTACAGCTCCAAAAATATATCATCCTATGAAGTCATTTAAATTTTGTACCTCTTGAAGCATCTAGCTTAATGCTCTACACATAGTAGGTTATTAATATATTCATGGAATTGAATTATTTGGGAGAGTTACTTAGAACAATTCCTAAGTACTTTGGAGGACTGTGTGGGTCCACATGGGGCACTGCAGTGGAGGGTGGCAGAGAGAGAAGTTTTAAAAAGCACATTGTACTGTGACACAGTTCTTGGCACATAGTAAGTCATAAATAAATATTTATTGATTGATTGGAAGTTAATGAAAAGTGAATAAGGAAAAAGGAGAAGAGTCCTGAAGGAGGAGAAGGAGAAAACCAAAATTAGATTTTCCTGTTGACTGTCATTTTATAAAATAACCAAACATTGTTTTAAGTGAGTGAATAAGAGCATGGAACTGAGAGAAAAAGGTTCTGAGAGGCTAAAAAAGAAAGATTTAAAAGGCAAAGGGTGTTGGACACTACGGAGTTAAAGCAGACCTCAGCGATCACAGCCTGTTGGGAACTTTCTCTAAAATTAAGGGAGCGGGTGTATCCCATTTCCATGATTGAAGGGATATCTTTGCTTTCAACAGATAAAGATACCAAGAAAAATCCATTAAAGGCTTTTGAATTACTGGGAAAGGACATAATCAACAGTTTTTTGGATGATTTGCTGGAAAAGAATATACTGAAGTTGGAGGAAGATGAAGAAGAGAAGTACCGTGAAGCTCAAGCTGAAGCCAAAGCTGAAAAGAAAGCGAAGGTCCTGATAAATTCTTTGACTCGGACAGCCCGCTCCGCAGGGCAAGTGTTGGCCAAAAGCCTGCTTAACAAAGATGAACAGGATGACAGTGATGAGGAGTCACTACCTGCTGGTAAGATTACTGCCTCAGTTGAAAGGAATGCCTAAATAATTTCTGAAATGACTCACTTCCCTATCTTTCCAGTTTGCAAAACAAAGCTACCTAACTCATTCATTTGTCAACTATTATCCCTAAGACTGGGCTTTGTGTTCCACTTATTTCTCAACATCAGCCCAACATTCTGTCCCTCTGCCCTTTATTTTCTTGCCTAGGTGAATGTTGGTGCTTCTTAGGAGAAGGGATTGGCTACTGTGGAAATAATTTGTATTATCCCATTTAGTCTTCCTCAATGTTCAGGCTATTAGATTTTAGATGTCAAAGTCCTTATATCCCTGATTCTGTTCTTTAAGATTAACGGTTAAGATCTAGGAGACACCAGGAGCGTTTACCATTCCCCATTCTATTCCTTCCCCCTTCAAGCTTTTATTCCCGGGTGATGTATAATATAAAGGCCTTGCATTCCTGAGTCACAATCTGTTCACGGTTTTGATATGTGCATTGGTGTGTGGACCCAGAAATTAAAGTGATGCTCAGATGAGGCCTTATTCTGCTGGATCCCATTCTTTATTATAACAGATAATACAAATGAGGCAAAATTTACTATGGGAAGAAAACTACCCTCAGGGGTGCCTTTGTTTGCATTTTTACTCAGATTCTGTAGACTAGAGAACTTTGGTCCCTAAGTGGATCTTTTGAAAACTATAGAACCATCTATTCTGTCACTTGAAGCCCTGTGGCTTCAGGTCTCAGCAGGAACCATGCTTCTCCACATAGTATGTACTCTAGTGTCTGATGATTTCCTGAATTCCATTTTCATTTTGTAGTAAATCAAGAACATCAGAGCAATAGAAGAAGGAATGAAAACAATGTGGAGCAAGGGCTAAATCAATTATGGTTTAGTGATGTAATATAACAATATTGTGCCTTTTTAAAAAAAGATAACATACAGATCTACCTGAGGTGATGGAAAGTGAAAGCAGAAAAACTAGAACTATATACACATTAAAATTATATTTTATTTTAAAAGAAAACAAAAGAAATAAATAAGTAAACTAAGCAAGGCCAAGGAATTCCATGGAATGTATGGAAGAGGACACGTGCTTATTTGCTGCATGTTAATTTTTTTCTTTTTTTCCCTGTCAAAGACTAAGTAAGGATTTTAAACGTTTTGGATTTTCAAAAATGTTTACTTGATTTTTTTCTGTTCATGATTATTGTAAATATTATATTGTATAAAGTAAGAACAACAACAACAACAAAACCGTTAAAGGAACAAAGGAATCAATTCTTTTTACTCTTGCATTCTGTATCAAGAGCCAAGAGCCTGTTGTCTTATTTACTGAAGAAGAAAAAAAAAAGGATGTTAGAAATAAAGTTGGCCTTGAGAGGATCATAGAAAGATACCTCTTCTTTCATCAAGGCTATCCTTATCCTCCTAGCTAGAAATAATTTCTTTTCCCTCAAATCTCTCATCCAACTTTATTTAGCCTCTTTCAGTCACTTTATCATATTATGACCTATATTGTCCAGTAGAAGATAAGTTCCTTGAAGACAGGGGCTGGTTTTGTCTTTGAATCTCCAGTTTCTAACACAGCGTTTGGTTTCTAACAGGAGTTTAATAAATGTTTACTGTATGAATGGATGAACTATCACTTATGAGTATCTACATTTTCTCAGGCATAGTGTTTTGGTAGCAAAACAAAGCTAAAATTAAAACAGTTTACATTGTATTGAGAGGAAACAGGATGTGAATATAGAATTAAATGCGAAATATATTCCAGTGAATATAAAGTAATTATTTAAGAGACACTTGCTTCTGAGGGGATTATAGTTATGTGTCCACAGGTTTTGTACTCCCATTCAATTATAAAGTGATTGAGGAAGGAACTGTCTTCTTTTCATGGTATCCCAGCATACAATTAAAAGACTTCAGCAGTCTTCTAGTCCATCCTACCTGCCTAAGAAAGCCTTTCCACACAAATGATTATCCAGCTATTGATTAAATACCTCAAGTACAGGGAAACCCCTGGACTGTCTATTAAATGGAACTGAAATCCCTCGGCAGGTCAGTCACTTCAATCCCTGCTCTTTGTTTTCTGTCAGGTTTTCCAACAGTAAAACAAACTCTACTATTTTAAGGGACCTCAGAGGTCATCTAGCCTAAATTCTAGTTTTATTGCAACCCTAGTCACTTTTCTCTGAACCCACTCCAGGTTGTCTGTGTTCTTGCTAAAATTTGACACTAAGAATTGAACAGAAGAGAGTAGATGTGTAGCCTGAACAGAACAGAATATGGCGGTTCTATTAATTGCCTCATTCTGGGCTCCATGTCTCCCTTAATGCGTCCTACGATCACATCACCTTTGGGCAGCTGCCATGTTACACTATCGATTAATGTTGAGCTGGTAACTTACTAAAAGCCCCAAACCTTTTCCACTTTAACTGTTGCTTAGCCATGACTCCCCCATTCAAGTTCTAAATAATCTAAGCTACCTGTGCACCTGTACACAAGACATTTCACCTTTCTTTGCTTTTGTCTCCTCATCTGTAAAATGTTGGGGCTGGATTAGCTGATTGTTAAAGCTCCTTCTACCTCTAAATCCTATGAATCGATTTTACAGAGAGGGAGAGGGGATAAGAACTGGTATGTGGTTTCATCTGTATGAGATCTCCCTGGTGAGGAAAATTACCTTTGCCAATATAGATCTTCATTTTTCTGCTGCTTACAGGCTTAGAGAATTGCGTAGACCAGTGAGATATTAAGTGGCAGCACAGGTTAATGCAGCTAGTTATATGTCCAAGGCAAGACTTCAATTCGGATCTTCCTTGATCTGATACATTATGTTGAAAGGAAAGAGCATACACAAAGAATTAAATACAAAACATATCCAAGTGAATATAAAGTGCTACTCTGCCTTTTGATGTTTTGCTCCTATGTTATGTTAAATTTCATTTTTAGTAATTTTGTGTTATCTTTTTAGGCATTGAGTACATTATGGGGATTTAATTTTGTCATCCAACATAATACTCTTAGTTTCAAGTATTCTGCAAATTTAGTAGACATTATATATAGGCCTTCATCTTTGCCATTAATAACAATTTTAAACATTATAGTATCAGATAGGTGAATGCAGAGGTCTTCTAAAGAATTCTTAGCACAACTAACAGTGCCTTGCATGTAGAAAGAGGCTAATAAATACATTGTTGATTGATTTTGATAGTCAGCCTGTTGCTGTTCCGTCATTTCAGTCGTGTTCAACTCTTCATGACCCCATTTGGGGTTTTCCTTGGCAAAGATACTAGAATGGTTTGCCATTTCCTTCTCCAGCTAATTTTATAGATGAGGATTTGAGGCAAACAGGATTAAATGACTTGCCCAGGGTCACCCAGCTTTTTAATAATAATAATAATATAATTAATTATATTAATTTTAATAATAATAATGTTGGATTTGAACTCAGATCCTCCTGAGTCTAGGGCTGGCACTCTATCCACTGTATCTCCTAGCTGCCTGCTAGTCCATCTACTTGAATTTATCAAACACTAACTGTGTGACAAGTGCTGTGCTAAGCATTAGTCCTTGATAGGTGCAGAAATGGCAACTAAGAGATGCTAGTGATGTAGAGTTAAATAACAAACAATAAATTTTCATTAAGCACCCACTATGTTCACCTACCGACTTCTGGGGAAGACATAGCATTCAGATTAGATATGTTCTCTCTCTTCCTAGACCTGGGAGCATAAGACATGAGCAGAGATAAGTTCTTTAGAAGCTATGTAAACTTTGAGAGGGAAAGACAGTATTGATCCATAGGATCACAGAAGACTTAATATAGGTGTCTTTTAAGTTGGACTCTAAGTGATAGAAAGAAGTTTAATATGTAAAGTTATTTTGTTATTTTGGATTGGAGGATATCTCAGGCACTGGAAAGAAGTCCCTTAGGTATGGGACAGCTAGGTGGTACAGTGGATACAGTACTGGACTTGGAGTCAGGAAAACCTGACTTGCAAGTAACTTAGTCTCTCGTTCTCAGTTTTCTTATCTATAAAATGAGGATAAAAATAGCACCTACCTTACAGGTTGTTTTATCAATGAGTTAATATGTGTAAAGTGCTTTATAAACCTAAAGCACTATATAAATATGATGATGATGATGATGATGATGATGATGATGATGATGATGATGACATGGAAATGACATGGGAGTATGATAATGTAAACAAGTTTGGATGTACTGTGGGTAGAAAGGAATAATATAAGATAAGGCTACACTGGCAAGGCAGCACTAAGTTGTAGAAGGTACTCACTTCCTAGTAAAGGAATTTGACTTTTGGTTGAGGTAATAGAGAGCCACTCAAGATTTTAAGCACCTTAGTGACTTAACCAGATCATTCCAAGGGCAAAAACTAATTGACAAGTATAGAATACTGGCAGTAGCTCCTTCCTATAAGTTAGTAACTGTGCTTCTGAACCAAGAACAACCATTGATTCTGACAACTTCTGCGTTCACTGGGTATTTCAAAAAGAGCAACCACTGAGTCACATCTCTTTTTTTTTTTTAATGGACAAGAACAAGAAGAAGGGAACTTAGGGTGAGAGAGCTAGAGAGAAAACTCTTGAGGAACCTAGAATGTGAAACATCTGCCATGAAATCTGAAAAGGGAGAGGATGGGGCTGGAGTTAAGATTATCTCCACAGTTCCCAGAACACAACTCCATAGAATCTTGTTTGCTCTATAAACGGCCATAATTTCTCTGGGTGTTTTCTGAAGAAACAAAAGTTCCTATGACTACAGCTTAGACAGTTCTGCGTGTCACACCTGGTACCTCACTAACTCTCATTAGCTCTTCTCTTCATCCACAATGATTTCACTATTTTGGTCATGATTTAGATTCAATTTTTAACCTTTGGTTTAAGAAATCTTTGAAAGGATGATCTCTGCTTGATACATATGTTGGCCATCTTCTATAATCTTCAACTAGGACAACAATTAGGCCGGAAGATCAATTTGATTTCCAAGACAATCAATGTTATTACTAATATTTTTATCTTTTCCAGCTTCTGCAGCAAGCCGGGCCATGTCAGCTAAGCCCATGGGTACACTAAAGCTTTGCTCTCCAGAAGATTTCCAAAGGCAGAGGAAAGAGAGGGAAGCAGAGGTACTAGGCAATTTTTAAAAATAAATTCTATTTCTTTTAAGTTCTAAGTATTTATTTTCTTTTAGAAAGAAAAAGAAGAAAAAACCTTAACAACAGACATACATGGTCAAGCCAAACAAATTCCTGCATTGGCCACATCCAAAGATGAATGTCTCAGAATGTATTTTGAGTACATCACCATTATAAGGTGGTGGGTTGTCTGTTTTATCATCAGGACTGTGGAATTCTGATTGATCATTACATTCATCAGAGTTTTTCTAAAGCTGCCAAATCATAATCATTCGTGATGTTATAGGAAGAACTTTCTTAGATCTTTCAAAAATGACTTTAGCAAGAGGTCCCTGAGTAACCCCAAAACTATCTGCCTCTCTGCCCAGCTCCAGATCTCCTTTCTTGTTGGCCTAAAAGCCATATTCTTTTTTAATTTTTAAAATAATGTATTGGGGCAGCTAGGTGGTGCAGTGGATAGAGCACTGGCCCTGAAGTCAAGAGGACCTGAGTTCAAATCTGGCCTCAGACCAAACACTTGACACTTACTAGCTGTGTGACCCTGGGCAAGTCACTTAAACCCAAATGCCTAAAAAAAAATAAAAAAATAAAATAATGTATTCAATTTTAGTTTTCAGCGCTCACTTTCTAAAATGCATATTCCTAAAGCCATTCATTCAGTATGCAATCACATGCATGCACTGATCACCTACCACACATATGGATGGCTCTATGCTTGGTACAAAGAACTCAATCGAATTTTACATCTAATTTTATGAATCCCTTCTCTAAAGTGTTTGGAATTTAGTTGGGAGAGAAGGCAGAGAAGACATATACAGAATGAAGAATTTAAATAGCAAATAGTTAAGTAATAGCATGATGCAATAAACTGTATTGTTTCAAACACATATTTTCTGTCCCATCCCCAATATGACTTGTATAAAACCTGAGTTTGGTTTGTAATCACATTATTTTTTACATATAAACTTACGTGTATCTTTTCCCCCTAACAGTGATACTTCATTATAGGGGAATGGCTTACATTTGCAGAGGGCCTATTTTCAAATAAATTTAGTAAATGTAAGTGCCCCACTGATAGAGATAACAAATGGTCAAAGCCCAGAAAAGAGGCAAAACAGAAACTGAGGAAGGACTTGTAATGCAAGTGGGACTTGATCTAGATCTGGAGCCAAGGATTATATTTAAATTGGGAGGCAGCCAGAGAAAGAATATTCTAATTTCACGCTTCATAGAAAATTGATATTTACACCTACTATTCTAATACACACATGGATAATATATACACACATATATACAAGTATATATGCAAGTTTATATATGTATATATATTTATATCTATATAAGTGTGTGTATAAATGTATACATGTATACATACACACTATGAGTAACCTAGTGTGTGGAATAGGTGGGTATGTGTGTATATACATAGTTTTTAATCTCTCACATAAATACTTAAATATGCAAATATATGTATCTATTTTTCTATTTACATGCTTGTGTCTATATCTATAGCTATCTCCACATCATTAAAATCTATATCTATAAAGGCATATGTGTGTGTATGTCTATGTGTATGTATGTATGTGTGTATGCATGTATGTGTGTATACACACACACACACACTCATACACTCACACATATCTCAGGCCTATACCAATTTTCCACACTAATTGCTTTCTTTCATAAACAATGTCCATGAGAAAGAAAGAATGAAGTATTGTCTTCTTGCAAGACACAGGGGAAAGGACAATGGATATAGTCACCCTGATTCCCTAAGTATGAACACTTGTTTAGGCTGTGAAGGGGAAAGGAGAGTGACTTCATCAGCTTACCCTACCTTTGTTCTTTGCAGATATATCCGGTGAAGGAGAAGGAAGGCCGTACAAGATTGGCTCTCATCATCTGTAACATAGAATTTGAACATCTCTCTGAGAGGACCGGGGCTGAACTTGACATTGAAAGGATGAAAATCCTTCTTGAAGAGCTAGGATACAGTGTGACTACTATAAAGAACCTCACATCTTTGGTAAGAGCCAGAGGTAAGCCCCTTACCCCTCTTAGCAGATCCTAGACTCTTGATCTGGGTATCACCAGGATGGTTTAATTGTCTTACCAAAAATTTAACTGATTCCACCATGGGGATTCTTGGAATTTTAATTGTGCACAATTCACATTGACAGTGCATGGTTCAGCACATCAATGGACTATTTTACCCTCTTCAGAGAGTTGGCATCCTCTGTCTTTGATAACTCTATTCACATTCCCTTTCAAAAAGCCACTCTCTGAGTCTGTAAGGATAATAGTATTTATACAGAACTTGAGAGAGGAAACTGATGTGTAGCAAGGTAAATTGCCTACTCAAGGGTGAAGAGATAGTATGTTTCCTCTGATTCTAAATATTTCTATATAACTAGAAAGCCATGATTATAGGAGATTTTTATTTATAGAGTTATTTGGGTGATGTTCTCTCCCCTGTTTCTAATATTGCAACCTGAAATATCTGCATGTCCCTGGGTAAACTTGGCTACTTAGTGCATTTTTTTAATGTGTCCTAAATACCTTTCCTGTAAAATAGCAGACTCTGTACTCTCATTTTGAGATCACTAAGCCATGCCCCATGCCCATCATCTATTCTCCCCGTCAATCTCCATTTTATTAAAATAACCAGATTCCAGATATATAAGTATAATAGGAAGGAATGATCTGGGTGACCTTTGTTTTTTAGATCTAGAGTAAAGGAGTTCAGAAGTCATAGGTAAAAGTCTCAATAATCTGATACAGGAGGTTAGAATCTACCAGTGCAGTGAATTTGAATGACTGTGATGGCTTTTCACTTACTACCTCTTTGATTTTGGTTATGTCACTAAGCATCTTTGGCCCCTTATGTGTCAAATAAGTTGGTGGGACTAGGTGACCTCTAATTTCCCTACTAGCTCTAAATCTACTATTCTGTATGATAGAGGAGCTTTCCCAAAGTCACAAGGGAGTAAATGTAGAGGTTTGCCAATTATTTGGCACAGGAAATACTTTTTATGTATAAGATTCATTTTTTATATCAGTAGTTATGCTTATGTGTCCTAATGATACTAGGCAGACTCAGAAAATTCATCCTTGACCAAATGAACCAAATTAATCTAGCTTCCGCATCTTCAGTTAATTTTCTTTCAGATGAATGCTGGACTTCACACCAAATTCATGAGCTTCATTGCTCTCTTTTGTTGTGTTCTCAATTTGGTAGTTTTTTTTTTTAATTTGATAGGTTTTTTAAGAATGGATATTACTCCAAGGGAACATAGACAAATTATAGTTCTTAATGATCACATTTTGATGACTGTTAGAAATATTTTAGCAGTTATTTAGGTGGCTTTGAAGAATCATTCAAATCCACTATGAAACATGATTAGTTAAAACATGGCAGAAAGAAAAAAATAATACAAATTTGAAATGAATGAAAAAAGTAACATATTGCTGCAAAGCAGGCTAATTAATCCACAGAAAGCAATAAAGATTTTTAGAAGGACCTGAAATACAGGACAGTAGTTAGCAATTACCCTTGCTTGGATTTTTTTTTGTCATTTAAAAAAAATTGTGTGCTTTCAGTTTTCAACATTCACTTCCCTAGGATTTTGCATTTTAAATTTTCTCCTCTTCCCATTTCTTCTCCCCATCCTAAGACAGCAAACATTCCAATATAGGTTCTACATATGCATTAATGTTAAGCATATTTTTCCATCAGTCATGATGTAAAGAACAATTTGAAGTAATGGGAGGAACCATGAGAATGAAAGAATAAAACAAAATAACAAAGGAAAAGGACATCAAATGATATGCTTCCATCTGCATTCAGACACCCTAGTTCTTTCTCTGGAGGTGGATAGCAATTTCCATCATTAATCTTTTGGAGTTGCCTTAGATTCTTGTGTTGCTGTGAAGAGCCAAGTGCATCAAAGTCAGTCATCCCATAATATGGCTGTTATTGTATACAATGTTACCTGGTTCTGCTCATTTCACTCTGCATCAGCTCATGTAAGTCCAAGTTTTTTTGAATTCTACCTGTTCATCATTTCTTATACCATAATAATATTCCATTATATTCATATACCACAACTTGTTCAGCCATTCCCCAATTGATGGGCATCCCTTCAATTTCTAATACTTTGCTACTACAAAAAGAGCTGCTATAAATAATTTTATACATATGGGTCCTTTTCCCATTTTTATGATCTCTTTGGCATATAGTCCTAGAAGTGCTGTTGCTGGGTCAAAGGGTATGCACATTTTTATAGCCCTTTGGTCATAGCCCCCAATTGCCCTTCAAAATGATTGGATCATTTCACATCTCCACCAACAATGCATTAGTGTTCCAATTTTCCTACATTTTTTCCAACATTTATCAGTGTCTGTTTTGTCATGTTAGCCAATCTAATAGGTGTGATGTGGTACCTCAGAGTTATTTTGATTTGCATTTCTCTAATCAATAGTGATTTAGAACATTTTTTCATATGACTATAGATAGCTTTAATTTCTTCTTCTTAGAACTGCATGTTCATATCCTTTTTTCCACTTATCAATTGGGGAATGACATATTCTTATAAATTTGACTTAGTTGTCTAAATATTTTAGAAGTGAGGCTTTTATCAGAGACGAGGTTTTATGTTGCTTGGACTTTTTGATGTTGAAAGTAAAACAGTTAAGGGGCAGCTAGGTGGTGTAGTAGATAGAGCACTGGCCCTGGAGTCAGGAGGACCTGAGTTCAAATCCATCCTCAGACACATAACACTCACGAGCTGTGTGACCCTGGGCAAGTCACTTAACCCCATTGCCTAGCCAAAAAAACCCCCCAAAAAACGTAAAACAGTTAAAACAAATTAACTAACAATTGCTTTGAGAAAAAAATAATGTTATGACCAAGACAATGCAAAGATTAGAGTACTAAAGATTGAAAAAAAGATCATTTTTTATTAAAGGAATTAACTTACTGAAGATGGTGGAGTAAAGAAAGGGACTAACTTGAACTCTTCCAGTTCCCCATCCAAGTGCAGGCCACATTCCAGCAAGCCAGCAGTAGGTCTTAGGGGAACTCAGTCAGTAGTGGCAGTTTCTGGAGCTTTCAGACCTCCCAGGTCAAGCAGCCTGAAAAAAAAAAAAAAACCACAATTCAAATGTTGTGGAGCCACAGTCAGGATAATAAAAGATTTAGTAACTTCATATTAAAGGATCAAAGGGCTTATAATATAATATTCTGGAAGGCAAAGGAGCCAGGATTACACCCAAGGACTGCCTACACAGCAAAAGTGAGTGAAATCTATCAAAGGAAAAAAAATGGGTATTTAATGAAATAGATGGTTTTAAACATTCCTGATGAAAAGAACAGAGCTCAATAGAAAATTTGACTTTCAAATAGAAGAATCAAGAGAAGCATAGAAAAGTAAATAGGAAAGAGAAATAAGTAATTCAACAAAGTCAAACTATTTACATTCCGACATGGGAAGATGATTATTTTAATTCTAAGAACTTTATCATTAGGCAATTCAAAGCAGTATACATAGACACAGGGCATTAGTGTTAGTTGACTATTATGGGATATTATCTAAAAAAATAACATTAGGAGGTGAGAAAGAGGAACCCATTGGAAGAAAGGAGTAGAATGAGGTCTCATATTAAAGAGATATGTTTTTACAATGGAGGGGAAGATGGGGTTAGGGCGCCAGATAATACTTGAACCTTACTCTCATCAGAATTAGCTGAAAGGAGGAAGAACATATATACTCAGGTGGGGAAATCTATCTTACACTACAGGGAAGTAGGAGGGAAAGGGAAGAAGAAAAATGGGGAGTTTATAGAAGGGAAGGTGGATTGGGTGAGGCTGTAGTCAGAATCAAAACACTTTTTAAGTAGTAACAGGGTAAAAGGAGAGTGAATGAAGAATAAATGGGTAAATAGGATGCAGGGAAATATACAGTAATCATAACTGGGAAAAATTTTATTGCAATTTTATCTGATAAAGGAATCATTTCTCAAATAAATAGAGAACTGAGCCAAATTCATTAAGAATACAAGTCATTCTCTAATTAATAGTTGGTCAAAGGATATGAACAGATAGACTTCAGACAAAGAAATCCAAGCTATCTGTAATCATGAAAAATTGCTCTAAATCACTATTGATTACAGAAATGCAAATTAAAACAACTCTCAGGTGCTATCTCACATTTATCAAATTAACTAATATGACATAAAGAGAAAATGACAAATATTGGAAGGGAAGTGGAAAATTTGGGACACTAAAGCACCATTTGTGGAGCCATCACTGAATCAATCATTCTGGAAAGCAATTAAGAACTATGCCCAAAGGGCTATAAAACCATGCATACCCTTTGACTCAGCAGTACTAGTACTAGGTATACATCCCAACGAGATCAAAAAAGAGGAAAAGGTCTTCTATGTGAAAAATATTTACAGCAGCTTGTTTTGTTATGGCAAAGAATTGGAAATTGAGTGGATGCCCATAGATTGGGGAATGGCTAAGCAAGTTGTGGTATTTCATTGTGATGAAATACTATTGTGCTATAAGAAATGACCAGCTGGATGCTTTCAGAAATATTTGGAAAGACTTACATGAACCGATGCAAGCTGGGATGAGCAGAACTAGGAAAATGTCATACACAGTAAAAGTGATATTGTATAATAATCAACTGTGAATGACTTAGCCATAGTCAGTACTACAATGATGTGAGATAATTCCAAAGCACTTATGAAGAAAATGTTATTCACCTCCAGAGAAAGAACTGATAGAGTCTGAATACAGATTGAAGCAAACTTTTTTTTAACTTTCTTTTTTCTCTTTTTTGGTCTGTGTTTTCTTTCACAACATGACTGGAAATATGTTTTGCATGACTCCACACGTATAACCCATATCAAATTGCTTGCCTTCTCAAGGAGGGAGGGAGATAATTTGGAAGTCAAAATTTAAAAAAAAATAAAAAATAAAATTAATTACATTAATTTTTTTTTAAAATTTAGAAAAGAATGTTAAATGTTTTATTGTATGTAATTGGAAAAAATAAAATATTAAAAAGAAGAACCCTTAAGGCTCTAAAAAGCTACTGTCAGAAAATTTTCAGTTAAACCTATGAAATCTTGGGATCTTCCATTCTCTCAAAATTGTTTTGAGGATTTTTTATATCCAGTGGGCCTAGATGTACTCTAGTAATATACTGAGATGCAGAATTATTCTAGATTTATAGAGAACCCCAGATAGAAAGGTAATATTGTAATATGACATTATATCATACCACATATGCTGAAAGAAATATAACTATGTAATTGAGATAAATATATTTTTAGTGATCTGGGGAATCACTCTATTTAAATGCAATTGAAAACCTATTAGCCTATATAGAAAGCTATATTTGAAAAAAATGATCCATGCAAAGGTATGCTTAATATCCAACCTGATAATAATGATATTTCATGATGAAGAATTAAAGAATATGTATCTAAATCTTACAAACTTAATAGCAAAACATGTAAAACAAATGATTGCAGCAAAATAAGGACATAAATGAATAAAATAAAAATAAGCACTACTTGCAAAGCACAAATTTCATTCTTGAATGGCCTGCCTAAGGGTGGGGGTGGATTCCTACTCTTTGGATGTTATTAGAGAGAGGAAGTATATTGTATACTATATTTTAATGTGTCAAAAGTTTTATGGTCATTCAGTTAGCAATTATTTGTTAAGTGTATACTAGGTACCTAGCACTGTGCAAAGCATTGGAGATACAAAGGCAAAGGATAATCCCTATTCTCAAAAACATCGTGATCTAATGTGTGAGACAACATGCACACAACTATGAATAAATAAACTATGCTCAGGATAAATCAGAAATAATAAACAGAAGGAAGAAAAATAGATCCCAACTAAGTGGGATCAGAAAGGCTTCATGTGGAGGGTGAGATTTTATTTGAGACTTGAAGGAAGCTAGGAAAGTCAGGAGGCAGAGATGAGGAAAAGAACATTCGGTGCATAGGGGAAAGTCAAAGAAATTTTTCAGAGTTAGGTGATGGAGTGTCTTGTTTGAGGAACTGCAAGGAGGCCAATGTCCTTGTATAGCAGAGAACATAATGGAGTATAGGGTGCAAGAAGACTGGAACAATTAGGGGACAGCATAGGAAGGACTGTCAATGTCAATAATTTGATATTCGCTGAAGGTGATAGAGAATCCCTAGAATAATTTGTTGAGTGAAGAAAAAGAGAAAGAGAGAGACAAAGAAAGAGGGAAACAAAGACAGAGAGAGAGAGAGAGAGAGAGAGAGAGAGAGAGAGAGAGAGAGAGAGAGAGAGAGAGAGAGAGAGAGAGAGAGAGAGAGAGAGAGAGAGAGAGAGAGAGAGAGAGAGAGAGAGAGAGAGAGAGAGAGAGAGAGAGAGAGAGAGAGAGAGAGAGATATGCTCAGATCTGTGCTTTATGAAGATCAGTTTGACAACTGAGTGGCTATTCCCCTATCCACTGAATGTTCTTTTCCTCATCTCTGCCTCCTGACTTTCCTAGATTCCTTCAAGTATCAAATAAAATCCCACTTTCTACCTCAAGCCTTTCTGATCCCACTTAGTTGGGATCTATTTTTCTTCCTTCTGTTTATTATTTCTGATTTATCCTGAGCATAGTTTATTTGTTCATAGTTGTGTGCTATTTCAATAGTCCAGGCATTGAGGTGATGAGGGCCTTTACCACAGTGGTAACATTTTCAGAGGAAAGAAAGTTATGAAGTTAAAATCAATAAACCTTGGTAACAGATTCACATACTAGTGTGAGAGACGTTGAGGAGTTGAAGATGATGCTTAGGTTGTGAGCTTATGTACTTGGAAGGATGGTAGAATCCTTCACAGTAATAATAAATTTAGGAAGATGTCAGGATTTGGGAGGAAAGATGATGATTTTAGTTATGAACTTGTTGAGTTTAATGTGCCAAAAAAATATTCAGTTTGAGATTCCAATAGGCAGTTAGAGATTCAAGACTAGAGGACAGCAGAGAATTTAGGGCTCCCTAAGTAAATTTGAGCATAGAAATGGTGATTGAATCCATTGGATATGATGAGATCATTAAATGGAATAGTAGAGGAGAAGAGAAGAGGGTCTAAGACAAAGACCTGGGAGTCACTTAGATTAGCGGGAATGACTTAGATGATAAACCAGCAAATGAGATAAGGAACGGGTAGTCAGAGAGGTATGATGAGAACCAGGAGAGTGCAGTGTCATGAAAACCTGTAGGGAAGAGAATATGAAGAAGAGAGTGATCAGGGATGTAAAAGACTGAAGAGAAGTCAACAAGGATGAAAATTTTGAAAAACAGGCATTTGATTTTACAAATAAGAAACAATTAGTAACTTTGGAATCAGCTGTTTCAGGTGAATTGATGGGATCAGAAGCCAGACTTTAGAGAGTCAAGAAGGTTGAGAGGAAAGGCAACAGAGGCACCTATTAGATGGTCTTCTCTAGGAGTTTAGCCACAAAGTGTAGGAGAGATATAGGATGATAATTAATGCAGTTGAATGGATCAAGTGTGGAGTTTTTTGGTGGATGAGGGAAACATGAGCATGCTTGTAGGCAGTATAAAAGCAGTTAGATTTAAGATTCACTGATAGAGATGTAAGAGTTGGAATACTGCCTACTCCGTATTGTATTTTCAGGTTTTTCCTTTACCACCATCATTTAGTAACATCTCCTTCTTTGAGGGCCACTAAATCCGTATTTACCATCCATTCAAAATTCTGGTAGCCTGACCTTCACAACACTCTCCTTCTTTTGCCAATGATTTCAATTTTTAGTCTGCAATTTTTCTCTTGTCCTCAACTCCTGTTCTCATATTAGAAAACTTTACATATATATTTCTTCTATTTTATTTTTAATTTATGGAATAAAACAAGCATTTCCATAACATAGTATAACAAAAAGATGATTGCATATGAAATTATAAATCAGTTATATACAACATGCTATTCCTTTTGAATATATCATAAAGTTATCATGTAAATTTCTTTTTTCTCCTTTTTCCTTCCCTCCTCCCCTGCCCTGCTGACTACCATTAGATACAAATAGCTATATCTATATTTATATATGTAAAATTTTTTCCTATATATACTTCTATTTATCAGTTCTTTCTCTGGATACAGATAGTTTCTCTCTTGATATGTCTTTTATTTTAATTTGTTTATTTGTAATAGTCAAAATGATTTAGTTGTCAAAAGTAATTCTCAAAACAGAATTTCAGTTATTGTTTACAATGTTCTTTTTGTTCTGCTTATTTTGCTCTTCACTATTTTGTGCAAGTTTTTCCATGTCTTTCTAAGATCAAGGAGATCGTAATTTCTTATAGCATAGTAGGATTCCTACAATTTCCAGTTCTTTGCCATGAAAAAGAGAGCTGCTATAAACCTCCCATTCACATTCAAAGTTAAAATTACTCTTTGTGAATTTCTTTCCATCTTATTTTTACTTACTTTTTTTTTCTTTCACAGGCTCTTTTTACTTTAGCCCTGTTACCTTATCTTCTCCCCTGACTCTCCCACTCCCTATCCCATTCACCCCTCCAAGAGTCCTGCCCCTACCTTCTCCTCCTACTCCCCCAATCCCAAGCCACACGCCCCTCCAAAAGTCCCTCCTCCATCTTCTCCCCTCACTCTTCCAAATCCCAATCTACTTACCCATGTAAAAGTCCTTATCCTGTCCTGTCCCCCAGTTTTCTCACCTCTCTGTATGTTCAGAAGACTTCTGCATCCTTCCAGATGTTGTTTCCTTTTCAAACCAGATGAGACTAAGCATTATCAGCCTTGCACCTATACTGATTCCTCTGTATTAGTTCTTCCTTTCACACCTTACGATATGCTTTCCAGATCAGTTGTTTTTCTAAAGAGATGTTTCAGATTCTCTTTTATTTTTTCTAGTTTTATTATTTCTTGGTGTCTTATAATGTCATGTGATTCGTTTTGCCCAATTCTAGTTTTTAAGGAGTTATTTTCTTCCTTAAGATTTTTTTATCTCTTTTTCCAACTGGTTAACTTTCTTTCATACTTTTTTTTGTATTGCTTTTCTCCCCTCTAATTTTTCCTCAATCTCTCTTATTTGATTTTTGAATTCCTTTCAAAGTTCTTCCAAGAACTCTGTTTAGGTATGTGACCATTTGATATTACTCTTTGGGGTAGGTAGCTCACTAACTTCCTCTGAATATAAACCCAGATCTTCTTTTACACCAAAATAGCTACCTATGATCAGATTCTTTTTCCCTTGCTTACTAATTTTATTTTTATTTTGTTTTATTTAATTTTAGCAGCTTAATATTATTACTATTAATTTTTAACTCTGAGTTGTAGGTAATGTTGCTTTAGGCCTCAGGTTCTCCTTACTTTTGTTTTCTGAATTCCATCCAGGGGCTCAAGCTCAGGGACTCCTTTTTTCTTCTAAGCTACAGTTAGGGCTCCATCCGCACTGTCCTGAAAATGTTTTTAATCCTTGTGGTACCCAGCTCATTTGGTGAGGCTGTTGCTCCTTGTCCACAGCCATAGCCCCAACAGGCCTGACTTCCAGAAACAGGAATGGATGGGTGGGTGGGTTGGGAGTCTTTCAATCTTCCCCCATTCAGCCCTCTGCTGTTCCTTAGACGAAAGTTTGTGAGGTGAAATTTCTTGAGGCCTAGCCTGCTTCCAGAAAGAGCTGCCTTCAGGACCTACTGTTTGTTAATACAGTTGAGTGAGCCTGGAGGTGTCTAGACTTCACTTAAGCCAAACCTCAGCACCTGAAGTGGTCGTCTTTTCTGAGGTCCTCTCAAGTTGTCTCTATTTTTTATTCCCCTTTATTTTTGCTGCTCTACGTTCACTTCATGGTGATTTTCTGTCTGTCTGTGGAGGAAATCTGGAGAGCTTAGAAATTTCTGCTTTTCCATCTTCCCAGAATGCCCTCTACCATATGTATTGATGTTCCTTAACTTCATATTTCGTCAGTTTACTCATCCCACGTAACCTCAACTTTATCTCCTTCACACACAAAGATAGTCATACTCTTAATTTTGCCATCATCTACAAATGCATCATTTCCATGTTCATGAACTCTGAAATTCTCTTATCTGATCATAGTGTATTGTAATTATATTTCTTTCTCTCTCTCTGTCTCTGTCTCTGTCTCTCTGTCTCTCTCTGTCTCTGTCTGTCTGTCTGTCTCTCTGCCTTCCAACCCAAAACCCTGTTCTTTGTCCACAATGTAATCTACAATTCCTTGTTCAACTCTCCTACCTCTCTCCCAGGCCATCACCCATACCCAAGCTACACTCTCCTTCTTTCTGCATCATACCCTCTTAGTGAACCACTTTAACTCTATCCTGTTTTCTTCTCTTTGAGTTCCTTACCCCTTTGTCCTTTCACTAATCTTGCCCTGCTAAGTCTCATCTCAGATCACTCCCACTTTCTGTTCCCTTTGCTCCTGTGTGCTGCTAAATGCATTGCTTAAAAAAGCTAGAGAAAATCACAAAATCATGATGATTGAGTCTACTATGAATTGATGTTATGTAAGTTGAAATGGGCCCACACTGCTACAGGCAATCCTTTTACACCTCTCTAATTAGCTCACTATCCCCCTCATCACAGCATCTTTTACACAGCTTTTTATCCCTCTTCAAACCTCCTATGGTTCATATTCCTCCAATTCTCTTAGCTGAGAACCTTGCCTAAAATTTTACCGAAAAATTGAGGTCATTCTTCAAGAGCTCACCCTTCTCTCTTCCCTCTCAACTCATATTACCTGGATGCCTTATGCCATTATTTCTTCCTTCTTCACCCCTCTCCCACGTAATTTGGTGGCCTTCTTGCCAAGTTTACCTCTTCTACCAGTACAAGCAATACCATTACATTCCATTTTCTCTAGCATAATTTCCCCTCTATCATGTGCATTTTCTCATTTCTCTTTAATCTCTCCCTCTCTACTGGTTACTTCCCTACTGCCTATAAACATTACATGTCACTAACTCTAATCATTTTACTTGGTTCCTACTAATTTGTATACAGCTGTACATGTGTCTGATTTGGAAAGATGGGTAGACTCAGAGACGACATGGTGATAAAGAGAAAGGGTGGGGTCAGTCATGTTTCATGTCTTTCCTAAAACTTTATATTTTGTAATTCTACATTTCAGCTTCAAAACTGGTTTTGATGGTATTTCTACTAGGAAGTAGAAATATACAATTAAATAAGTTTAATTGATTACTGCTGAACAATAAAGGAAAGATTAAAGAAAGAAAGAAAAATCCTCTGAAGCTGAAAATATCCTCCTTTTTACTGGTTCTCTCCTTTGTTATTTTATTCTACCTTCTAGGTTAGATGACACTGGAAAGAACACTGGCCTTGAAATCAGATGATCTGAGTTCAAATCCAGCCTTAGAAATTTAATAGTTTTGTGAACTTGGTCAAGTTACTTAACCTCTGTTTGCCTCTCTCATTTGTAAAATGGGGATTAAAAAAAAAAAAAACAAAAACCATCTCCCTTGCAGAGTTGTTGTGAGGATAAAATGAAAGAATATTTGTGAAGTGCTTCACAAAACACTATAAGATTGCTAGCTATTTATTGCTATTTTTATGAGTATCATCATCATTCATTGTATTCATATAGTAGTTTTCCCATTAGAACATAAGGTCATAGATTTAGAGTTGGAGAGAACCTTAGATATCACCTAATCAGGAATTCATTTTACAGAAGATGAAATTGAAGTCAAGAACTGTGTCATTTTCATCTTTATATCTGCATTGCCTAACATAGTGCCTTACACACAATAAATGTGTTTGTATATATGCATGTATGTACATTTATATGTAAAGAGAATTTTATGTGTGCATACATATACACACACACATGTTTAATTAAACAAAAGAGGAGATGAAGAAATAAGTGTGATCCAATCAAAATCTATGGAAACTGCATTTTGTGTAACAAGATTTAGGAGTCCTTTTAAAGGCCATGATTGTATTACCTTATGTTAGTAGGTTACTGCTAAATGTTGCAGGTGAGTGACTTTGTTAATTTCTCCTAGGAAATGAAGTCAGCTCTGAGAGAGTTTGCTGCCCGTCCTGAGCACAAATCATCTGATAGCACTTTTGTTGTGTTCATGTCTCACGGTATTCTGGATAGAATTTGTGGGAAAAATCATCAGACAGAAAAGCCAGATGTGCTTGCTTATGATACCATATTCCAAATTCTAAACACTAAGAATTGCATCAATTTGAAAGACAAACCCAAGGTCATCATAATCCAAGCTTGTCGCGGGCGTGAGTACTATGTTTGATTACTCTAATTAATATCTAGATAATTTATTTGTACTGAGAGAGAATGGTGCTATTTTCTTTTTCTATTTAAGGTGACAGCTGACAAGACCCAATCCATGACTTAATCCTTAGTGAAATTGAAATTAACTGTACCAAATTCTTTACATATAATTCATTAGAAATTCATCTCAGTGTACAATCATTATGGGAAGTAATCTAGACTATTGGTAGGATATTTTTTTCAGTGGGGACGCTTGGTAGAAAAGAGTATTTTAAGCTTGATGTTTGGGGGTGGCACAATAAAACACAACTTTCCTAACAGTAACAGATGTACAAAAATGGAATTGGGGCAGAGTAGGTGGCTTCTTCTTTGCTGTAAATGTTGAGGGTGAGTGTAGATTACCACTTCTGGATGATTTAGAAGGTAGTTTTGGTCACATGTTGGTTGGACAAGATAAGCACTGGGGTCTCTTCCAACTCTGGAATTCTGTGCCTCAGGATCTATCTGCTATCAAAAAGTTGTCTTACTCTTCCTAGGCCCTAAATAACTTTCACTTCTGAAAGGCTGAAACTCAAAATTGATATGGTTTACCCTGTTTAATGATCCTTTAGGAAGAGTAATGTGATGTATTCAGAAGAGTAATAGATTTGTAGAAAGGGGATCTGAATCCAAATATTGGCTCTCCCACTTACTGTAGGATATCCCCTTAATTTCTCTGTGGCCTCAGTTTCATTATTTGTGAAATAAGAGGGTTAAATTAGATGACCTCTAATGTCTCTTCCAAATTAAGAGCTATAAGTTTATGAGAAAGTACTGGGAAAGATAGTCCATGTTGTGGCTGGTGAAAGATGAAATTACTGAAGAAACAGATCTTCCAAACATATCGATTTATTAAGCAATACATGACAATTGCATAAAAAATCAGGACCAGGTCCTTTCCTCAGCTTAGGACTGAACCCTGAATATAGGAGGAGGCAGACTTTTATACATTAAAAACAATCACATAATAATCAAATAAGGCCCAAAGGAAATAATACAACATTAGGTAATGTGATTTCTAAGTGGCTGAAAGAGTTGGGAGGGGGGAGAGTGAACAGGTACAACTCCCTGAATTCAGAAAAAAAGAGGTGTCTTACCCCCCAAGTGTCTGTGAACAATTAAAGGAACAAGAAAAGAATAATTGATTAATCAGTATGGGGCTAGTTTTCAGATAAGACATACGGGTTACTTGGGATGTACAATCGTGAGAAAACTCTTGGCATTATTCTTTGAATCTAATCAGGTTTCTGATCAGCATAACCTAGGTCCTTAGTTAAGTGTCTCTAAGCAGCAGGTGGAGGTGGTCCAGCTTTCCAGCAATGAAGGGCTAGATTTAAACAATGCAATAAGGTTTTATCCCAATTCCCACAATTGAATAAAGTTTTCTCAAAAGACAGAAGTTGGACTAAACCCATAATTGAATATAAAGGGAACTGAGCTAGCTCCAGAATTCAGTCATAAGATGGAGTCAGTGTGGTTCACACAATTCCTAGAGTTAACCACTTGCTGTCCTAATGCCATCAATTGTCTCAATTTCCTCATGGGTCTTGTTGTGTTTTTGGGAATGATGATAATAAAAATAGAAACAAAAACTTACATCTTCAGCACTGTGAAAAAGATGGAGATGGTACAAATAATGAATTTCCTTTTACTCAGTAAACCCTGGCGCTGTGTGGGTGAGTGATGCCCCAGAAATTGCTGAAGACAGTCAAAGTCAACTGCAAGTTTTTGAGGATGACTCTGTCCGGAAGGCTCATTTAGAAAAAGACTTCATTACTTTCTGCTCCTCAACTCCACGTAAGTCACTAAGCCTAGAGTGTCCTTGTACAACAGATCCAACTTATTTGGGGCAGGATAGGAAACCTTAGGATTTTAAGAAAATGCAAAAAAACCCCCCAAAAACAAAAAACCAAAAAAAATAGATCTCCTAGTTTCCATAGTCCTTTCCTGCTGATCACATGTTTTCCTTGCCATATTACCCATATCTGAGTTATCAAATGCTCCAGACATCCTTCTTGTATGCCTTCTTTTCAAGTGATAGATCATTCAATAAACATTAAAGTAAATATACATGTATTTGTATGTGTACATATATACACATGTATCTATATGTATACATACACATTTTTGTATATTTGTATATTATATTCACAATGCAATGCATGCATACATATATGTTTTCACAATACATGTTTTTATGTTTGTATTGTTACCCATAGAGTCTACAACCTAGCTATGGATAGGAGATCCTTTTATGAAATTATAGTAAAACACTTACCAAGCTAGGTAGTAGCATTTACAAATTAAGAGAGTATTTGCCAAGTGCGTAAGGATAGAGTAAACAGATTGAAGGAATGGTGGAGTCCAGTATGATTTATTAAGTAGGATTTCCTAAAGTTTAGTTGTAGGTTAGTTTTATACAAGATGATGAGTATAACAATGAAAAGTAAAGAAAAAAAGTATTTCCTAAAGGTAGGGTATATGATATGTGACAAGGTAGGCACAATTGATATTACACTTGACTAGTTGCAGTGAGTCTATTATTACATGACTATTGAAGAAACAGTTTTGTTCCCAGCCTTTGGGAGGCAGAGGACACACTGTGAGCTGCTAGTTTTAATGCTTGAGATTGGACCAGGCAATAAACAAATCAAAACTCAGTAACAATATGCTTTCTGGTTAGGATGATTTCAGGATTAGTATTTGAGAGCAACCAGAATAGGACAATGTTAAAGAGAGACTACCAGAGAACAGGTGAATTTTTTCTGAATGGTGATAGAAAAAAAAGAATATTACATTGGCACTACCAAGGAAAAGCTAGAGTGCCATCCATTACAATCTCACTCCCTCTCCTAAGTTTCACAAGTCTCTTGAACTTATCAATATCCAGCTCTCCTATCTTGACCAGGCTCCCCTAACATGGGAATCGTTCTTATAGGGCCAGTTTTACAGGGTCAGACAACCTCTGTCTGTTTTGGTATATGTTGTCTGTGAATCACTGGGCTAATTCAAGGATATTGCTTTATGTCCTTCTACCTAAACCTAATGGAAGAAGGGAAAGGGGAAGAAGGAAATAAGCATTTATACAGTTACTACAGTATGCCAGGTACTATGCTAACTACTTTTATAAACATTATCTCATTTAATCCCCTTGACAGTCCTTTGATGTAGGTACTATTATTGTTCTCTTTTTACAGTTGAGGAAATGGAGGCAGGAATGACTTGCCCAGGGTCATGAAACTAGAAGTGTCTGAGGCTGGATTTGAACTAAGGTTTTCTGGACTTCAGGCTCAGCTCTCTGTCCACTGTGACGCCTAACCACCTCTAAGATGTCTCTAAGTTGTAGATCCTAATATCTCTTTGTCTAGGTGAAGCTTATGGCACTTGACAGTTAAAATCTCTTTTCTTTTTAGATAATATTTCTTGGAGAGACACTGAAAATGGCTCCATCTTCATTACAGAGCTCATCCATTCTTTCCAAAAGTATTCTTGGTGTTACCACATAGAAGAAATTTTCCGAAAGGTAAGACTTGTTTAACTGGTGTCTTTCATTCATTTGTTCACCTGTTTGAAAATATTGACTTAACACTTATTTGTCTACTTTATTTGGCCACTTTGGGCACAGAAAGGAACATAAAAACTGCCCTTATTTAATGTAAAGTCCCAATGAAGGATGTTAGGGGATTGAACATGTATTTACAAACCAGGAAGAAAACAATATAGGACAGAGTACAAACCACTACAAGATTATCTGATACAGACAATCAGTTGTGTAATATAGCAAAGAAAAATGTCACTTTGAGATATGCTTAGTGAAGCAAAGCTTCACTGAGGAGCAAATTTTACTCCAACCATGAAAGGACAACAGGTTTTAAATTGACTAAGTGAGGGGAACAGGGCATTCCAAGGAAAAGGAAGAGAAGCACAAGGAGACAGATGACCTCTCCCCACTTTCAATATATCTGCTAGTTGGAATATTTCCTTTCCTTCAAAGCATAGCTCAAGAATCATCTTGTCCATGAACCTTTCCCCTTTCCCCAAAGTTGAAAAATGATCTCTTCCTTTCCAATATTTTTTTCATTTTTTCTGGATATTTCCTTTCACCAATCATGTAATAAATTGTAATATATTTACCAATGTATACATTTTCCCCCTATTAGATTGTAAACTTCTTGATGATAGGAACTGTTTTTTTAAAATACATCTTTATATCCACAGAGTTTATCACATAGCACCTTTTATGTAATAACTATCTGATAAATGTTTGTTGGATACAGTAGGAATAAGCATCATATTTGTGAAGGGTAAGAGGACTGAAGTAATTGTTAGGAGTTATATGAATTGGAGAGTAGAAAGAATTATGCAGCTATGATGAAAAAGGTTAGAGTCCTTAGAGAGCTTGTTGGAAGGAAGTATCAAAATTGCATGATCATCAAAACTGAATTATAGACTCAATTAGAAACCCTAATAATGAATAGTGGATATGCTTGTTTTCTACGTACTTCTCTTGATCTTTTTAGATGCTTTTGCTATGTGGGCAGAGGTATTCTAAATTTGTCAGATGATGCTTGTCTGGGCTTTACCATATAGGTTACCTAGTAATCATTTACTCAGATTGCTCTATTCCACATATAAAAGTTCTAAAAGCCCATATTTCCAGGGCAATGTATGTTTTGCACCCTCCTCCTAGTTCCTTTTCATACAAAGAACATGAAACCATAACATACTATTCCTGAGTGGTTTAAAAGAAAAAGGAGAATTATGAGAACAGAATTTATGATCTGAATGGAAAAAAATAATTGGCAAAATAGAAATTAATTTTCATTTCTTTGTATCCACTATATATTTAGTCACTTATGCGTCTTTTTCATCTCCTACACAACTCCTAATGAGTCAAATGTAAATTCTTTGAGGGCAGGAATTGTTTCATTTTAGTTAATGTATTATGGGACCCTATGAAAATACCCATAGTAGTTTCTTAACAAATGTTGGTTGAATTGAATTGTGCAAGAAAGGAAAACTTAGGTATCTTTAGGAGTAGGAACCAAGACCAAAAAGAGTTGGCAAAAAATAGAGTAGAGGCTTTGAGGCATATAATTTTTTGAGGAGGGATAGTAAAAAAAGATAAAGGTCTCAAGTCAAGGGGATTTGTGTTAAATTCTAGAATTAATGTCATCAAAATGCTTGTGATTTGGAAAGTATCATGATTTCAGTTAATTCTGGTAAATAAATTTCCAAGTTTGGAATTTTCAGAGATAACTCTGGTTAGAGATTGGGTATCACCATATGAGAATCATTCAGAATCTCATTGGTCAGAACCTGGGAAAGAGGGTCAGAAGAGAGAGAGAGCTTGAGAATCAGACTCTTCAAGGGAAAAAAAAGTTCAAAGGTCACCACCTTAGAAGTCAGGTCATGAGCATGTATCAGAACAACTATGAATTGGTTTTTCTGAGGTTAGGCTCTTGTAAGGAGTAATGGTCATTTGTTTGAGGCTAGTATCCTAGTGATTCAGGTTCTCAAAGATCATTGGCGGTTAAGTTTAGGGCTCAGAATATCAGGAGAGTGGATGACGAATTGCAAAGTGAAGACTTTGGCCTAGGGAAATGATGCCCTGTATAAAAAAGTAGGATATTATGCTTTCTAAGGACCATAGGCTCATATAGATATTGATAAGCTCAGCTATTTCATCTTCTTTTATGCTATAATTTTCTCCTTCTGTCTCTATCTTTTCTTAAGATGACTGCCTCAAAACCTTCTTTTTGCCTTTTTTAGGTTCAGAATGCATTTGAAACTCCCAAGTTAAAGCCCAAATGCCCACCATTGAAAGACTGTCTATGACCAGATATTTCTACCTCTTTCCAGGCAATTAAACCTAGTAAGTAACTTTAGGAGACCTGTAAAGGGTGAAACAGTAGAAAAGGTGAAATGTGTGTGAATTTACATGTGAGTTGGGGGGCAAGACCACCCTGTTTGAGCATCTTTCAGAGATGAGGAAAGCTAAAAAAAATGGCTATGCTATTGCAATGCAACCATTGTTATTTGTCTGCACTTGAGGTGGTCTTTGACCACTGAATTTTTGTGAGGTTGAGGAAGGTATGACATGATAAATATGTGAAACCTGCATGGTTAATAATTAATGTGGTAAAACAATCTTCAGTTCTGCTGTCACCCAGGGTGGACTATCCCTCTGCTCAAAAAACAATCAAGCTCCATGTTTGTTCTGACACACAATTGCTAAAGTCTAATTATAATTATTGCCTCTTTTTATCAACTTGGGAATGACTAGGAAATCATACTTTGATTCAGACACTAGTCTCAAATCACTTACTAGCTGTTACCACCTGTACTCATATTTATTCTCTCTATTTTTTCTTTAGGAAAATCCAAGTAGCTGGGACCTTATGTATCCACCTATTTCAGAAGAACATTTCCTGATGCAACTAGGATTGGAGGGAAAGGATTAATCAGGAATATATACATATGTGCATATGTAATATTTCTAATAAAGATCTGATATCCAAGATATGTAGGTAACCAATAGAAATATGTGAGACTAAAAGCATTCTCCTTTGGAAAATTGGTTAAGGTGTTCTCCAAAGAAAAATCCAAACTATTCATAACCACATTAAAAAAAATGTTCCAAATCAATGATAAGATAAATGCAAAGCTAAAGATCCTTGAGGTTTTCCCTCACTCCCATAAAATTAATAAAAGTTATTAAAATGCAAATAAGCAATATTGAAAGGATTGTGGAAAGATGGACACATTAATGCATTGTTGGTCAAGATGTGAATTAGTCCAGCTTTTTTGGAGAGCACTTTTGGATTATTCAAATTAAGTGACTAAAATGACCATGCTCATGGATCCAGAGCCTCCAGTACTAGTTAATTGGTTGTTGTCCTTCATTCTTGAAAAGGACCAAATTTGGCTTCATTATATCAATCACTCAAGGTACAGTGTGTCCAACTGTGACTGATCAGACCAATATGAGCTTGGAAGAATCTATCAAAGGACAGGCACAAATAGTACACATGAACATCTGGAATGGAGATATTTCTAAGTTTGTGAATCTTGTGTTTGTTTTGAGCTACTGCAATTCTGCTTTGTTCATAAAGGACAGTACTTCTTTGATGTGAGCAAGCCAAGTGGGGTGTTAGTGTTTCCCATGGTATTCAATCAATTCCAAAGTTCTTCAGAGAGACCTTGAGATTGTCTTTGTATCACTTCTTCTGACCTCCCTGTGAGTGCTTGGTTTATGTGAGTTCTCTGTAAAATTGCCTTTTAAGTAAACATGTGCTACGCATATATACCAGTGGTGGGCATATATACCAAGGAAGTTAAAGGGAAAAAATAAAGGGCACACATATACCAATATATTTATAGCAGCTTTTTTTGTGGCAACAAAGTTTTGGCCACAAGGTGGATCTCCATTAGTTGGAGAATAGGCAAAGAAATTGCAGCACATGAATGCAATGAAATATGACTGTGCTGTAAGTAAATCTAATTATTATCAATATAGAGAAGCATGTAAAGACTTATATGAGCCAATGTAAATGAAGCAGAATGAGGAAAATAAAATGCATAATGACTAAAATACTGTTAATAGAAAGAACAAAAGTAATGACACCAATGGAATGTCACAAAATTGTTATGATGAGAAGCTTGTTTCCAAAAAAGAGATATGAAGAGATACTTCCCCCAACTTTCTTGCAGAGGTAGAGGACCATGAGTTCTATGTAACAGTACAGATGATATCAGAATTTTTTGATATATTGTTTAGTTTTGCTGAACTCTTAATTCCTCTTTTAAAAAAAATATGTTTCTAAAAGAATTCATTTCTCTGTGAGACATTGGGGTAAGGGATTTAGGTGACACAACAAAATAAATAAAAAAATGTTTTAAAATTGTATTAGATCTTGTCTAAAAGTCTAATAAACATGAAAACAAATAAATTGCTGACCTCTTGGGTTCTTCAGGAGGGTATTAAATTTCACATGGTGTGAGAGGAGAAAAGTCATTTAGGTCTTAGTTTGGGCAATGATACTACCTATACCACACAGCTGGGTGGTGCAGTGGCTAGAGCACTGCACTTGGACTCAAGATGACCTGTGTTCAAATTCTGCCTCAGACACTTACTAGCTGGGTGAATCTAAGCAATCATTTAATTCTGTTTGCCTCAGTTTTCTCATGTATAAAATGAGCTAGAGAAGGAAATAGCAAACCACTCTAGTATCTTTGCCAAGAAAACCCAAAATGGGGTCACAAAGAGTCAGACATGACTGAAAAATGACTGAATACACACTACCTATACCATGTCAACTAGGAAGACAAGAAATGCTCAGACTATTGTGAACCTCTTTGTAAAGTGGTCTATGCTATTTAAATTCTTATTGACAAATGAGGAAGTAATTCTGTGCAGAAGTCAGAAAATGTAACTTCCTGAATTCTCAAATCACATGCAAACTAAACTTTGGACAAAGAAAGCTATTTAGCAAGGCCTATATTGTATATTAACTCTTTCTAGCCAGATGGGAAATCGTTGACTTGAAAAGATTTTCAAAGATATAAGTTGCAGATTCTTTTTTCTCATTTGCTGGTCTCTGACCCATGGGCTAGGCAGAATAGTTTCTTTCTATAAACTGTATTTAAGGGACTTCTTAACTCTGCTCCAAGCTTGGGTTGTAGTGAACCATACATAACCCATGGTCTAGAGCTGGATGGGTGGTGGTGGTAGCAGTGTTAGAGTGGATGTGAAAGGGTTAGGATAAGCCATATGAATAAAGCAAGCCAGAAGTGAGAAAAGTAGTCTGATTACTAGCTAAAAGAAGTGATATTCATTGCCATATCCATTGATCCCAGAGTAAATCTTTCTTCTTAGCTCAGCCAATTACTGAGGATGTAGAAAACAGCCACCTGAAGGCAAAGGATAGGAACTAGAGTAGGTCAGTATTGGTACAGACACTATTCATGGAAGATTTGTGACTAGAAAATGACAAAGGTGAAATATATCTTTTTCAAGAGAAACAGATTAGTGAAGAGAAGAAATGGGATGTCATTGAACACGAAGAAAACAGATCTCTCTAAAAATCCATTAACTTTATAGAAAGGCATTACAGAGAGCAACCATCTTGGTAAGCATAAAAAGAGAGAAACAGGTGAAAAAGTAATGATCATATATAATAGCCCATCAGACAACTGGAGGAATTGTACAACAAATATCTAATATAAATCACAAAGCTCACATGAAATCAATATGGAGCTGTAATGGGAGACTGACTATCTGAGGCTATCTCATAGAAGTTTCCATGAAAAGTAGAGCACTTGAATGACTTCTTGACTTATGCATGCAGTACATTATGCATGAAAGATACTGTTATTTTGGATCAGAGTCTGACCATTAAGGAAACAGTGGTTGTGAAACAAGCTAACATGTTTTAAGCACCTACTATGAGACATCATAAGCCTTGCATAGTGAGAATAAATTTAGTACTTCAGTAATATTGTAGGAATGCTTGCCAACTTAGTACAACTGATTCCATTTTGTTTTAAGCTTCCACTTTGAGATTGTGCTGTTTTGGGTAAATTGTTTTTTCTTTCAAAAATGAAAAAAGAAACTGTATGAAATGATGAAGTAAAAAATATGTGTGTATTGTTAAACAGCTGATGAAAAAAATATGAGGACCTTGTGATAAGACAATCAATGGGGGAAAATATAAGCAACCTTAGTAATTTTGAAGTAAAATATCAATCAAATTACTTGGTAAATAACATAAGGAACATACATAGCTTAAAAAGCATAAATAAACAAACAAAACACCTGAAGGCCCAGCCGCTAGCCTAATCCTAGAGTATGAGTAGTGCTGCCTTCTGCGTTTCTCGCCCTTGAGACTCAAGCCACCCAGTTTGGCTTGAAGGCAGTGCTGATTGATAGTGAGATGACTACCTTACAGGAAAGCTAAAGTGGCAGAATTCTGCCATAAAGTCTTGTGCATAGTGCATTGTTTGCACACTTTGATTCATAAAATTCAATTGTAGTGGAGTAGTCATGAGTTAAGGATCAGAGATTTAGAGCTGGAAGGAACTTGATGGTCATTTAGCCCAACTCCAAATATTTGTAAGTGAGGAAACTGAAGCTCACTGACTTGACCAAGGTCACATAGCTGGTAGATTTTAGATATGGGATTTGAACCCAGGTATTCCCAACTCACAGAGAGCCTGGCCTGCAGTCAGAAAGATCTGAGTTCAAAATCCAGCCTCAGATATTTACTAGGTAGGTGACCCTGCTCAAGTCACTTAACTCTGTTTGCCTCAGTTTCCTTATCTATAAAATGAGCTGGAGAAGAAAATGGCAAACTGCTCCAGTATTTCTGCCAAGAAAACCTTAAATAGAGTTGGACATGACTGAAATGACTGAACAACAACATTCTTAACTCAAAGTATAGTACACTATCCACTATACCACAGTGCCTTTAAAATTGGTGATGAGCAGGGATTGGGGATGAGGAGAGAAAAAGTAAAAAGTGCACAGCAGAGAACAAAAGAAGACCTACAGGGAAACAAAGAAAAGCTGGGTAGCTCAGAAAACAATGTGTAGGATTTATTCTATAGCTTTTCTTGAAATGGAAAGTTATTGTTTTGTATTGAATCCTCTCTTGTGTTTTGCTGTGCACATGGCAATGTTCTTTCTTTTTTTCTTTTCACATTTTGTATTTAAGTTTAAAATGAATAAAAAATACAAAAAAATTGAAAGGTAAAAAAAAAGCAATGCTGGGCAAGATGGGGGAAAAAAAAGAATTTTCTAAACAGATTGATATGGCCAATCATCAGATATAAATATGGACACGCAAGATGTACAACTGAAGAAATCACAGGAGGTAACTGAAGATGAGTATGAAAGGCAAAATCATAAAAGAATAGGGGAAAAAAGACTGAAGTCATGTTTTAGCTGAGAACACATGCCTAAAACAACAACAAAAGGTTGCTTTTACTTTGTTTTCAGTTGAAGGTAACAATATTGAAGTTTAATAGGGATAAATATAAAGCCCCACAGAAGTTTTAAACTGAGCAGACCAGAGAAAATCTCTATATTATCTATCTCTATTTTTGTCTATCATCTATTTATCTACATAGAAAGAGAGAGAGAGAATGAGAAAGAGGAGGTAGAGAGAGGAGAGAGAGGGAAGGAGAGACAGAAAGAGAGACAGAGAGAGACACACACAGAGAGAAAGAGACAGGTACAGAGAAAGAAGTGGGGGGGAGAGGGGAAGGGGAAAGCTGAACTAACAAATTAACACCAAAGATAAGACCTGGCAGAAGAGAGTTAATTAAGAGGGAGATGAAATTTAGAAAGAATGAGGATTAGCTTCCAGTAGTTGTCACCTCAGACTAGAATTAATCCTTAATAGCCTCTGTAACTTATAAACTATCCAGAACCCCGGAGCATCCTAATTTTATTTATGCTTTAATCTTAATTTAACTAATTTTTTGTTCATATGTCTTACCAAATCCATAGACTTCCTGAGGAGGAATTCCCTCTACGATCATAACTAGGCATCCACTCTGCTCCTTAGCCACTTATAGCCTTACAAAATTGCCTAAGGCACTGAGAAGTTTCTTAGTGAGCAATACGGCCAATATATTTGAGGCACTAGACTTAAACTCAGGTCTTTCTGGCTCTGAGGATAGTAGGACCAGACACGTGAGTTGCCTTGATCATATATGTTCCTTCCTCACAACCATTACACTCTAAGCTGGGACAACTTCCTACATTGAGGGTGTGTGTGTGTGTGTGTGTGCGTGTGTGTGTGTGAGAGAGAGAGAGAGAGAGAGAGAGAGAGGCAGAGAGAGAGATAGAGAGATAGAGGCAGTGAATGAAACTTCAGGTTTTTTTTTTTGAGGGGAGTGGGAGAGAGACAGGGGTTGTTTTGTAGCTATTATTCTTTATTATTGTTTAATCATTTCGATTGTTCCTGACTCTTCATGACCCCCACTTTTTTTTGGTTAGCAAAGATACTGGAGTGGTTTGCCTTTTCCTTCTCCAGCTCATTTTACAGATGAAGAAACTGAGGCAACAAGGGTTAAGTGACATGTCCAGGCAGTGAGTTTCTGAGTCTGTATTTGAACGCAGGTCTTCTTGCCTCCAAGCACAGCTCTCTATCTGCTGAGACACCTAGCTGTCCTCTATTCTTACTATGTCATTTTACAAAATTTGTTGCTTAAGGATATTTGTGTTTACTGTATAATTCTGAAGAGTAAGCACACGAATAATGCCCAGTGAACTACAGTTGTGGGAGTCCAGACCCAAAGAGTGTCCTAGAAACCCGTGGGAACAACAACTGCCAGCTGGGGATTGTTTGGCCTCCTACTCTATCTTCTCAGCAGCATACCCTTTAAACAATCCAAAGAAAAGCCGAGAGTTTTGTTTTCATTGAGAGGGCAAAGAAGAAAGGAATATTGTTTGTCAACCCTGCTCTATCCTTATCTAGAATTATAAGAAGCCCAGTCAAGAGAAAGTTCATTCATACTTGCATGTGTGAAATAAGAGGTGTCCAGAATATCCATAGTAACATGTTTAATAATTAGCTCTCTCTAAGTAATAATTATATAAAAAACCTAAACAAACAAAAAAGTGAAGTAATGAATTAAAAAATTAACAGTCTAATTTTTAATCTACATTATTAATATTTTCCACAACATTCTTAAGTCTAAATTAACAAAACAATAAGCCAATGCCTGATTTGTAACATTAGCTAGTTTCTGAGGTGTAAGAGCTTCCTAATAGTTGCTAGCTAGCTCCAGCTCACCCTTGACACTTATACATTTCATTCTTAGAAAATTCTTCCTCAGGTCTGGCCTCTTTTCCTCCTGTTGCAGGCTAAGCATCTTACCCCATCCTATTTTTTTTTCTGTCAGTACTTTTTTTCAGGGAACATGAACATGGATGATTGTTATATTTTATCAAACCGATTTTTCACCTCTCCTTAATCATTATGCAAAATAAATTGGATAAAATTTCCCCAGAATTGACTACCAAGAGAATAAAAAAAAGAGAGAATGATAAAAAGAAAGATATAATTAATTTTGTTAGTTCTCAACAAAAGTGCTAGAACATCTTTCTGGGCATATTTCATAACTTCACAAACCCACTTCAACTTTGCGGAGGGGATGTGCACAGAAAAAAGGAGATGGCAAAGGAGCGGGACTTTGAAGCTCTATGGAGGCTCTATGTGACTCTCAACTTAACCTACCTCCATAGTGACCCTCCTGGAAATGCCAGCTTATTGGATTTCCTGGTTGAAAGTCTGTGTGTCTATAATATAACTAGTCCAACAATGACCAAAATAACGGCCACTATTACACTAGAGTTTTAAGATTTGCAGCTCATTTTGACTAAAGCATCTTATTTGTATATGATAATGTATTTGTAAGTGGTCCACCAAATACGTATTTTTCATTTTTGTGTTTTCCTTCAAGAGACCTAACCCCCCAAACAAAACAAAACAAAACAAAACAAAAGAAAATAGAATCAGCTTTTAATCTCCCTTTTGCAAAGGGAAAATGATCCATTCCAGAGGCCTAGAAGCCACACCCACTCCCTCCACCCCTCCTTCCTTTCTATTCTGGCAAAGAACCACAGAATTTCAGAGGCAGCTAGTTAAAAAAAAAAAAAAATCCTTTACAACCCTTCCTTCACTCTAACCAGAATTACACAAAGGTAACTTTCATTTTCACTGTCTTTTAAAAGAAGCAAGTCAAAAACATCATGGCTGGTTAGTGTGAATCCTTTTATTTGTCTTTTGGGTTTTTTGGGTGAGGTTTTGAGGTGGGGGAGTTGTGCTCAATCCAGGTTCCAAGCATTCTTTTTCCGTCTTGTGTCCTGGGAGCACCAAGAATAGGAATATTCCTAGGAGTAGCTTTCTAATGTTGGCAAAAGTTTGAGAGTGAAGGAAAAGGATTACCATGTGTGAAGTAAACCTTTCTGATGTTAGTGTTGTTTTGGTTTGGGAATGATAACAAGGCCAGTTCCCTGAATCGGGAGAAGAGAGGGATAAACTGTCTTCACGATGATTCCTTACAGTTTTCCTGTGGTTCCTGTCTCAAACAGCATTTTCCCCTCCTTTCCCCATCCCCAAATGCTTCCAATAACAGTCCTCAAAGCTCATACAGTTGTTGAAATAATGGCTTATTAAAAAAAATCCTAATTAAAAGTATTCGTAATTACATGGAGGCACTCAGCAAGCTTCCTTCTGAGGATTTTCTGAATTCCAGCTTTTAGCAAAGTACACAAAAACTGAAGTTGTGGCCCAGACCTTGCTGAATGTGGGGAGAACCAATAGAAAATCTGATATTATCATATGTTTTATTTTAGAGTAAAGCTAGTTTTATTTTATTTTATTTTTATTTTTATTTTTTTAGGTGATAGGCAGAATATTGTAGTGTTAGAGACCTGACCTTAGAGTTAGGAAGATCTGGATTGAAGGTCTGCCTTTTCACATATCAGTTGGTCAAGTCACTTGATCTCTCCATAACCCAGATAACTAGGATGATATTACTGAGGAGTTGTTGATCAATAGGAGTAAAGGAAGTATGCATACAGTTCTTACTCCAAAGAAATTAGCAATTAGGACAATACAAACTAACAAAAACACTTCTAAGGTATCTAAAACTAAAGTGTTTCATAATAGTTTAAAATAACTATACTTTGTAAATGTCAGAGAGAGTAAATGGAAAAAATAAGCAGTATATGTAGTAAAAAGTGAAAAGGATGATTTTTAGTCTTGGCTCTCAGACTTTTGAGCAATATTACTGTGAAGAAGTCAGTTAACCTCACTGGGTGTTGGTTTCATAAAATCACAGAACTTAGGATCTTCATAATTCAGGGACCCCTAGCATTCACCTAATCCAAAACCTTTGTTGCACAAATGAAAAAAACTGAGGACTTAGGGAATAAAATTACTTACCTACTTAAGAAATTAGTAGATATACAAAGATAGACGAAGCAGGACCAATTACAGGTTTCCTTACCATTAATGTCTTCTGTTCTTCTGCTTGTGAAGTGTTTTATTTTTTTCCTAGCAAGTAATGCCTTTGAGCTAGAAGATCTTCAAAGTCCCTTCTTGTCTAAAATATACCAAATATTGTAATATATTCTGAAATCACGATTAAAAGTTCTCCTGTCTTTTCAACAGAACAAAATTTGAAGGATCCAATGAAGGTTGAACTAGCCACGTTCACAGGCCTGCTTGGTCATAATGCGGACAACCTGACAGATGAAAGTGTGCTGAATATAAATGAATTTGAGAAGATAGAAAATGACTTTACTTCTATGGTAAAAAAGGCTGAAGGCATTGTGAATATTTTCACTCAAAAAATTCAACAAATATACAAAATCTTGAAGAACACTATTGAAAAACAAATTGATGCAGGTAAGGTAATTTTAGCTTACATTAACAAACTGACATTTTTTCCATCTAAACAAGTCTCTTTTACTTGAAATCCAACATTTATTTTGGTTATTATTCCAGTGAGCATAGGAAGTATGGAGTAACTCCAACCTGAGGGTTGTTAAATGCAATATCTCAAAGATTCACTTATTGTGTTCCCGTTTTGGGCTCTCATCAAGCTTTTATGATTTCCCTCAATCTTTCATTTTCCTGGACGGGCTCACCTGCCAGGTCTTTGAAGACTTTTCCCCCTTTAGGGAAGAGACTTAGTCCCTTTAGAACAATTAGCCTTCCTAAATAGCCAGAAAGTTGTGATTCTTGTTTACAGTGATTCATATCCATATGTTCTTTCCCCATAATAGACAGTATTCTTTGAACCAATGATGTTTGGAAAAACCAGAAAGGTAGTTTCTGTCCTGCACCTTGTCTAACTTTGTACACAGCTTCAGCTCTATGAGCATCATTTATTGTGGTAGAGGCCCTAAATCAATGCTTATGATATTTATTGTGCATACACAAATTTTCAAAACTTAATTGGTTATAGAAACTAAACTAAACTTCTTTCAGCTCCTGTTCTTCTGGAGCTTAATATTTATAATGAAAGATGTTAAGATGTAAGGCTTATAGGTTGCCATGTTGTATGGCAGATAGAGGTGTGGACTTAGAGTTAAGAATACTGGGGTACAAAATCATGCCTGGCAATACTAGTTTTGTAACCATACATGAGTCTCTCTGATCCTCAGTTACTGTGGGTAAGGAAACATGCATTGGAGTGCCTACTATGTGCCAGGCATGGTACTAAGCCCTTTACAAATAGTCTCTCTTTTTTTTTTACCTTCACAACAACCCTATGAGGTAGATGCTATTATTATGCCCATTCTAGAGATGAGGAAATTGAAGCAGGCAGAAGTTAAGTGACTTCTATAGGGTCACACAGCTAGTAAGTGACTGAGGTCAAATTTGAACTCAGGTCTTCCTGGTTCCACACTCAATGCTTAATCCACTGTGTTACCTAACTGCCTCAATCTTTGACAGTATTTTTGTCAGACTATGTCCCATAAAGCTCCATACTTATGAGTACCAGAATTGCCTTGTTTTCCTCGAAGGATTGTCCTGGAAGCTAGGACTCTTCATAGTTATTTGGCTCATTTACAAGACAGGCATAGGTTTCTAAAATCACTCTTAAATCAAGGTACAGGCAAGAGGGAACATATAATGTAATCTGATACTGCTGAATTGCAAAATATTGTTTTTACTGTCAGATGTGGTTGACATGTTGATTAATTTTGAATGACACCTTTTATTTTTGCTTCTTAGTCTGTATTTATAATTTATTTTATTTTGTATGTGTTTATGCAAAATAATTGTTCTTAACTCGTGTATATTTATGACTATATATTATATAACACAAAAGGTATGAAATTTTAAATGGTTAAATGAATCACTTTTTAATTTATTAACTATTTTGTTCCCAGTACAGTATCTGGAACAGTATAGTAGTTCCTAGCTCAGTAACTTGAGCTTAATAAGTGTTTTTATTTAACTTTCAAATAGAAATTTCTACCTTTGTTTCTTTGTTGCCCTTTATGTACTTCAACATAATGAAATATGATAAATCACTTAAAGCCTGAGGTTTTCTATTGGGAAAAGAAAAAGACTGATATTTTCTGGTCATAAAATATTCTCCTTATCTCATCCTATTGTAAGAAAATACTTTTTTGTATTTAGCCTGTGTCTCCCTCCACCCCGCCTTTTTGTTAGTTATGTCTGATTTTCTTTTAGTCCATTCCTTAAAAATATGAGCATGAACAACTAATGGTCAATACATGTTTTAAAACTAGAGTTTTCTATGTGTCTTTACCCAGATAGACATGTAAATTAGATAAAATATCCCCAGATATTTTGCTGTCTGAAGTAATAAAAATGAGAAAGAGAAAAGATGTAATTAATTTTTACAGTTCTTGACAATTATATAGAGGCATCTCACTGCCTTGAAATCTGTTCTTCATGGGTGAGATGGTTGTGGGTTATGTGTAATGGTAAAGGAAGATGGCACTGAAGAATAGTATGTGGTACAACCGGGGGAAAAATGCACTAGATTTGGAGTCTCGGTGTATGTGTGTGTGTGTGTGTGTGTGTGTGTGTGTGTGTGTGTGTGTGTGTGTGTCTGTGTGTAATCAAGGCAAAGGCACTAATAATAATGGTGCTTGAGAGAAGCTCATTACAGGAAGTGGAATTTTAGCTGAGACTCAAAGGAAGCAAGGAAAGCCAAGAGGCAGAAAGGAGGCAAAGATTTCCAGTCATGGGGAGCAGTCCATAAAAATACATAGAGAAGAGAGTATCAAGAAGAGTGTGATAAATAGTGTCAAAGCCTGCAAAGAAGTCAGTAAGGATGAGGGTTGAGAAAAGGCAGTTAGATTTGGTTACTATGAGTTTATGGCAACTTTGAAGAGATCAGTTCCAACTGACTGATGAATTCAGAATCTAGAGTTCAAAGGATTAAGAAGAGAGTGGGAGGAAAGGAAGTGGAGGCCATTGTGTACACAGCCTGTTCAAAGTGTTTAACCATAAAAGGGAGAAGACATATGGGATGATAACTGCTAGAGAGGATAGTTTTTAGAGGATGGGGAAGACATAAGCATTGTAGGCAATATACAGGCGATAAACAGAAAGGAAGTGATTAAAAATTAGTGAGATAAGAATCATGACTGTGAGGAAAATAAACAGATAAATCAATTTCTCTTTCTGAGCCTTTTTTCCCCTTCTCTGTAAAGGGGAAATGATAATAATAATGCATATCTGTCTTATTGGGTTGTTGTGTGGGGTTGTACTATAAATAAATCCAAAAGATCTTGACAGGTTAGAATGCTGATCTTAACCTAAAAGACAAAATTTTAATGTAGATAAATATATGCATTGCACTGGGCCACAAATAATTAACCTCAGAAGTCTAAGATAGGAGTTTGTTTTAGATAAAAAAGTGATTTAAAAGATATCTAGTAATTTTAGTATACTGGTAATTCAGTATGAGTCAATAGTCTGCTGTGGTAGTCAATAAAACTGATTTAATCTTCACATGAAGAAAGGTATAGTGTCCAGGAATGATGATATACTAATCCTAATATGGTGCTTTGCCATATCAGCTATGGGCATCACATTTTCAGAAGGACTATGATGAACTCTAGGATATCCAGAGGAAGTTTGCCAAGTTCATTCCACATTAATATCAATAGAAGGAACTAGGGAAGTTTGACTTGGAAAAGAGAAGACTTGAGGGGAGGAAGTGACATGAAAACTTTCTTCTATGTCAAATGCTTCAAACATTTGAAGATCTGTCACCTAGAAAGGGGATTAGATTTTCTTTTTCTACTTAGGTTTGGACAGTAGAAATAGTAAAAAATGGACTGAACTTACAAGGAGGAAAAATTTGATGCAGTGTAAGGGAAAACTCTCTAACCTTCAAAGTTATCCAAAGGTCCAGTCCATTGAAGGATTTTACATTATAGTTGCATGGTCACTCGTTGAGTATATGGCAGAGAGTACTTGAATTAGATTACATTAGGCTTTCCAATTCTGAAATTCTATGATTCTGTGATTAGTTGAAATGTTACATAAATGTTAGGGCTTTCAAGAACTTATTGTTGTTATATGATTAAGTATGAGCCTCTTTTTCTTTGGTCTTTGGAAATAAATTAAATCATGTTGAAATTTATATTTCCTAACTCTTTCTTCTTGCTTTTAACTCTTATTGTATTAGAAAATGTAAAACAAGGTAGAAAATATAATTTAGAGCTTAAAGGGAAGTCAGAGTTCATCTAATTCAAACTCCTGATTTTACAGATGACAAAAGGGAGTTGCAGAAAAATTCTATGACTTACCTAGGTTCACTCAGATATTGATGAAGTCAATATTTCAACCTAGGTCTTCTGATTTAAGAACCAGTGGTCTTTCCTTGTTGCATCAGGGCAAACAATTTAATTTTAAATAATCATAAAAAAACCAAAAATAATTCAGCAAAATAGCATTATAAATTTAGAACCAGAAGGTACTTTATAGGTCATCTAGTTCAATCTCCTAATTTTATGGACAAAAAAAAGATAGACAAAAGCCCCAAGGTTCAGAGATATGATGCAACTTTCCTCCGGTCATATAGAAAATAAGCTTTGCAGTAATAATAAATGAGATTAAAGACCTGGTTTATATAATAGGTAAGATAAATCAAATGTCAAGTTTTGATGAATAGATTCTTAAATCTTAAGCATCAAGTAGATTCAGGTAAGTTTCTATGATTCAACCTAACTTCTGTTCCCATACAACATCATCATATTACAAGAATGTCTATGTCTCAGAATTACCTTGAATCTTCAAGGTACTGGGCCTAGAGAAGATTGTTGGGGGTGGTAGTAATGAGGAAGGATCATTTTCTTTCCACTTTTTTTCAGATTCTGCATACATCTCATGCACCTACAGACTCCCTTTGTTGTTTGTGGACATCATCTAACCTGTAAATTGGGCCGTCCCTCCATTATTCACCATGCATGAGGCATACTCCTTTACATGTGTCATGAATTATGATAATTTTATGGAATCCTACCCTGTATTAATAGCCTCTATAAAATAATAGAGATAACTTCATTCACCTTCATGTTTCATGTCAGCTAATAAGAATTGGCTTTCTCATTCAATGAGCTGGCAAATCTTGACTTCATAAATGAGCTTGAGTTTATAGAAGAATCACAGCTCCCAGGCCAATCACAACCCAATAGTGCTCAATAAGGAGATTTCAGTGCAGTTTGGAGAACATCCTTCAGAAAGATGTAAGATATTCATAGTCTTTTCCTATGTTTCCCCTTCAGAATCTGAGGAAGAAGAAGAAGGAAAAGAGGAAGAAGTGGAAGAGGAATAAAAGGAAAAAGAGGAAGAATGCTTGGAGGTGAAAGAGAAGGAAGTGGCTTCCTGCTTATCAGGTACTTTTCCATTTAAGACAGAGGTGGCAAACCTGCAGCCTTGAGGCCACATGTGGCCCTCTAGGTCCTCAAATGCAGTCCTTTGACTAAATCCAAACTTCACAGAACAAATTCCTTAATAAAAGGATTTTTTCTGCAAAACTTGGACTTGATCAAAAGACCACACCCAAAGACCTAGAAGGCCACATGTGGCCTTGAGGCTGCAGGTTCTTCACCCCTGTTCTAAGCTAAGACCAAACATTGACTGTCAGATATGTCACCTTCCAAATGAATTGTTAAGGGAATACAGGAGTTTTTTCAGACAAGCAGTGTAATACAATGGGAAAAGCCCTGGGTTAAAGAGCAGAAGACCTGGATTGAGATCAAGTGCCTTCTTCTAATTAACTATGTTGAATTTATTTAAAATGATGGAGCCTCTATTGGCCCACCTGTAAAATGGAACTAATAATTTTCACATGGCCTTTCTCCTAAGAATACTGGGAAAATCAAATGAGATAATGAGTATGATTTTTTTGAAAGCTACAGAGTATTATAAACATGTAAAGTATTGTTTTTACTTTATCACCCTAGTACAGTATTTGCACCACCAGGTAAAAGAAAGTATGGTGTAAATGTCTTCCAAGTAAGTTTTAAAGAAAAATCTTCCCATTTCATTCAATTCTTCTTATGAAGATTAATATATTACCCTTCACAGAGGCATTTCCCCAAGATGACAAAAGTTAAGAATATAGAATATCATACAAATGCAAGGTCAAGGAATAATCCTTCTCATAAACTTTTGGGATTTTTTTTCTTGTAGTTCCCCTGACAATTGAGGCTCCTGAATTCCACAAAGAGGTCAAGCTCTGTCCCCCAGATCTATACCAGAATTTGAAGAAAATGGAAGAAGAGGTACAATGTTGGAACAGGTGTAAAAAAAAAAGAGAGGCAATCAAATATAGAGAATGAGGAAATTGCAGAGTTTGTTTGTTTTTGTTTTTGCCTGGAAATAACTCTGGATCACCTGGAGGATAAAGAAAGTTGTTCATATGGTCATTCCTAGGCATCAAGGTTCTGATCTGTTTCACAGAGAAAAGTGCCTCCCATTATGAAGTCCTAATCATTTTTCATTCAATTCAACAAATATTTTTAAGCAGGACCCACAATATGTCTGTCAGTCTTGTATGTGGTATGAATGTCACAAGATAACTGAGGGATTTGCAAAGGGATGGAAGGGATCATAAATACAACCAATTCTAATCAACAGGAAGAAAGGGAGCTCTCTAAATCAAGCAATATAGATTGACATGAAACTTTTTAGTTAACTTCATAATGGGACAGTTAAAGGAGTATGAAAACAGAAACCTGGCACAATGTCATATGAATGCTTCCTGGATGCTAAATGTACTGACACAATTCCCAAGTCTTTTCTCCATATTCACATGGCAAGCATTCTAGGCTTTCATCACCTTTCCTGTGGAGTTTTCCAACAGCTTCTTAGTGTCCCTGCAGCCAACGTCATTTGCCAGTTTCTCCTTTAAATGGATGCCAAGTTGGTATCACCAAAGTAAAGTTCTCACCTTGTCTCTTGCCAGCTCAAAAAATCTCTATGGAGCTTTATTGTCTCTAGGATGAGATACAAACTAATTTAAAAAAAAAACTTGCATAACCTGGCTTTAATCTATTTTTTTTCAGGAAGGTTGTATATTACCTCACCTGAAATGTTCAACATTCTGGTCAAAGTCGTCTATTTGATGCTGTTTTACAAATCCTGCCTCAGTGTCTTTGAAAGTCTGCACCCTGTGACTGTAAGGCTTTCCCTGCTCATCTCCATGTCTTGGAACCCCTTGATCCCCTCTTTGAACCAGTTCATATGAGACTGAGATTCAAGTGTTGCACACTTCCCCTCATTTTCCTCTCAATTTTAAAAACTCCTTTTTTTTATTGAACAGTTTTCAAATATTCATTTTTGTCATATCCTTTTAAAAGATCAATTCATAATCTAATAACATGCAGATTAAAAAGAAGCTGTTTTGTCTAATAGCATTTTTGTTACAGTGGTCTCTCAAATTTCACAATATAAGAAAATTTAGAAATACAAAACTTATTACCAGTCAGATGACATAAATTCAGTTGAATGCATTTCCAAATTATCCCATATAAAAATCATCAATCTTATTACCTTTGGCATTTTAAACCCTCTTTAGAGTTATCAGGCATGAGACAATTATGCTCAATAAAAGAAATAATAATAATGTAGCGATTAGCATATGCCAGTCACTATGTTAAGCACTTTACAATCATTATATTATTTTGATGCTCAGAACAACTCCAGGAGGTGGGAACTATTATTACAAACAGATATAAGATAACTTGCTTAAGATTACACAGCTAACAAATTTCTGTAAGTGGAATGTAATTCAAGTTTCCCTACATATTTCCAGCATTTTTACATTAATATATAAATTTATTTATTTTTACTTTTCAACATTTACTTCCACAAGATTTTGAATTCCATATTTTCACCATTCTTGCCCCTCCCCCAACCCCAAGATAGCATGCATTCTGAATACACCTTCCCCTAGTCTGCCCTCCCTTCTATCTCTCCGCCCCCTTCTCTTATCCTCTTCCCTTCTATTTTCCTACAGGGCAGGATAGATTTCTCTACCTCATTTCCTGTATTTCTTATTTCCCAGTTGCATGTGGAAACATTTTTTTTTAAACATGTGTTTTTAAAATTTTGGGTTCTAAATTTTCTCTCTTCTTCCCTCCCCACCCATCCTCATCAAAAAGGCAAGCAAGCCAATACAAGCCATACATGTGCAGTTATACAAAACACTTCCATAGTAGACATGTTGTGAAAACTAACTCTATTTCCCTTAATCCTATCCTGCCCCCCCATTTATTCTATTCTTTCTTTTGACCCTGTCCCTCCTCAGAAGTACTTCCTTCTGATTACCCCTTTCCCAATCTGCCCTTCTCTCTATCATCCCCTGCTCTCTTGTCCCTTCCTCCCCTATTTTCCTGTAGGGTAAGACAGATTTCCATACCCAATTGATGTGTATGTTATTCCCTCCTTAAGCCAAATCCTATGAGAATAAGATTCCCTCATTTCCTCTCACCTTCCCTGTTTCCCCTCCACTGTAAGAACCTTCTCTCGTCTGTTTTGTGCAAGATAATGTACCCCATTCTACTTCTCCCTTTCTTCTCCTAGTATAATCCTCTCTCACCCCTTAATTTTATTCTCCAGATATCACCCCTTCATCTTCAACTCACCCTGTGCCCTCTATCTATCTATCTATCTATCTATCTATCTATCTATCTATCTATCTATCTATACTACATACATATAATTTTTCCCCTCCCACTACCCTAATACTGACAAAGGTCTCATGAGTTATAAATATCATCTTTCCATGCAGGAATGTAAACAGTTCAGCCTTAATAAGTCTCTTATGATTTCTCTTTCCTGTTTACCTCTTCATGTTCCACTTGAGTCTTGTATTTGAAAATCAAATTTTCTATTCAGCTCTGGTCTTTTCATCAAGAATGCTTGAAAGTCCTCTATTTCACTGAATGACCATTTTTTCCCCTGAAGGATTATACTCAGTTTTGCTGGGTAGGTGATTCTTGGTTGTAATCCTATCTCCTTTGCCCTCCAGAATATTATATTCCATGCCCTCGGTCCCTTAATGTAGAAGCTGCTAAATCTTGTGTTATCCTGATTGTGTTTCCACCATACTTGAATTGTTTCTTTCTGGCTGCTTGCAATATTTTCTCCTTGACCTGGGAACTCTGGAATTTGGCTACAATATTCCTAGGAGTTTTCCTTTGGGGATCTCTTTCAGGGGAGATGGTGGATTCTTTCAATTTCTATTTTGCCCTCTGGTTCTAAAATATCAGGGCAGTTTTCCTTGATAATTTCTTGAAAGATGATGTCTAGGCTCTTTTTTTGATCATGGCTTTCAGATAGTCCAATAATTTTTAAATTCTCTCTCCTGGATCTATTTTCCAGGTCAGTTGTTTTTCCAATGAGATATTTCACATTGTTTTCTAATTTTTCATTCTTTTGGATTTGTTCTACTGTGTCGTGATTTCTCATAAAGTCACTATCTTCCAATTGCTCTATTCTAATTTTTAAGGAACTATTTTCTTCAGTAATCTTTTGGACTTCCTTTTCCATTTGGCCAATTTTTCTTTTTAGGGCATTCTTCTCCTCATTGGCTTTTTGGACCTCTTTTGCCATTTGGGTTAGGCTTTTTTAAGGTGTCATTTTCTTCAGCATTTTTTTGGGTCTCCTTTAGCAAGCTGTTGACTTGTTTTTCATGATTTTCTTGCATCACTTTCATTTCTCTTCCCAGTTTTTCCTCTACTTCTCTTACTTGCTTCTCAAAATCCCTTTTGAGCTCTTCCAAGGCCTGGGATGGATTCATATTTTTCTTGGAGGCTTTGGATGTGGGAGCTTTGACTTTGTTGTCTTCTTCTGGTTGTATGTTTTGATCTTCTTTGTCACCTAAGTAAGATAATATAGTCTGACTCTTTTTTTGAGGTTTGCTCATGATCCCAGCCAACTACTTGAGTTTTAAACTCTTTGTTAAGGTAAAAGTCTGCTTCCAATGTGGAGAATGTACTGTCCCAAGCTTCTGGGGTTTGTATAGCTGTTTTCAGAGATACTTGTAGGGACCTGTAAATTTTCAGTTCTTCCAAGGTGGTATGATAAGGGTTGAGGTGTTTACTTTTTTCCTGGCCTGAGCTCTGGTCTTTGAGTGACCAGCCACAAGCAGTCTTTTCTCTCTTGGATCTGTGAGAGGAGGGTTTCCTCTCCACTGCCACTATGAGCTCCACCTGTCCAGTGCTCCTCCTCATCCCAGGACCACCACCCAGAACTGCGACCCAGATGCTAGCACGGGCAAAGCAAGAGATTCCTGCCTTAGCACTGGCAAAGAGATCCCTGCAGTCCCCCTCTGATCATCCACTTCAGTCCCCCTCAGTCTGTGAGCCGGAAGCTTCGGACACACCAGTGTCCTGGCACCTGCATTCTGTACTCTGCGCTCTGGAACTGACTGTGACCTATATATATACATACACACACACACATATATATGCTTTATTATCTCTTCCAGGAATTCTCTCTCTCTCTCTCTCTCTCTCTCTCTCTCTCTCTCTCTCTCTCTCTCTCTCTGTGTTTGTGTTTCAGTGTTTGCAATTTGGTGAGATGGGGGAGAGTTCTGGTTATTACCCTCCTGGTTTATACTTTGTACTAAGGCAAATAAGGTTTCTGTTCTCTTGACTAACCCAGATAGGGCCTTTGCTCCCCAAATCACAAACCTTTCTTTCTGCCCCGGAACTGTGCCCTAGAAATGGGTAATGGATGAAGGGGCTACCAAGTGGCACCTGGTCCTATGCCCAGTGTTAGCACAGGAGTCCCTGTAATAACTTTCTGATCAGGAGTTTAGTTACCTCACCACTTTTGGTATAACACTACTGTTGCTGCTGACATCTCTAGGTCCCACAGCCTACACAGCTTTGTCACATGGGATTTGGGCCAGCTACCAATCCAGTGTCCATAGGCAGACCTTCTTTAGTCCTTCTTTTAGTCCTTCTAAGGTTAACTGGGGTGGAAAAAATGAGACACTGAAATCTTTTTCTTTCTTTCTTTCTTTCTTTCTTTCTTTCTTTCTTTCTTTTCTTTCTTTCTTTCTTTCTTTCTTTCTTCTTTTTTTTTTTGTTAATGCACTCAGAGTTCATTTTGAAGCATTAAAAAATGTTTAGAAAGTTGGTTTTGGAGATTGCTCAGCAGAAATGCTAAATTCCTTCTTCTATCTTGGCTCCACCCCTTCCTTCCCCAGAACAAACTTAGTTCCTTTTTGGTGAAAGGTTGTTCCACTAATCTGTCAGAGATATTGTAGAAGAAAATTTACCAAGGTGTTAGCATAAAAATTGATTTTGTTTCTCATTTTATTCCTTAGAATCAAATGAGAGAGACAGGCTTAGAGGAAAATATGGGGAAAATGGAATTAGAGAAGTTAAATGGTGAGTATCAAAATATAGTCACTAATAGTTCAATGTCAGTGTGGAAAGAGGTCTCCAGTGAAGAGCCCTGGGGATATGTGCTTGGACTGAAATATTTAACATCTGATACACTGATTCTTAAGTACTAAGGATTCTTTTTAAATTTGTATTATTTTCCATATGCTCTTAATTTACAATTTAGTTATATGAATGTATGCATCTCCTAGAAGAATGTAGGCTCTTTGAAGATGATAATTGTTATTTATTTGTTGTATATTTTGATCTAGCCTAACTCTTTTGCACATTAGGGACTTAATAAATGTCAGCTGAATTAAAATACAGAAGGTTGAAACCTTGTTTGTCTTAGGTGGTCCTGATTGTGATTGAGTATAGAAAGAGTACTTTCTGTGCACTTAGCAAATTATTAGTCCTTCACTCTCAAGTCTCTGGGAGCAACCAGTAATGATCCTAGGACCAGTGATGCTGAAGAGTAGTAGCCTCTTTACCTAGTTAAGTATTACACAGACATTGTTTGCCCAGGTCAGAGAATGCCCCATATAATTTTAGGTTTTGGTAAGAGAAGGCTTTCAAAATGCCCTAAAGTTATCTAAAATTGCCTAAAGTTATAATATATGAATGCAATGGAAAACTATTGTGCTCTAAGAAATAATGAAAGGAACGGTTTCAGAAAAACCTGCAAGGAATTATATGACCTTATGTAAAGTGGAGGGAGCAGAATCAGGAGAACACTGTGCACAGAACAGCAATACTGTAAAAATCATATACTATGAAAGACTTAGTAACTGATCATTGCAATGATTCACCACAACTACAAAGAATGCATGATATAAAATGCTAATGGGTAGTATTTACTGCCTTCTTAATGGGTGGGGATCGGGGATAGACGGAGTGAGAGAACTTGGAACCAAAAATAAAATAGTTTTTATATATATGTATATATGTGTGTGTGTGTATATATATATATACATATATATATATGTATATATATATATGTATATATATACACACATATGTATGTATATATGTATATATACATATGTATGTATATATATGTGTATATGTGTATATATCCATATATGTATATATAATATACACACATATATTTATATATATGTATGTACATGTATATATGCACACATACATATATACATATATAAATACATCCATATATATTAAAAAAAGGTTGCATAGAAAGATGAAACAAGGACCAATAAACTATACATATTGACTTAGTTTTGAGATGTAATATTATGTATATTTTACTGTATTTTTACTTAGCTTATTAAATATTTTTAAATTACATTTTAATCTGGTTTGGGTTGTACTCTTTAATGTGGACCACACTATTTTTGACACCTTTGTTTAAGGGGATTCTTAAATAATGTTTATAATTTTGATGAGCAGAGGAGGTTGGGGCTGAGGAGTTTTTGAAAAAAGGGAGAATAGTATGAAAAAGGTGATTGGAAAGCCCTAAACATGTTAGAGGAAAAACAGTGAATCCTATGAATGATAATGATGATGACAATAATAATAATAATAATAATAATATAGCTAGATTTATATAGTGCATTAAGATTTGCAGAGTACTGTAAACACATTATCTAATTTTACCCTCACAACTCTGGGAGGTAGGAGTCAGTAGTATTACCATTTTAGAGATAATGAATCTAAGGCAAGTGGAGAGGATGCCTTGTCCAAGCAAATACAGCTAGTAATTGTCTGTGGCAGTATTAGGAATAAGTTTTTCCTGATTGCAGGTCTCATAGTCTAACCACTTTGTTATCTAGCTCCCTCTTCTAAAGCATTAGCAATATCTGGTCAAACTGAAATAAGACTTTACTTCTATCCACAGTATTGCTAAGTCAAGCCCAGGTCAATAAGTAACATGAATATCAATGGTGTTAGCTCTTCCTAGAATTTAAGGTAGCAACACTGTTTAGGCTCATGAGGCAAACAGGAAGAAATGGAGTCAACTTATCCTATACCCATTCCTTACAGATATATCCTATAATGGAAAAGGGTGTCCATAAACTTCAGGCTCTCATCATCTGTAACATTGAATTTGATCACTTACCTGAACAAAGTGGGGCTGAACATGATGTTTTGGGAATGACTGAACGACTTAAGGACCTAGGATATAATGTGGATGTCAAAGAAAACCTTACAGCACAGGTAAGGATCACAGCCTACCACCCACTTCAATCTTTCCAAGAGATATATAAACACAAATTGGTATATCACCACAGGCCAATCTCACAGTTATAGAGACCTGGGCTAATGTACTTCAACGTATTTTTAGAAGAACCTAACACAGATCTGAGACTCACAGTTCTTTTAAAGAATTGGAACCTGAAGAATCACCAATTTATGACCCTGCTATTTACAGGATCTGGGATAAATATTGTTTCTTGCCCCTGGTATATCCCTTGACACCTTCCAAAAGCCCCCCTCCTATATTTGCTTCCTGCATTCTGGTTCCACTTCTTTGTGTGTTTTCCTCTCTCATTACCACAGTTCAAATTCTGCTGTCTATTTTATCAATCCATATGACTTCATCTCTCATCACTGGTCCCTCATTTTTATCTTATATTTCTTGTCACAGTGAATCCATAGTTAAGAGCCTTTTTTTCATGTTTTATCTGTTACTTTTCATATGGCTTTCATTTCTAAATACATCTCTAATCCCTGGACTAGCCAAAGAGTCATACCCTATAACAATATCAACAACAAAATTTTAAAAAGAAAGAAAGAAAGGAGAAAAAGAAAGGAAGAAAAGTTCAGCAAAATTAACACATAAAGTGAGATTGAAAACTTATATGATTTTACTCACTGATTGTCACTCAAATCTGCAAAGAATGGAAAGGTATAATTTCTTATATTTTTTTGGGGGGTCAGGCTTGGTCATTATAGTTATACAATATTTAATTTAATTTTTGTATGATAGATATGCTTTCAGTTTACAGTACTGTAAAATTACATGTTTTATTATTTTCTATTGCTTATTTCACTTTGCATCAATTCATATATGTTTCTATACTTTTTCAGTTCTTTTGTATTTATTATTTCTTATATTACAACATTCACGAAACAACTTTGACCAATCCTTAATTACTGCTCACCTCTTTTGTTTCCAGTTCTTTCCTAATTAAAAAAAATGCTGCTGTAAATATTTATGCACTTTTTTTTTTTGCTGTTCTTTCTATATTTGACCTTCTTTGCATATATATGTATAACTGGGATCTCTGGGACAAAGTTTGTGGACATTTTTTCACTTTCTTAGAATAATAAATTGTTTTTATTCAAAACAATCTCAATTGTTTTCTCTAATAGTTAAAAGCAATTCAGAGCTGTACAAAGAGTATATCAATATTCCTGTCTTTTCACATTTTTTACAACATTGCTTATTCTCATATTTTCTTATCTTAGGCAGTTTTCTGGATATGAAATGAAACCTCTGAGTGTCTTTGGTTGGCATTTTTTTATTATTGGTGATTTGGAGAAATCATTCACAAGGTGGTTAATAGTTCCTAATTTTTTTCATAACTGTTTATTCATTATTGCCAACTTATCCATCTGGGAATAACCTCTATATTTGTGATATGTATGTTGTGTGTGTGTATATATATATATATATACACACACACATACGTATATATACACATACATATATATACACATACATATGTACATTTATATTCTTTTCATTGTTATGTTTTATTATTATATTTTATATATATTATATATCTCTATATGGTGATACAGTGGATAGAGCACTGGGCCTAGAATCAAGAAGACTTATCTTTATGAGTACAGATCTGACCTCAAATACTTACTAGCTGTGTGACCCTGGGCAAGTCACTTAACCCTGTTCCTCATCTGTAAATTGTGCTAAAAAAGGAAATAGTAAACTACTATAGCATCTTTGCCAAGAAAACCCCAAATGGGGTCATGAAGAGTCAGACACAACCGAAATGACTGAACAACAATAACAGCAACCACAACTATATCTATCTATCTATCTATCTATGCACACACACACACACACACACACATACACACACACACACAAAATGAATACATAAACAGAGTAGCACAAATATAGAGGCCATGAATTTGTGATATACATACCTGTTTACATGTAATATACATATATGTATGAGTGATTGACATCACATACATATTAGAGATATTTAATATAAATATCATCCACTAAGTAATAGCTTCCCTTCTTATTTTAGCAATATTGATTTTGTTTATGCACAATTATGGAAGCTCAAGACATATCCTTGAAGTCTGGATTACTGGTAAAATAGTTCATAAGGGTAAAAGCAGAATGAAGTTCCCACATGGCTTCAGCAGGATTTATCTAGGTGCTACACATGTGGAAACACTCTACTTACTTGAATTTTCATTTCCTCTCTCATTCTCCATATCCAATATATTTCCAAGTCCTATTGATTCAACCTTTGAAAAATCTCTCAAACTTTTTCTTCTCTGACACTGTCATCAACCTGCTGCAGACCTTTATTACCTCATGCTTGGAATATTGAATAGTCTGCTGGCTTTTGCAGCTCCCTGCTTTGAGTCTCTTCCAATTCAGTACATCCTTCACAGAGCTATCAAAGTGATCTTTCTGAAGTACAAGTTTGACCGTATCATACCTTCTCCCATCTTCATTCATAAAATACTATGGCTCCTTATTATCTGAGGATTGAATATAAAATCCCTTTTTTGACTTTTAAAGTCCTCCATAAGCTGACCCCTTCTTAACATTATAGTTTTCTTATCCCTTACCCTACCATACCCCATCCTCTATATTCTGCAATCCAGTGACACTAGTCTCCTTGCTGTTTGTTGCAGAAGACACTTTATCTCCCAAAACCAAGAATTTTTAACTTTCTGGCTCTAATACCTGGAATGCTCTCTGTCTTCATCTTTACCTCCTGGCTTCCCTGGTTTTTTTCCAGTTTCATCTAAAGCATCACCTTCTACAAGACTTTCCTGATTACCCTTAATGTTAGTGCCTTCCTTTTGTTTGTTGTATATATCTTGTTTGTACATGGTAGTTTATACATTGTCCCAACTCCCCCATTAGACTATGAGTGTCTCGGGAGCAGGGGTTGTTTTTTGTCTTTCTTCATATTCTCTACAGTACACAATATGTGATATCTTGTAAGTACATGATACAATGTCAGTAGTTAATAAATGCTAATTTGTTGATTGACTGGAAAGAAAAACAAAAAAAAAGTATACGTGTTTATAACTGCTTAAAAATCCAATCTTTTAGCTTTCTGGAAGCCATACTTCACGTTTCCTTTAGTGAATACATTTCCTTATTTAATAAAGTAATATTTATACCTGTATTTATAAGAAAAGTAAAGACAAAATATAAATTCCTGGAGGAAGCAACTCATGTCATATAGAAGCAGTGTCCTAAGGTAGTGGTTACCCTATTTCTCAAATAATAAGGAAAGCTATATTCCTTTGTCATCCTTATGAAGTGCCCATGCCAAACAACATGTTTTGCTATGTTGTTTTTTACCCCTACAACTCTAATTACTAATTACTCACTAGCATATCACATATTCCTTCTCCAGGTGTGGAATGCTGTCCTAGAAACAAAGCAGTCTTTCAGAAAAACACATCTCCCAATTTGCAAACTCTCCACTGACTAATGACCCCCTGCCCCAGGAGGTTCTTGTCTCCTACTGCAGAAACATACCTCTTCTATAGGAATGCTTTTCAGTGTCCCCTTGCCCTATTTTGGGCAGCCCACAGTTGTGGTCCCACCTGACTGTGAGGTTCTGTCTTCTTATACTGTGAAATCAGCTACAATTAATTTGGACCTGGAACAGTATTCTTTTCTTTTGAAGTTTAAGGATTGATGACTATGCGGAAGAAATTTATGCCATTTTGCTGGCTATTTGTAATTATTAACTTTTGAGTGTCTCTCAGGAAAAGGAGTCAGTGTTGAAGGCATTCGCTGACCACAGAGAGCACTGGTTTTCTGACACCACATTTTTGGTGTTCATGTCACATGGCACCAGGGATGGTATTTGTGGAATAAGGCATGAAAAGCAAAAGCCAGATGTGCTGACCACTAATATCATCTTCCAAACTTTCAATAACTGTAATTGCCCCAGTCTAAGGGGTAAACCCAAGGTTATCATCACCCAGGCATGCCAAGGAGGTAGGTGTTTGGCTATAAATTGATCTAAATATGTTCAGTCATTGACAGCATCCTGCAATGTAGTCTATACTTTCTCTGGGGTGGGGATGGGTGACAGGGGGAGAAGCCTATGCTTATCCACAATTCTGTCCTTCTCCTTAGGGAAAGAGTAAAAACATCTCTAGACTGTGTGCACTATACCTCATACTTATAAACGAATGACCTGAAATCATAGAAACTGTTATATCCTGCTAGAAATACATTGTTCAACATAGATTCATCCAAATTAAGTTTTGATCCTTTTCTCCCCCCTATCTTTCAGTTTGGAAACACACTCCATTTATCCTGTCTTGGGTAGAGCTGGATATTTGTCATGCTAGAAGAAGAATAGTAGCAAATTGGTAGATGAGTGGAAGTAATTCCCACAAGTCTTCATTTGTATATGATTTTCTGGGAGATGTATTTGTAGGGAAGAGAGCAACCTTCATGATGAAGTGGCATTGCAGCAAAGTGGAGAGTACTGTTGGAGGTCCTACTAAAATTTCTATTCAAAGATGCTTTTTTATTCTCCATTAGATTAATTAATGCTCAATCTAATACTAATTTTTTTTTTTACTCTTACCTATCTTTGCTCTAGAGACTTCAGGGATTAGAAAGGAATAGAAGATCAGGAAACATCCTAGCTTACTTTCTAGTTGTTAAATGAAAAGATGGGAATAAGTGATGTGCAATCAAAGCCTTCTAGGTTTGGAATCAGAAGATCTGGATTTGAATACCAGTGCTGCCACGTACTACTTAACCTCTCTGGGCATCGTATATTCTGCATGTGTTAAATGAGACTGTGGGGATCAATGACTCTTAAGTTCCACCTGGCTAAAAATAAATCCTTATGAAAAGGATGATGAATCTTCTACCAATTCCAGGCAGTAGCTTCTCTGAAATTTATAGTCTTAGAGACCTGAGACATGAAGTGGCTTATGTAGGGTCACACAACCTTTAAAAACCAGAGTCATAATTGAACCCAGATCTTGACTCCAAGACCAGATGTTATGTCCTTTAAACCACACTGACTTGTTTCTAGGGCAGTCATGAAAAAATAATTTGGAACATTTATAAAACAGTATAATTGAGAGTCAAATTATATTAATTGAAATAAAATATACAGATATGCTATGCAAATAGGTACGTATACATATCTGTGCAAATGCACAAAAATGTATATTCATATGCCTATGTGCACATGTACATGTACACATACATTATATATAGAATGTAGTCTATATAAAAATATATAGTATACATATGCTTAAATATATGTCTACATACATGTGTACACACATATACATTCTCTCTATTACATGTAATCTGTATAGCATATGTAATATGTAAAGTACATACACATATATGAATATACACACATATATACTCTTGTATACACATATACACATATAAATAGTACAGAAAGTTCATATAAATATATAAGCATATTTATATGTATACATGTATGTGTGTGTGTGTGTGTGTGTGTGTGTGTGTGTGTGTGTATAATGAGGCTTTTCAGGTTTAGGAATGCTGTTCCATGTCTCTGTTACTCCATACATTCAACTGCATTGTTTTGACCACTGCTCAAATTTAGTCCACCTTGACACTAACCAAGGTAGAGTTTTGAAGGAATAATGGAAGGTGTTGTTATTGAGACTGGATCTATGATTTCTTTGATAGAGGGTACTCCCGGATGAGGTCATTCCCTTCAGCAGCTTCTCTGAATTCTAGTTGCTAAGATAAGCACTCAGAGGTTAAGTGACTTGCCTAGGATCACTCAGGAACTATATGTCAGAGGCTAGATAAGAACCTAGATCTTCCTGCTCCAAGGCTAGTTTTTTTTTTTTTGTATTCTCTGCTTGGCAAACCATTAGTAATATGGAAAATTGGGAGTAGAGAGTAGAGAAAGGTAATTCTTTTCAAATGAAAAATGCCTTTGCCAAGGCATTATGCATTAGATAGAATATTCTTTCTAGGGCAGCTAGTTGGCATAGTGCTTTGAGTACTGTTCTTGGAGTTAAGAACACTAGAATTCAAAATCACTTAATTTCTCTCGGCTTCAGTTTCATCATCTATAAAATGGGAATAGTAATTGTACCTATTGCAAAGGGTTATGGTGAAGATTAAAAGAAATAACATATGCAAAGTGCTTTGCAAACCTTAAAACATTACATAAATGCTAGTTATTATTATTCTTGTTATTCCTATTATTATTACTACTACATGTGTCCTCTACTCAACAGTTATATAAAGTTCATGCTTGGCATTTTGCTTCTATGACTCAAATTCCCTGTGTGCCCTTCCTTCTATATTCTACATTTCCTATACTATAACTCTCCAGTTTACTATTACTACCACCAGGCCTCCAATATCCTTCTACTGATCAACCATCACCCTACTTCATATTCACCTAGATATTTAAGATCTTTTTACTCTGTTTTTTTTTCTTTCATTTTGGCCCCCACTCTAATGTTTCTAATGATCCATAAGGCCCTCAAGAAAGAACTTCAGAGGTAAATTACTTCAGTCTCCTCCTTTTACAAGTAAAGAAACTGAGGTTCATGCCAAGGGCAAATAGATTTTAAGCATCAGTTCTGAGACTGGCACTCATGTGCTCTGACTGTAGAGTCAATGCTCTTTCCATAGTGCCAAGCTACCCTAGGCAGGGCCTTATTACCATACATTATAATATTCACTTTTAAAACTGCTTTCAAGAACTATATGCTGTATTCTGTGTGCAATGTGGAGGTGGGATGAGGCATTTAAGCTATTTGGAGCAGGAACTGAGGCAAGAGATAACTAAAAGGGGAAAAACGTTTTTCTTCCTTCCTAGATTCCTTCTTTCCTAGCTTCCTTCCGTTTGTTGTACTCATATACTATCATGTCAAGTCAGTTCACAACTACCTGATCTAAAAAATCAACCTTAGGCCTTTAGCTTGCTAATCTTGTTTGAGTTGTCTATTACATTGGGCCCCAGAACTTTTTATTTTGCTTTTTTGGTGAAGCAATCAGGATTAAATGACTTGTCCAGGGTCACACAGCTAGTAAGTGTCAAGTATCTGAAGCCAGATTTGAACTCAAGTCCTTCTAACTCCAAGGCCAGAGCTCTATCCACCGTGCCATCCACCTGCCCCCAGAACTTTCAATAGTAATGCATCACATGAGCTTTCCTGATCATTGTACCTGCTATATCAGCTCTCTGATTCCTAATTACTTATTTCTTATACTATCATCAACTCTCATAAATTGGTACCTGATTCTGACATCTCCCTTTCTCCTTTGTCCTACCACGGCCTTTATTTAGCATTCAAGAAATACTTTTGTAGTTCTAATTTACAAGGGAAGAAACCGTTTAGTATAGTACTTAGAGATCTAATTTCAAAGCTAGGAAGGCTTAGCCTGTCCACATAGGGCATGATGATGTGTATAGGCTGCATGACCCTGCACAAGTCACCTAACCTGTCATTCCTCTAGATAACTCTCTAAGATCACAAGTTAGAAAGGTGACATTCAGCATTGGCAGAGGGACATTCTGCACTGTACCATTACACATTCCAAAAAAACACAAGTCTAATCCCTATTTCTATTTAGGATGGAAGAAAATATACAAATTCAAACATTATAGATCAGGGCAAGGTTTATGAAGGCAATTACTCAGTTTCAAACTATTTACTGATTTCTTCACACTTATTTTGGCCTTTTTGCAACTCGGGGTATCTAACTTCTCTAGGCTTCCCCAAGGGAGCATCATCTTCTACTCTAAATCAGCCCATGTAGATTTGCAATTTGTTCATTTGAGTGTTCTAGATCAAACTACTTATCTCTTTTTCGAATCCCAAGTTTATTTTTAGCTAATCAGAAAGTCTCTTGCTGGGAGTGAATCTGGGTGTTTTCTACTCACTACAACTAATGAGCTGTAATCTACTTTCCCTCTCTCACTTTCAAAAGGGAGAAAGACAAAGAGATACATATGGTTTCATCACCTCTGGAAGTGTTCAGAAATCAATCTATGCATCATATCTGATGATTTACCCTGCCTTCCTTGGCCAATTTAACCTGTTGCTTATAAATAAAAAACAAAACAAAACAAATGTAACAAAATCTATTCTTCATCTGTAGTCTTACTCTTCTTGTGTAGAATTGGCCCCTGTAAGCCTAAGGAGATTGTTACTCTGGAGTCTAGCTTGACATAATCTCTATTTGCTATGGTAGCTTCTATACATTAAGCACTGACCTTGTTTAGGAATATAATTTATAAATGCTCGATAAAGGTTAGTCAAATCACGTTGAATTGTTTCTAATGCCCACTCCACCTAAGCAGAAATAGTTCCAAAATTTCACCTCTCAGTTAACTTCTGAGACAAAAGTCAGGTTTCTGAATCTTATTTTTTTAAATAAATGTATTTATTTATTTGTAGTTTTCAACATTCACTTCAAAGATATCAAAATCTCAAAAATAAGATTTCAAGTTCTCAATTTTCTCCCCAATTCTTCCCTCCCCCACCCCAAGACAGTGTGTAAATCGATATAAGCTCAACATATACATTCATATTAAACCTATTTTCACATTAGCCATGTTGTAAAGAAGAATTAAACCATGAGAAGGAAGGAGCAACAAAAAGAGAGAGAGAGAGAGAAAGCAAATAATACACTTTGATCTGCATTCAGACTTCACAGTTCTTTTTTTCTGGATGTGGACAGCATTTTTTATCATGAGTCTTTTGGAGTTATCTTATATCCTTGTATTGCTAGGAAGAGATAAGTCTATGAGATTTAGTCATCACACAATGTGGCTCTTCCTGTGTACAGTGTTCTCCTGTTTCTGCTCACTTCACTCAGCATCAGTTCGTATAAGTCTTTCCAAGTTTTCCCGAAGTCTGCCTTCTCATCATTTCTTATAACACAACACTATTCCATTACATTCATATACCACAATTTGTTTAGCCATTCCCCAGCTGATGGGCATCCTCTCAATTTCCATTCTTTGCCACCACAAAAAGAGCTGCTATAAATATTTTTGTACATGTGGGTCCTTTTCCCATTTGTCTGTTCTCTTTGGGATATAGACCTAGAAGTGGTGTTGCTGGATCAAAGGGTATGCATAGTTTTATAGCCCTTTTGGCATAGTTCCAAATTGCTCTCCAGAATGGTTGGATCAGTTCACAACTCCACCAACCATCTTTAGTGTTCCAATTTCCCCATATCTCCAGTATTTACCATTTCCTTATTTTGTCATTTTAGCCAGTCTGGTAGTTGTGATGTGTTACCTCAGAGCTGTTTTGATTTGTATTTCTCTAATCAATAGTGATATGGAGCATTTTTCATATGACTATGGATAGCTTTAATATTTTCGTCTGAAAACTACCTGCTCATATCTTTTCACCATTTATCAATTGGGGAATGATTTGTATTTTTATTAATTTGATACAATTCTCTATATATTTTAGAAATGAGGCATTTATCAGAGACACTGGTTGTAAAAATTCTTTCCCTGTTTTCTGCCTCTCTCCTAATCTTGGTTTCATTGGCTTTGTTTGTACAGATGATATGATAGCATATTTAGAGAATCCTAGTTTTTCTTTGCCTATTCTAATTTCTTCAATTTATTTTTTTCCCTCTTATTGCTAAAGCTAACACAGCTCCCTGAATCTTAATCTCCCTTTTATTTTCAGATAACATTTCTTGGAGAGTTAATGAAGTGGGTTCTCTCTTCATCAAGCAGTTCATAGAGTGTTTCCAAAAATTTGCCTACTGCTTGCACTTGGAGGATATTTTCCATAAGGTCAGTCTCTTCCTAAATTTCGTACTCCAGCAGTGGGGAATCTTCCACCTCAAGGCCACATGTGGCCCTCTAGGTCCTCAATTGCAGCCCTTTGACTGAAGAGAATTTATTCTGTCAGACTTGAACTCAGTCAAAAGGCAGTGCTCAAGGAGCTAGAAGGGCACATGTGGCCTCGAGGCCACAGGTTCCCAACTCCTGTCCTACTGTACTTAATAGGCATTTGTATGTCTCTTCTGGAACCCTGGAGATATTTTTGGACCAAAACTTTTCTTTTGAAGCTTTTAGACTTCCTATAGAGCTCATAGACATTTGGAATAGAACTAAGTTGTCATTCTCATAAAAGTAATCAAATAGTCCTCTATCCTAATAATATCCCTATATTATTACAGTATTATATGATATTATAATATTATATTAAATATCCCTTGCCTGGGACCTCTATGAAGAACCTGAACTGTTAGTAGCTACTCCAGAGAAAAACAGAAGGTTTCTCATTTATATTACCCCACTTATATTTCTAACTATCATGGTGTTTTACTAAATAAATGAGATAGATCTGCTTTGTCTCTGATAATCCTCCATTCCTTTTATCTTTTTGTTGATTCTCATTGGCTCATGGTCTGATTTGCTTCCTATACAAATGCTACCTTCAGTAATTCAATCACTCATACGATTACCAAGAGCACCCCATGTTCCAAACCTTAAATTCTCCCTATCCTTTTGTCTTCCCCATTAAACCTTCTCTGACTTGAGTCCCACTCCTAAAGCTAAAATATCTGTTAGAAAACTGACAAAGTAATTTAGGATACATTGTTCACTAATGACCTAATTGTGTATTTTCTTCTCAGAAGCTCAACTATAGGTCTCAGCTATTCTCCCAAACTCAGTGTCAGAATCCACTGCTTCAACCACATCCCTGAGATGAGATGGTGAAGGTCAGAGTCAAAGCATTTGGCCAGATTTTGTACCCAGTAATTAGAATTTCATTCACTTCAGGCAGAGCAGTTGTTATAAATTCATTATAACCTTCATTAACATCAACTAAATGGCTTATTGGGTTCCAGTATGATTCCAGAATGTTCAAAGATATTTTTAAGGCTGAGAATTGAAAGCTGGTGATCAGTGGAAAAGCCATTGCTATCTCAGAAGACTGTGATCCCATCAATATTAAATTGGGAAATCATGTGACTTAGTTTGTAGTAGAGTCAACTGTATGTCTTTACCACTTTGGAAAAGACTGGGGCTCCTTTGAAAGAGGGAGCTAAGTGTATCATCATTGCCATACATACTATTGATGCCCCTATGTTCAAGATGGGAGTGAAACATGAGAAAAATAATTATTCTCTTAAGATTGTTAGTAATGCTTCTTGCTCTACCAATTGCATGGCTCCCCTAGCCAAGACCATGACAATGTTGTCATTACTGTTACCCAGAGGACAGTAAATGGACCTCTTGTGAATTGTGGTATTATGGATGTGGTGGTACTGCCCAAAATATCGTCCTTGCTTCCACTGGTGCTGTGGTAGTTATGGACAAGTTCATCCTTAAGCTGAATGGAAAGCTCACAGGCATGGCCTTCCATGTTTTTGTTGTGTATCTGGTCTGCCTCCCGGAAAATCCTGTCAAATATGATATCAATAAAATGGTAAAAACAAGCATCAGAGGGGCACTTGAAGAGAATCTTGGCTTACACAGAGCACTAGGTTGTATTATGTGACTTTAAAAAGAACAACCCTTTTGTATCTTCAGTGCTAGTGTTTGTATTATCATTAAATACTACTTTTGTCAAGCTCATTTCCTTCTATGACAATGAATATGGTTATAACAACCGTGTAGTAGACCTCATAGCCTATAGGACCTCCAAAGAGTAGTAGAAAGCTATGGATTTTTACCTCCAATAAAAGAGTATTTCTGCCATTGGTGAAACATATATTTCTAACCTATTTCCCTAATACTGGAGATCTCATACCCTACATGTCTTACAACCTTACCCCAAGGCACCCCTGTATTAGGAAGGAGAAACATATATACCTGTGTTGGGTACCATTGATAATATCATCATATTAAAAAGAAATAAAAACTCATCTATGGAATTATTTCTTTATTTAAGATGAGGAAGGCATTTGAGACTGTAGAGAAAAACTCCCAGATGCCCACAGTTGAAAGAACATCATTGACAATACAATTTTACCTCTTCCCAGGAATTTAAAGCTAGAACAAGGAAATGGCAGCTATTGGCAACTCAGGTAAATTGATCCAAGGGGTGAGGAACCGAATTCCATTACTCAGGTTTTAAAGCAGAAGTCAAGGGCACATAGATAAAAGGTGGTGCAGTGTTAGTTACCCTGCTGGCTCCATTTGCATATATGATATTTGGTAATGGTTTATACCATCTCCTTTTGGCATTTATTTCACCTGGGTCATTATGTAGCTATATAGATGGGATCAGTCCAATAGGAAAGAATGAAGCATTCATTAAGTACTTGCTTACATGCAAAGCACTGAGGATACAAAGAGAAAAGTACGACAACCCATGCCGTCAAGAGCTCACATTCTATTTGGGAAGATAGCTGAAATGGAAGGTTTTAGCTGCATATCAGATGGAAAAGTCCCATAGTCCCCAGGAAGAAATGGAAAAGCAGTTGTAAATACCTCCTTAATGTTATTATTTAATCTCACTATTCTGAGGGTTCTAGGGTTCATGGCCTTGGGAAGTTTCCATCAGGTTTTGAGGGGAGATGATGGTAAGGTGGAGGTGATTTGACTTTCCTGGTACATGCCACCTCCTTTTTCTCCTTCAGGTTGCCTTATTGTCTCAGCTAAGCTAACTTGGTTGACCTGTGCATGCAGATGGCTGTTGAGGATAGCTGGCCCTATCTCCATAGGAGTTGCTTCCTTGAGTGATAGCTGTGAGGGATGGGATGGAAACAGGAATGGTGGTTTGGGAGGTATTGTTACTTTCAGGACTCTTGTGCCTCCCTCTGCCCTTTGGTAGCAACTGGTTAATAGTTGTTGCTGGGGGTGATGAGAAAGATGGTTATACTTTCCACAATTATTTCTCCCCAAAATGATGGCTGTGGGAATGGGGCTGGAAGCAAGTCTAATGATTTTGGGAGGCACTACTATTTCCAGAGCTATTGGGTTTCGCATGCTATGGTGTCTACATCAGTGTCTGAAGGGTGGTCAAGGTGGTGGTGGTTTCCCTTACTGCCACGTGCTGCTTCTTGTCTTTCTCTACTAAGGCCTTACTGTTTTAGGCAGGCCAGCCTCCCTGCCCACTGTGTGACACTTGGTTGACAGTTGGTAAGGATGGCCTCAGGTAGAATAGCCTTATGACTATCACCTAGGCAGTAATAGGCCAATTTTGAGATTTTGGATGTGCTCAAATTAGGCTATGAAGAGAAAGCTAAGCTGATGACTGCAGGCTTGATCTTAAAACCACACAGCAAGCCAGTGATACTCTTAATCTCATGAGGCCCTGTAAATCATCTCAATTGTGATTTGTGTTCCAGAGTACTGATGTGTGGGATGGTTCTATTCTACAGAATAGAATATCAATTTTATTAAAGTTTTGAATATGGAATAAAACCCTTTATTCTGCCTAATAGCCTAGTCAAGGATAAATATCAGCTTCCAGTAGCATAGTATGTCTTGGTGGAGTAAGTAGGGTGAAGGGCGTGTTAAAAAAAGAATAGCATTTCTGGTATGAGGGCTTTTTCCCACCTTTGGTGTCTACCTGATCCACTTAACTCTCACTCATGGCTCTAAGAAGCTGTAGCATGTGCAGTGGCCACATCCTGGTAAATCATTTGGCAGCTGGGCTAAATCAGGTTAAGAGTAACCGAGGGGTCTCAAATGAGTCAGTGAGGTATGAGGATGTCTACCCTGAGAATGTGAAAACTTCTGGTAGAATGAGCCGACGAGAAAAAATTGTTCCAATTTAGACATTGAAGATGTGACTGCATCTGGAGCCATCACCAGTCATCTTGATTCTGTCCTGCTACTGGACTGTGATGGCTGTGGAAGAGAGAATGAAGCTGATGCGTTCATACAACTCTACCTCATTCAAATCCAGTTTATGCATGAATTGAAATACATCACCCATATCACTTTACCATTTTTTTCAAAAGAAATACAAGATGCACAAATTTAGAGAATCCACCCCATATGTTCATATGGAATACTTGTGCTCAGCTCTGAGCTATTGGTCTGATAAGCCATAGCCTGACACACTATAACATAGTGATGTCATTTTGGTCCTCTTCAAGAATGAAGTACAACAACTAAACAACCAATGGAGTAAGTGCTTTTTGTAATACAAACCATGCCCCACAGGTACTTATAGGAAATACATACACACTCAAGCTGGGTTTACAACTCACCAACCACTGCTCTGGGGGGCAGTTTGTTGTGTTATAGGGAGTAAACAGGGACTTTCTTATCTGCTATTCTGTCCTTCACCTCATGTTCCATGATGTCTTTTGTTTGGCCACGCTCTTAGAGTTCAGCTAATGGAAGGGGAAACATAAAGATTAGAAGTGAGCACCCATTTAATACTGAACATGAATGTTTATTCTAAAATGGCATTATTCATGTCAACAAAGGAAAGATGTTGTGATCCTATTTCCTGCCATCATAGTTATCTCACCACCACCCCAATTCAAACTTCACTCAGAAAAATGTGAGTGCTACTATAAGTTATGAAGGATATAGTATAAAACATGTTCTCAGAAACATTATCATGTTTTTATGTGGAGATCCAAGGAAGGGGCTGGCCCTGTGCTGTGGATTGGCCCTGTTTTGATGCCTTCTTATAATGCTATTCTCTTATTTTTTTTTATCTAGGAAGTAACATGCTATGCAATCCTGAAGTGAGTGATTCTTCCAGAAAGATGCCAGATGCAAAATATTTTTTTCAAACCTATTTCCTCATGTCTCTGTGTCTACATTTCTACTTTCATACTCTCATTCATGCTTTTATCTAAAACCTGAAATGCTCAGGCCAAATGTGATCCTCAAAAATGAAGTCTGACATCCTCTAAGAAGCCTTTCCTAATGAATTCTCTCTCCCTTCTAGTCTTAGGTACTTAAAAAACACTTTTTCATTATATCCCATCTAGGGATTTTTGATTATAACTTGCCACCAATTTTTTTTATTGTTTCATGTGAAAATGGCTTCATTTTAAAATATTAATACCTAGAAGCCAGTGATAATGTCTTCTCCATTTTTTGTGTCCTCTTCATTTCTTAAAATAATTGCTGGATATATAGTGGGTCTTTAATTATGATTTTTCAAAACACAAATTTATTTATTTTTAGTTTTCAACATTCACTTCCACAAGTTTTTGAGTTCCAAATTTTTGCCCCATCTCACCCCTCCCCCACCCCAAGATGGCATGCATTCTGAAAATCCCTTCCCCTAGTCTGTCCTCTCTTCTATCTCTCCCCCCTTCTCTTATCCCCTTCCCCTTCTATTTTCCTGTAAGGCAGGATAGACTTCTATACCCCATCTCCTGTATTTCTTATTTCCCAGTAGCATGCAAAAACATTTTTTTAAAGCATATGTTTTTTAAAACTTTAGGTTTCAAATTTTCTCTCTTCCTCCCTCCCTCCCACCCAGCCTCACTGAAAAGGCAAACAGCTTATGCAAAACACTTCCATAGTAGACATGTTGTGAAAAATTAACTCTATTTCCTTTAATCCTATCCTGCCCTCCAATTTATTCTATTCTTTCTTTTGACCCTGTCCCTCCTCAGAAGTATATCCTTGTGATTACCCCCTTTCCCAATCTACCCTCCTCTCTATCACCCCCCTGATCTCTTGTCCCCTTCTCCTCCTATTTTCCTGTAAGACAGATTTCCATACCCAATTGAATGTGTATGTTATTCCCTCCTTAAGCCAAATCCTATGAGAATAAGATTCACTCATTCCCTCTCACCTTTCCCTGCTTCCCCTCCACTGTAAGAGATTTTTCTTTTCTGTTTTTTTTTTGTGAGATAATTTACCCCATTCTACCTCTCCCTTTCTTCTTCTCTGAGTATAATCCTCTTCTCCTTAATTTTACTCTCCAGATATGACCCCTTAATCTTCAACTCACCATGTGCCCTCTCACCATCTATATATACATAAACATATTTTTTTTTCCTTCAACTACCCTAATACTGAGAAAGGTCGCATGAGTTATACATCCATCTTTCCATGCAGGAATGTAAACAGTTCAATCTTAATAAGTCTCTTATGATTTCTCTTTCCTGTTTACCTCTTCATGTTACTTGAGTCCTGTATTTGAAAGTCAAATTTTCTATTCAGCTCTGGTCTTTTCATCAGGAATGCTTGAAAGTCCTCTATTTCACTGAATGACCATTTTTTCCCCTGAAGGATTATACTCAGTTTTGCTGGGTAGGTGATTCTTGGTTGTAATCCTATCTCCTTTGCCCTCCGGAATATTATATTCCATGCCCTGTGGTCCTTTAATGTAGAAGCTGCTAAATCTTGTGTTATCCTGATTGTGTTTCCACAGTATTTGAATTGTTTCCTTCTGGCAGCTTGTAATATTTTCTCCTTGACCTGGGAACTCTGGAATTTGGCTACAATATTCCTAGGAGTTTTCCTTTGGGGATCTCTTTCAGGAGGAGATCTGTGGATTCTTTCAATTTCTATTTTGCCCTCTGGTTCTAATATATCAGGGCAGTTTTCCTTGATAATTTCTTGAAAGATGATGTCTAGGCTCTTTTTTTGATCATGGCTTTCAGATAGTCCAATAATTTTTAAATTCTCTCTCCTGGATCTATTTTCCAGGTCAGTTGTTTTTCCAATGAGATATTTCACATTGTTTTCTAATTTTTCATTCTTTTGGATTTGTTTTACAGTGTCTTGATTTCTCATAAAGTCACTAGCTTCCAATTGCTCTATTCTAATTTTTAAGGAAGTATTTTCTTCAGTAATCTTTTGGACTTCCTTTTCCATTTGGCCAATTTTTCTTTTTAGGGCATTTTTCTCTCACATTGGCTTTTTGGACCTCTTTTGCCATTTGGGTTAGGGCTATTTTTTAAGGTGTTATTTTCTTCAGTATTTTTTTGGGTCTCCTTTAGCAAGCTATTGACTTGTTTTTCATGATTTTCTTGCATCACTCTCATTTCTCTTCCCACTTTTTCCTCTATTTCCCTTACTTGCTTCTCAAGGATCCCTTTTGAGCTCTTACGAGGCTTGAGACTGGTTCATATTGTTTTGGAGGCTTTGGATGTAGGAACTTTGACTTTGTTGTCTTCTTCTCGTTGTATATTTTGATCTTCCTTTTCACCAAAGTAAGATAATATAGTCTGACTCTTTTTGTGCTGCTTGCTCATGATCCCGGCCAATTACTTGAGTGTTAAACTCTTTGTTAAGGTAAGAGTCTGCTTCCAATGTGGAGAGTGTACTGTCTGAAGCTTCAGAGGTCTGTATAGCTGTTTTCAGAGATACTTGTAGGCACCTGTAAATTTTCAGTTCTTCCAAGGTGATATGATAAGGGGCGAGGTGTTTACTCCTTTCCTGGCCTGTGACCACAAGTACTCCTTTATGTCCTGTAACTGTGAGAAGTCCCTCTTCACAGTCACTTCAAGCTCATCCAAGCCAGCACTCCTCCTCACCCCAGCACCGCGGCCCAGAACTGTGAATCAGATCCAAACACAGGCAAAGCAAGAGCTTCCTGCGTCAGCACCAGCAAAGAGATCTCTGCAATCCCTCTCTGATCAGCCACTGGATTTCCCTTCAGTCTGTGGGCCAGAAGCTCAGGAAGCAGTTGCCCCCCTCCAGGGCCAAGTTCTTGGGGAATGGAGCTAGAAACCCTGCCTTCCTCTCTGAGCACCGAGAGAAACAGACTTTTCCCGCTGACCTTTTAAGTTGTCTTTGGCATTTGTGGATTGAGTAGTTTGGAAACCGCCACAGCTGCCCATGATTCAGTCCTCTGTGGCCTGCTCCAGGTTCACTGCAGCCTGAGTGCCCACCCCGCACTGAGCTGTGCTTCCAGCCTGGCACAATACACCTTTCTGATCAATCATCCAGGTTATTTTGGGCTGGAGATTTGTTTCACTCTGTGTTTTTGTGGGTTCTGCTGCTTCAGAATTTGTTTAGAGCCATTTTTTATGAATATTTGGAGGGGTTTGGGGGAGAGCTCAAGCAAGTCACTGCTTTCACTCCGCCATCTTGGCTCCACCCCCTTAAATAATTTTTTTAAAGAAATCATTAAAACACCCTTAGAGACAACGACATCATCATCATCAATACAGTTAACAAAAGTAAAAGATGCGTAACTTAAAGGAGAGTTAAAATTGCGCTGTAAAATTTTTAAACAAAACATTTTTACAGAAAAACAAAAACTATACACAACACATAAATAATACTCACATATATAAAACATTAATATGTATCCATATATACACGCCCTCACACAATACACATATTTTACACAGATGTATATGTACTCATCTTTATTCAAATACATAAGGATATATGGATACTTTTATTATATATAGGCACATCCATATGAATGTTCATACATAAATATATACACATGCACTCATTCCTATTTATATGCACGTGTGTGTATGTCTATGTGTAGTTCTTCCCCAAGCAATTTGTGTTTTCTGTTTTATTTGATCCTGTATTATTTATTGAATAATAATTTAATTCAATATTTTCTAACTATGGAAAATCTGCCTTTGTATCATGGTTTCAAGGATGTATCAATATTAGGGAAAACATTTTTTAAAATTCAGAATAAATTGTTAAAATTAAGAATAACCTACACATCTCAAATCATCTCAAAATATATTAATTTCTGCAAAAAGGAACGAAACCTTTGGAAAAAAGTACAATACTAATTTATGCTAAACACAAAAAAATACCATATTCTTCCAGGAATAGGAGTCACTTTTAATATGATAAAAAGCAAATAATTAAACTCCAACTCTAGCATTATGTGCAAAATAAATCACCAGAATCTCCCAATAAGTAAAAACTAAAACAAGGTAAGGATATCCACTTTCTCCATTCATATTTTATCTAATACTAGAAATATTATTGTTAGCAATAAGATAAGTACATATGACAAGAAGAGAAATCCATCTTTTTCATACATGTAATGCTCTTTCTTTTCTAAATGTTAGGGTGTTTGAGAGTGGTTATGGACTGTTAGTGTGGCTGGGATTCAGGGTAGAGGAACTAGATGGGATGGGATAATGAATGGTGGGGAGAGGTACTACTTTCTGATGTTTAAACTCTCCTTAAATGAGTTTTGTGTAGGGAGATGGGAACAAGAATCTAGGAACTAGTTCCCATTTCCAAGCTTCTTAAAAGAAATAATGAATGGAAAGAAATTGATTTGATGTTAGTACCTTATTTTTTCCCCCTGTGGTTTCCTTCAGAACAGAATTTCTTTCTTTATTTTTTGTCCTTTCTTCTGTTCTACTGCTTTCCAAGAGTGTGAGGAATTAAGCCACAGAAACTGTCTCTCCTCAGCTTCATAGAAATATATTACATCTAGAGCTGTAATGGATGGTAGAGATCCTTTTTTTTTTGTCTCAAACTTTCCATTTATGGAGGAGAAAACAGGTCTAGACAGATGAATTTACTTACACAGAGTCACCTAACAAGTTAGTTACAGGATCAGAAACTAGCCTAGATCTCCTGATTCCTTGAGTCGTGTCCTTTGTGAAAACTGATTATTTTTTTCTAGTCTGGAAAGGAAGGAAGAAAATAGGAAGGAAGGAAAGAAAGAAAAAGGAAACTCTTAATTAAATGTTATCCAAGGTGCCTTCCTGTTGTAAAATGAATGATTATCTAATTGTATTTCCATATAAAGACTGAACGGTTGGTTGTCTTTTTAATAGAACAAAAGCAAAATTTTTATCCTGTGAAGATTGTGAAATGTTTGGTCAGTACCTTTGTTGATGATGTTATTGATGACCTGATAGAGAAGGATGTTTTGAGTCTAAATGAATGAAGAATTCAGGAAAAGAATTTACTACAACAATGGACCAGAGTGAAGGCCTGGTTAATACCCTGGATCAGATGATCCAAGGAAGCAAAATTATTATGAAGAAATTATTACTTCCTTCTCTACAAGTAAATTCAGGTAATTTTCATTAACTCAATCTAAATGACAGACATGCTTTCTACTTCTTAATCAAGGGTTCTTTACCTTTCTCATTTCAGGGACAACTTTGGCAATATAGAACTTTTTTCAGAACAATATATTACATAATTCAATGAAATATTAAATCTCAGTTACATGTTAGCAAAAATAAAAATAATCTTTAATGTGTTCCTCATTCAAGTTCATGAACTTCAGGTTAAAAAATCCCTGTTCTAAGTAGTATTGAAAAAAAAAAAAACCTTGAAACAAAATATTGTCTTTGTCTCTGATTCCAGTCAGCATGGGTAGTGTGGATTAACTATTCTGGGGACCATTGAAGTTTGATGTCTAGAAGGGCTTTCTTGTTTCAAAATCCATTCTCCATGCAATTATCACATGGATCTTTTTAAAATATAGGTCTGACTAAATCACCCCTTCCCCAATTCAGTAAACTCCGAAGGATCTATATTACCTCATTGATCAAATATAAAATTTTGTCTTTGGCTTTTAAAGACGTTCATAACCTTATACTTTTCTTCCTTTACATTTTTTTTAAATCTTACCACCCTCCATGAATTCTGTGTTTCACTGTCTAGCTTACTGTACCTCACATATGGCACTCCATCTCCTACTTTGAGCATTTTCAATGGACATTCCCTATGGTTAGAACATTTTATCTCAGTCTCCTAAATTCCCTGGCTTCCTTTAAGTCATAGCAAAAATTTCATTTGCCAATGTCCTTTTCCAAGTCCTCCTTAATTTTGTTGTTCTTGGGGAAGGAAATAACAAACCACTTCAATATCTTGGCCAAGAAAAAACATCAAAAATGGAGTCACAGAGTCAGATATGACTGAAAAGACTGAACAACAACAAAATTCCTTGATTTTTCTGCCTTAGACCTGAGACTACTTGTAATTTATTCTGGATATCTCATGTTTCCCCAAATAGACTATGAACTCATTGAAAGTAGAGACTGTCTTTTGCCTTTCTTGTATTCCTAGTTACAGCACAGTACTTGGCATATAATATGTATCTAATAAATGCTACTTGACTGACTGACTATTCCAGTGTGAAAACTATATCCTAACTCAAGTGATTTTCACTGCCTTTCCACCACACCTGGAGTCCTCTCCCTTTTGGCTTCCTTCAAGTCCCAGCAAAAAATTCCCATATTTTATGAGAAGCCTTTCCTGATACCCTCTAATGATAGACACTTCTCTCAGTTGATTTTCTCCAATTTCTCCTGTCTATATCTTTTTTGTACTAAGTTGTTTTCATGTTGTCTGTGCCATTAGATTGTGAGCTCCTTGAGAGAAGGGACACTCTTTGCTTTTCTTTATATCTCCAAGTGTTTAGAACAGTGCCTGGCACATTGCAGACACTTAATATTTATTCACTGATAATTGCATACAATGATTCAATCAATTTCAAGGCTTCATAATACCATTAGACCTATCTCAAAAATTTTTAGTTATTCAAGGTTAAATCACATCTTTATGTCAAGCATTCTCTTCTCATATTCATCTACTCTATTTGGATCACTTACGATTTCCAGAATTCCCACAAATCCTAAAAGAATTTGGCCTAGAGAATATTGTCACAGTATCAGAAGCTTTCATTGACTATTCATCTATTTTTTTCCCATTGTAGCTTCAAGGGCTCTGAAGTCAACCTTAGATCAATAGGTATGGGCAACAGGAGATGCTTGATTTTGTATGGCTTAACTATGACTCATCCTCAGTGATAAAGTTTTTTGAGGTCAGCTAGCTATTGGGATAGGAGTTAGGGGTGGTGGATATTGTGGCAAGTGAGAAAGGAACAATTTCTTTGCATTTTTCTAAGTCTTAGATACTTCTCTAGTGTTTATGGATTCACTTTATGACTTACAGATACTATCCATGCAGTGAACAGGGCCCTTCCTTCATTATTCATGATGGGACATATTCCTTCACATGGATTCCCAATTGGGATAATTTCCTCATTCTATTCTGGGGACCATTCAAGTTTAATGTCTGGAAGGGCTTTAATATCCTGTTTATACTAGAGAATAGAAGAGCCATTTTCATCCACTTTTGTGTTTCACGTCTGTCATTAAAAATTTATTTCCTTATCCATTGACCAGGAACAACAGACATAAGCTTGGATTTCAATAATCTCTATGGCTTCCAAGCCTGTCATAAGTTCAAGAGGAGTAGTTAATTTATAATACTATTTAAGGAGTTCTAGTACAAAGGGAAGAACATTCTTCAGAGGAATGCGAGACACTCATACCCTTCTCCTTCATTTCCCTTCAGGAAATCTAAAAGAAGAGAAAGCTTTAGTTCTTTTCCAGAAGTCAGAAGCAATGGACCACGTTTTATCAGGTAACAATATCTCCAAATTAAGAAGAGTTGTTGCACACTATCTCTACTATGTTCCTTGAAGAATCGTGACATGAATCTAAGAGTGCTAAACAGAACTCTCTTCAAATCAGTGCCATGACATTATGGAAAGAGTCCAAGAATAGAGATCAAAAGCACTGAGTTTGAATCTCCTCTTTAACTTCTTACTGTATGTGATCATGGAAATAATTTAAAGGAAATGAGCTTCAGATGTTTCACATTTGAAAGAGAACTAATAATTTTGACCCTGGTCTCTCCCCAAGTCATTGAGAAGATCAAATAAGATAATGGACAGGGCATTATTTTGGAAACTGTTAAAGATTGCATAAATATGTGGTTTTACTATTACTCTAGGTGACTCAGTGGATAGAGTCCTGGACTTGGAATCAGGAAGACCTGTGTTCACATCCAACTTCAGATACTTACTAGCTGTGTGACACTGGGCAAGTCACTTAACTCTGTTTGCCTCAGTTCCTCATCTATAAAATGAGCTGGAGAAGAAATGGCAAACCATTCCAGAATCTTTGCCAAGAAAACCCTAAAAGGGGTCATGAAGAGTTAGACACAACTGGACAACAATAGTTGAAAGGCATAGAAGTATCTTTCAACAAATACAAGAAACAGTTTGAAGGATAGTGGAAATACCTCCCAGACACCATATAAGTAAAAGTCTTACTATATCCATGTTGAATAGGGCCTACAGTGAGTTTCAATGAACAGAGGGTCAGGGAGGTAGTATTTCCCCTGTGTCTATTTATGGTTCTGGAGGTATTCTTTTTTTGCCCAATTTCTTCAGTTTTGAGCAACAGGAACTTAAAACCATATTCTACTGAAATCTTAAGATTTAGCCATTGTAAGGGACCTTAGAGGTCACCTTAATCCAATTCCTTTCATTTGAATAGAGATACTGAGACTCAGAATAGGAAAGTGATTGTCAAGAAAGCCTATGCCATCAGAAATAAAGCAGGAATCTCAACCTATAAAGTATAATGAATTCTCCTAAGAATAATTTTCCCATTCTGCTGGAATAATTTTATTTTTATCTAGAAAGAAACTAGACTCAATATTTCTTGTTTGGAAAATCAAATCAAATTAATGTTTTTCCTTTTCTAGTCTTTCAGACTGTATGTAATTCTCCAGGATCCTTCCCAAATTACCGAAAGAGACTCAGCAGCACCATCTTTCAGTTCTTTAAGAAACTTGGTATATCGTTTGTCTGACTCTAATAATTCAAATCATTGGGAGCATAAAGTTTCTGTTACAATCTCTCCTTGATTTTTGGATTCTTTTTGGAAAGGCACTCCTCATTGTATATTCTCATTTCCCCCCTCAGTATAAATATCATTCTCCTTGGGAAAGAAAGCAAAATAATTTTGTCATTTTTTTTTACTGTCATCTATTTTTACAATCCCATCTGTCCTAGTCTTCTTTTTTATCCTTTCCTTAACTTAAAAAAAACCCACAAAAACAAACCAAACAAACAAAACCCCCTCTTTTATGATCCTGGGCATTTTCACCAGCCTCTATTCATTTTGAGAGTCAATATTCTTAATGTTATTCTTTGACAGAGTGACCAAAGTTTGAGTTCTACTGAAGAGATGACAAGTAGAGAAGTCTGGGTAGAGCACAATTTTTCTGCTAAAGAACGATTTGAAAAGTAAGGCTAGAATATTGGGTAGAGATCAGCTTTTGGATAGCCTTGAAAATGAAGATAAGGAGTTTTTATCTTATTTGGCAAGCGTAAAGAACAACTAAACAAGAGTGCAATGATCAAAGTTTGTCTTTGTGAGACTAAGCTGGCAGTAAGGTTCAGTATAAGTAGGAGTCAGAAAATGGCAGAATTGAGATGCCAGTTAAGATGTTGTTGAAGTAATGAAAGTGTCAGATGGTAAAAGAGCCTAGACCAGTGTAATATTGGGAATGTAAAGGAAGGGATGAATTTAAGGGAAGTTACCTAGGATGAATCAAAAGAAATTGGTAATTGACGTAGAGTACGGAGGGAAATATTCTGTCAGAATCAAAAGGCCACTGAGATTTGGGACTTGGAGAATAATAGTATCATTATCAGAAATTGGGAAGTCAGGAGAGCAAAAGGATTAATAAAGAGAGGTAATGATTTGGAGCTCAGAGTTTGAAATGTTCTTTCTGTTTAAACAATTTGCATTCATTTTCTCAACTGTCCTTTTAAATGCTACTTTCCCAGGATAAGAACAGATAAGCATATAGAGTCAATAAGAAGTTTAGAGAAAAAAAAAGTCATTATTAATTATTTTTTTCTATTTTCCTCTTGACTGTAATGCAATACAGGCTACTGAACCCCCAAACAAGATCAAGCTTTGCAGACTAGATTTCTACAATGCACTGAAGGAAGCAAAGGAGGGAGAGGTACAATGTTAAGTAAATAGTTGTTTCAAAAATGACATATATCTTGCTCAAATATAGAAGGTTGGGAAATACTTCAAGTTTCTTTCTAAAGCCTAGATATACCTTCAGATCACCCAGAGGCTATATAGAATTCTCTGATCTCCTCATGTCTATACCTTAGGTATCCTGTTTCTTTTAATCTGAATCTAAAATGCGCTGTCTTGATTCTCCCCTGAAGACCCTTAAAAATGTGTGTCTGATACTGGTTCTCATTATTAGTCCTGGTGAATCTTAATTCAATTAGAAAAATATCTGATTGAAAAAAAATAACAGGTATTTACTTTGTTCCTAATAGTCTGCTCAATTCTGCAAGTGATACTGAGAGAAATGAATCAAGACCTTTTCATTAAAGAGCTTCTTCAAGATGGTTGAGGGGATAAGGCAAGGACATAAGTAACTATATCCTATATGGAAGGCTATGATTATTGTCACAGAGACATAGAATAATGATGTCATATTGTTTGAGGACAAAAATTAGTTCACTTCAATTTATTCCCAATTGATAAAAATTTATTTATTGAGCACCTATATCGTGTGAGACACTTCCCTAGGGATTAGGAATACAAAATAAAAAAAAAATGAAACCTTCTGCCCTTGAACAATTTAGGCCATACTATGTGTACACAGATAAGAAAATAAAAGCTAATCTGTGGAGGGTAGGAAAAGGGAACAAGCATTTACTAAGCACTTATTATTTTCCAGGCACCGAATTAAGTACTTTACACATATGCCATTTCATCCTCACAAAACCCAGTGAGATATATAATATATAATCCCCTTTTTACAATTGAGGAAAATGAGGTGGATAGAAGTTGATTGACTTACTCAGGATTACATAGCTGGTACATGTATGAGGCTGCATTTGAACTCATATCTTCCTGATCCTAGGTCCAGAGTTCTATACATTGTGCCATCTAGCTAGAGTAATTGAGCATTAACACATAGGGAATATGGAAAGGCTTGGTGTAGAAGGCAAAACATGAATTAGCATTGAAAGAAGATAAGGATTCTGAGAGGTTATGATGACAGAAGGGTGAGAAGGGAGTATTTTCAAGTATAGGACAGCTGTGAAAAGGTACCTAGATATAAGAGGTGGAATGTCAAGTTTGGAGAACAACTAGTAGTCGAGTATTCTTGAAACACAGAGTGCATGAAGGCAAGCATTTAAAAAAAAAAAAGGCTGGTACCAGATTGTGGCATTCAACAAATGTCAAGCTGGAGAGTTTGTATTTTGCACAGAGTTAATAAAGATTTTGTATGAAGGGAATAAAAAGTGATGTCTGTATTTAAAAAGATTTTTTAGAACTCAATGTCCAATAGAGATTGGAAAGGGGAATGGGAAATGGGAATGGGAAAGCAGTGCATAGGAAGACCAATTAGCAAATTGGATATAGAAGAGGTGATGAGTGTTTGAACAAAGGGAGGGGCCATGTGAGTAAAGAGGAGATGAATACCAAAGATGTTTTGGAGGTAAATTTCACAAGACTTGGCAAGTGAATGAATATAGAGGGTGAGGGAAGAGACAATAGTGAAAGTGAAATGACTTCGAAGTTACATACCTTGGTGACTGAACGAATCTAGATAACCCCAAACAGAAATAGGAATATTTAGTATAGGAGTAGTTTTAGAGTTAAAAAAAAAAAAAGAGTTCCAGTTAGATACGTTGAATTTCAGATGCCTACAGGATATCCAGGTGTAGGTATTAAATACAGTTGTTGATATATGACTAGTATGGTTGGTAGTAGTCAATTCTGTAGAGACAATAGAATCCATGGGATATGATGAAGTCTCCAACAGTAAGAAAGGGTTAGAGGTCAAGACAAAGAGTTAGGGGCTGAGTGATGGATGAACATTTATTCAATGAAAATGAAGAAACAGCTATACTTGTACATAGAAAACTAAGGTAGTATTGAATTGAAGATAGGTCTTGAAGTAATTGTAGAATAGTCAAAGGTAGAAAACAAGGCAAAGGAGAGGAAGTATCTCAACAATCTGAAAAAAGACATGGAAGTCATAAAAAGAAAGGATAGAGGTCCTCAAACAATATGACATCATTATTCTATGTCTCTATGACAATGATCATAGCCTCCCATATAGGATATAGTTACTTATGTCCTTTCCCTGTCCCCTCACCCCACTTGAATAAGCTCTTTAATGAAAAGGTCTCAGATTTAGTTATCTCAATATCCCTTGCAGAATTGAGCAGACTATTAGGAGCAAAGTAAATAAAAACAAAGGTAGAGGAACAGCTAATAATCCAATATACTTTCATCATTTGGTTCATGTAATAGAGAAAAAAGAACAAGAAATAACATTGCTCTTTCAAAATATTATTAATGTGGAAACTACTTGAAAACCTTGGATATAGTGTGGTTGTCAAAACAAACCTTACAGCTCAAGTATAGGCCACATTCTTCCCAGTAAGACCCAGCCACCTCTCTGGCTATAGTAGCAGGACAGAATCTCATGGGCCAGGGATTTTATTTGTTGTCAGATTACTAATGCTTAATACTCTTCAATGCAGTCTCATAGCACGACTTAGACAAACTCCAAAACAGTGATTTGGTATGCCCTCTATTTGTAGGTTGGTCTTATTGAGATGCTATTGCCTCTTTAGTACTGCCACTAACTGCTTCTAAAAGGTACCATCTTAATTTTGCTCCATAGATAATTATCTATTTTTTTTCTTTGAGCTTTCTTATCTCATTGCAGCAATGCAAAATTTCCTATCCACAATCTCCATCCATGACCCCAGATTTTAATTTAAATGCTAAGTTTATGTCTGGTGAGGGTTCGTAATCATTAACTATTGAGTGCCTCTCAGGAAATGGAGTCAGTGTTGAAAGAGTTTGCCGATTGCCCAGAACATTGGTGCTCTGATAGCACCTTCCTGGTGTTCATGTCTCATGGCCTCTTGAATGGTATCTGTGGGAAAACACATACAAAGCAATAACCAGACCTGCTGGCTACAATACTATATTCCAAATTTTTGGTGATGGCAGTTGCCCTAGTCTAAAAGGCAAACCCAAGGTCATCATCATGAAAGCATGCAGAGGGGGTGAGTGTTCACTTATATATTGTCCTGAAAATATTCACATACAGAACTGGAAGTCTGAAGTTATAGTCCACACTTTCCCAGAGGAAATACGCCAGCTACCTTGCTATGCTCCTCTCTCTGTTCCCTAGAGAAACTACAACAAACCACATACCATCTACACACTACATACCATCCCACAACAGCGTCACAGAGTGGACTAGCATTATGTGAATTAGTCTGTACTAATAGACATAAGTTGTACCATATAGGTACATACCAAATTGAATTCAGCACTTTATTTATTCTATAACAGCAGATTTCTTTTAGTTTAGGATTACAAAGCTCTGAATTGATTTCTACTTGATTAATACTAGGAAGCATGGACAAAGCAGAACAGACTTTATACGTATGTGTGTCAGTGCACGAACAACTCTGGATAGTAACTGTGATAACACTGTTGGGAGGAGGGGAATAACTGACAGATCACTGTATTCTTAGAGAAACTTGGAATCACATATGTGATGGGTGCATCAGAGACTTCAGCAGACACACCCAAACAACCCTTGCAAGACTGCTCAGGTGGTAGTTCACTGGAAGAGAAGTGCATGGAGAAAGATTTCATTTCATTTTGTTCTACAACACCACAGAAGTGACTTCCAGCAAAGGAATTTTCAACTCATTCACTACTTCCTAGGCACAGCTCTTGCCCATTTTCCTTTCTTGTCTTGCCAGGTAATCTCTACCTCAGGTGGCTTAGAAACTTTCATTGGTAGGATAGATCACATAGAGAGACCTAGGGATGCCCTAATGTGTCAAAAATACAAAAAAAATGATATTTTTCATCTTGTTTTTGTTTACAACTTAAGTAACTTATTGTTAATTTTTTGAAGAGCACTTCAGTTTTAGTTCCTTTAATTTGATTAATAATAATGGTAGGACATCTATTTGACTTGAAAATAAATAAATTGGAGTCTTTGGGTACATAACTTTATGAAATGGGAGCACAGTCACAAAGTAGAAAGCAATAAAATAACTTTATGTTTGGGGTATGTAGGGTTTTGGGGAGGACTAGTACCTCTGATGTGAGGGCTTTTTGAACTCTTTTCAGGGGGTGCTATACATCTTTGGTGTCCAGCTGTCACACAATTCTCACCTATGGCTCCAAGAAGCTATACCATGTTCAGTAAACATACCCCAGTAAAACTATCTTGGTAGATGGGCTAAGCCAGGTTGTAGCTAACCAACAGGGCTCAAACTCTTCAGTGAGTTATGGGGTTGTCTACCCCAAATATGTAAAATCTTTCCCTGGGAGAATGGGTGGATGAGAACAATTTGTTCCAATGTCTTTGAAGGTGGCTAAAGCAGCCACTGTGGAGTGTGTAGAGCTTGGTCAGACATCAAAGACACCAATGTTATCCACTGAATCCCAGGTCATTGCCTGCCATCTTGATTTTTGTCCTGCCACTGGACTTTGATGACTCTGGAAGAAAGAGTGAGACTGACACCTTTGCACAACTCTGTCTCACTTAAATCTAATTCATGTACGTGTCAAGGCATCATCCATGATGTCATTAATTTTTCTTCAATAATGAAGGGCAAACAAGAACAAGAACAATGATAACAGCAACATTATGGTTAAATGGTTATAGGAATTATCTCTTTGGTGGTTTCTAGGGAATTCCCCACAGAAATGGGCCAGAAATAAATATTCAAACTCAAGGCATTCCTAGTACTTCTGTTGCTCTTCTCAGAACACAGGTCCATGGAACCTAATGATCTGCAATCACGTGGATCATATGCAGGCACTAAATCCAGCCAACCAGGTGTAGCTGCATTAGTTGTTTTAAGTCTTGAGGGTTCTTTGGCCAATTCTAACATCTGGAATTGGATAAGAGAAAGGGGGAAATTCTTTGTATCTATTATCCTTAGTATCTATTTCTCTTAGATCATGATGGTGAATGTACTGATGTTGAGTGGGAGGTGATCTCAAGACAGACTTTTGCCACCTTATTAATCAATGGGTCAGTCAGATAGTAAATAATATTTGTTTATTGCCTGCCCTGCAAAGATATATATATAGAGAGAGAGAGAGAAGGAAAGAGAAGAGCAGGGTCCTATCCTAATTAGCCTTCTAGTGACATATAGAAATGGTAGGAGGTAAAGTGGAAAGAGTATTGGATTTGTTGATCTTGGTTCAAATGATAAGTATATCTCATCTCCTGTGTAATTTTGGGCAAATCATTTAATGTATTTGACCCCAATTTCCTCATCTTAAAAATTAAGAGGATAAGCTAGATGACTTCTAAAGTGTCTTCTATCCCCTAAATCTATGATCCTAAGATTTTTGCAGTAAAGTACATTTGGAATCAGAAGATCGAGGTTCGAACACCACCTTTTTACTTATCTATATGACTTCAAGTAAAGCATTGAACTTCCATTTTTATTTTTTTTAATTTATCCATATTTATGGCCTTATTTTCTATATCTGTAAAATGAAGGCTTCAGACATTTTGACATTTATGGTTCATTGTGGAGATAGTTTATAATCATGCAAGTTAAATTGAGAGCATATTTAAGTCAATGGAACAGGATGAAAATTAGATTTTCCTTCTTTTTTTTTTTGCAGTTGGGGTTAAGTGACTTGCCCAGGGTCACACAGCTAGTAAGTGTTGAGTGTTTTGTCTAAAGCCAGATTTGAACTCAGGCTCTCCTGACTTCAGGGCTGGTGCTCTATCCATTGTGCCACCTAGCTGCCCCTGAAAATTAGATTTTCTAAGTATATATGCATGAAATATAGTCATATTTAGGTCTTCATTATTTTTTGGATAATAGTTCGTTCATCGACCTACATTCTGTCATGACCATTGTTTACTTTTCATTAACTTTAGACTACCTTTCACAAAACTAGACCATTCAAGTTACAGTATTGATACATTTGTTAGCGTGGCAAGTAAGAGTGGTGAGGGGTGTGGTGATGAGGCTCTCCATGGCTAAAGAATTTGTTTTAATTATCGCATTCTGCAATGGACCAGAATAGCTTGTCATTATGCATGCATGTCTCCTTGGAATCTCACTCTTTGAAAGACTTATGCCTGCCTTTCTCCTTCTTAGCTATGACTCCCTTGTTCTTTGCTATCTCTTACAACTGTAGTGCTTGAGTTCTCTTGCTGCCCATTACTGGTGCTATTGCCACACACATACATGTCTTTCCTGCAACTTTTTGCCCTACTTTGGACTTTTAGTTTGACTGTCTTATATTAATCACAAGAGGATCAAACAAGTTTATCTCAGGTGTTATATCTCTCAAGGAATCTTGCATAGTTTTTACATAAAAATGGAAGACAACTTGTGGGAGAGGATTCTTTAAAGCAACATTTTACATGATAGAATCAAATTTTAATAGTCAAAAGACAATAAGGAAAATGAGTTCTTGTACTCTCAATATTTTAACTCATGTGTGATGACAAGAATGTGATCTGCTATGGAATATCCTGTGTTGCCTGTCTACTTCCAATAACTTAATCAGGGATGTCATTCTGTTTTGCACATTATTCTCATTAAAATGTTATATAAAATGTTTACATATGCATATACATTACATATATGAATATGCATGTCCACATTTTTATATGAAAGTAGGCATGTGAGTTAGTAGTCATTAATGTTCTCTTGGTAATATTTTATGGTCATTTTATGGTCTGAGGTGATTCCCATAGCTTTATTATCTTTCCTCCCTGAAGATACCTCAAGAATTAATCTCTCAAAGACCTAAAAATGGAATCCTTTTTAGCATAGATCTCTTATCTGTACCTTTTTTTGTATTTTCACTGCTTTCCCAACTTGGTTCTTTTCAGTGATATTTCTACCTCCTTCATAACATCCAGAACTATATGATATTAGAGCTTAGGTGGTGATTCCTCTGTATTTGTTGTTGAAATGAGAATATTATTTAAAAATGTTTCCAGGTCTTTTTCCATTTCTTATTTGTTTGATGCCTTCCTTACAGTTTCATCTTTAAAAGTCATTGTGATGATTGTCCTTGGTTCTTTTGGTTACCTTTCTCTAAGGGTAATGTCACATCGTATTGTACTAATATTACTCAAGAATATGGCTATTTTCACATGCTTGAGGAATAGTATTTCCTTAATAATTTTTTTTTATTGAATCACGTATTTAATTGATTTTTTTTCCTTGCCCAACTGATCCAGACTGAAACAATGCTAAATTTTAATCTCCCAGTCTTCTCCTAAAGTGTTTTCATGGTCATGAACTTTATTAACTTTTTTATTTTCAGATAATGTTTCTTGGAGAGTTGACATAATGGGTTCTGTCTTTATAAATGAACTCATTTACTGCTTCCAACAATATGCCTGGTGCTGTCACCTGGAGGAAGTTTTCTGCAAGGTGAGTTTCTTTCTATTTGCCCCATTGTAATTCCCATTGTATTGGTAGATTCTCCTCCCATTCCCATCCCATCGAGAACCTCAAGGGGTGAGAGAGAAATTTTTGAACCAAGATTTTCTTTCTGAGTTTCTTGTAGACCAGGAAGTAGATTGTAGAAATAGATGCTGATTGAGGTTCCCCACACATGTAACCAAATAATAATTTATCCCAATACCCCATGCTATATCTAAATGAGTTACATAAAAATCTGAGGAAAATAGAGACTAATTTTATAGTAACCTACTTATATTCCTACTTATCATATGCATCAGCAAATATATGAAGTTTTTTTTTGTTTTGCCTGAAGTGATCCTTCATTACTTTTTAGTAAATCTCTTTCTTAGTTTTTGATTATCATATTCACTTACTTGTCTAGCTTCTAAGCACTGCCTGTAATACTCAGGATCCCTTAAGATTATGAATCAACAGCACTCCTTGTCTACAAATTTATCTTCTTCACTATTTTTACCAGCAATTGTTTTTCTAACTTGACCCTTATCATATCAATATTATATTCTCTGCCAGGAAAATGACAATGTAACAACCTACATTGTTCACTAGTGATGTAAGAAAGTATTTTATTTCCAGAAGTTCATCTATAGAATTTCTTTCTTCATTGAAGGTCCAGAAATCATTTGAGATTCCAAAGACCCTTGTCCAGATGCCCACCATTGAAAGGGTGTCCATGTCAAGATAGTTCTACCTCTTCCCAGGAATGTAAAATTAATCAGTAATGCTAACAATTAACAGCAATTCAGGTAAGTGGTTCCAAGATGAGAGAGAATATATTCTCTCTACTCAGGGTCAATAATCAGAAGGCCATACTACACAGAAAAATAGTGGTCAGGGCCCACCTGTCCAGCTGTCCAGTATTAGCCCAATAGCTTATATTTACTTGGCAATGATATTGGTGAACCCACTTGCTTTATTTGACCTGGACCATTATATTGCCATATAGATACACATCATTCTAATGTGTCTCTAGTGTAGTAGTCTAGTGATTATGCCCCAAGTAGTGAGTGGCCGATGTTTATATGGTATATGTATCCATAGTTACAAAACAATGGAGGTAAGGCCATTTTGTCAAGCTAGTCTTTAACAAACCCACTCAATTATAAACAATACTTCTTAATCAGAAGAGGACTGGCCACTTTCTAAAACAACTAATTCCTAGTATAGAGCACTGAAGTTTGAGGTAATCCTCATTCCTCTTTCTCCTGATCCCAGACTTAGCCAGGAGAAATGTGAATACAACTCTAATGTTATTAAGGCTCTATTAGTCAATCAACAATCAGTTATTAAGTAATTATCTACATGCTAGAGTCTATGATAACTTTTGAGATGCAAAAACATTGTCTGTAAGCTCACATTCTAATGGGGATATAACATGTAAATAACTAGGTAGATACAAGGCATTTACAGAATGAATAGAAGACAATCACTGAGTAGAAAACAGTAGACAGTCTGGAGATTCCAAAAGGCATCCAATAGAAAATTGGATTAGAGTTGAGCCTTGAAGGAAGTTAGAAAACCTAGAATGTAAAGGTAAGGATAGAGAGAATTCCAAGCCTGGGGGTCAATCAGCACAAAAGTACAGAAATAGAGAAGAGAGTACCATGTTTCAGGAATGCTAAGTGGTATAGTCAGTAAGTAAGGAATGGTCAGTGTGGTTGTGTCATAGTCTGTAGAAGAGAGTAAAGTATAAGAAGACTAGAAAGGTAGGAAGGGTTCAGGTTGTAAATATGTTTTAATGACAGGAGAGTTCATATTTGATGTAAGAGATAATAAGGAGCCATCAGATTTCAACAAGTAAAAAAGTGACACACTCAGAATGACGGTTCAGTAAAAAAAATATTGGTAGCTATGTGGCTACTCAAAAGGTATGAGAAGATATTTGAGTCAAGGAGACTAAATAAAAAGCTATTGCAATTGTCAAGGAAAAAGGTGATTAGTGTCTGCATGAGGGTGGTGGAAATTTGAGTAGAGGGAAGGGAACTTATAGGATAGCTGTTGTGAAAGTAGAAATGAGCAGATTTGATAATAGATTAGACTTGTGGAATGAATGAAAGTGAAAAATTGAGGTTATGGGCCTGGGTAACTGGGCAGGTAGATGGTTGTATATTGGACAGTAATAAAAAAAAAAGTTAAGAAAGAAGGAAAGTTTTGAAGGAAATGATAATGAGTTTTGTTTTGGTACTCTTCCATTCGGGATATCCATGGAACATCCAGTTTCAGATGTCAAAAAACAACAACAAAAATAGAGTCGGTGAAGATGAAGGACTCGAACTCAGGATCATTTGTGGCATTTGCCTTATCAGAAGCTGGTATATGCTATAGCGTAGTTCTGGAAACACACTTTCTCATGACTACTTTCTCTTTCTTTTATTCAGGTGATAATATGTGATGTAGTCCTGAAAACCTTATTATTTCCAGAAGAACATTTACAGGCATAGAAAATTTTAAAAACCTATGCCATCAATACCATGCTTTTTAAAATGGACATTTCTGGGGCAGCTAGCTAGGGCAGCGAATAGAGCACCAGCCCTGGATTCAGGAAGACCTGAGTTCAAATTTGACCTCAGACATTTGACACTTACTAGCTGTGTGACCCTAGGCAAGTCACTTCACCCCATTGCCTCACAAAAAAAGTAGACATTTCTATCTCTGCTTTTTTGCATTTCCTTTCCCCTCCAATCCTGAAATACTCTGTTCAAGAAGAATCTCATTTCCAAATTGTATCTTAAGTTCTATACCTGCCAAGAAGTAAACTCTAACAATTTAATTACTCACTTGTATTTTTCTTTCTGGTACCTAAAAACCCTTATTGTGTACAACACCTTTTTGTGACATTTGATAATAGTCTGATGTTTTATTTTTAACTTGTGAATATACTTTGTGTTTCCATGTATGTTGCTAGCTCCTTTTGATTAGCATTGATGCTTTCATCCTCACAATCCTTCCTCTCATAATATATGTTCCTTGTTTTTATTAAACATTGGAAAACTTTGTTATTAGTTCTATATCTGTATTGCTATAATACATTCAGATATCTAGTAATATACTTTGTGAATATACTTAGTGTTTCCATGTATATTGCTGGCTCTTTTTGATCAGCGATGATGCTTTCATCTTTTTTTGTAATCTTTGCATTTCTTAGCATAGCATTGATCTCATGATAGGGCTTTATATAATAGTTATTTCTGATACTGGTTGGAATTAACTACAAAATGCATAAAAAACCTGAGACTTAACCTATTGAGACACAAAAGCAAGATTTATATAAATACAATTATAAAACACTCTTGGCAGATATAGAAGCCAATAAACAAACAAACAAAAAAAGATATTCACTGTTTATGTTTGGGTTGTGCTAATATAATAAAATGATGATACCACCCTAAGTAATTTATAGGTCAAACTACTCAATCAATTAATCAATAAGCATTTATTAAGTGCCTAACATGCCAGGTACTGTGCTAAGTGCTGGGAATACAAAAAAAAAAAGGCAAAATACAGTCTCTGCCCTCTTATTGGGAGGGACTGACTAAGAAAACACGTTTTAGAATTAGGCAAGATAATAACAAAAAGTATTTAAAGAAACAGAATATGAAGGAAAATAATGAGAAAAAGTATAAATGAAGGAGATAGAACATTGCTAGATTTCTTAATATATTAGAAAGAAGTAGTAAGATATGCAACCAATAAAAATAGTAATACAGATATAGAACCAATAGAAAACAGTTTTTCAATGTTTAATAAAAACAAGGAACATAAATTATGAGAGGAAGGATTCCTTTTATGGCAATAACTTCTGGGAAAACAAGAAAGAAGTTCAGAAGAATTTAAAATGGAAATAAAATGTTAAACCATGTCCGTCAATAAGCATTAACGGATAGGCAACCTGAGCCTAAAAGTTAACATCAAAGTAATTAGAAGATAATAAGAGCAGGGACCTTTCACAAATGTGACTGGGGAAAGGAGTGATTCCTAAGCAAACAAAAGTGAGGAAATTATACAATATAATATTGACGTTCTTCATTACATAAAATTTAAAAAAAAGTTTCCATGAATAAAATCAATAACAGAATTAAAAGAGAAATGATAGAGTAAGAAAAATATTTACATCCAATATCATCAAGCATATATTATATAGGAAAGTCTATTATATTCCTATCAAAAATATACAGGGAATTGACATGTAAAATGCCAAAAGGCATTTCCTAGTAGAAAACTGTTCAAAGGATAGAAACAATCTGTTTTCAAAGGAAGATTTGCAAGCAAAAATTAGTACATTAAAAGATGCTCTTAATCACTAGGACAAAAGGAATGCAAATTAACACAGTTCTGAAGTTTCACTTGCTTCATGGAAATTTGGAAAGATAGAAAACAAACATGAGGACAGTAAAATTTGGAGGGTAACTGAGAAGACAGGCCCACCAACGTGACTAAACTTTCCATATCCTTTGACTAAGCAATTTCAGTACTGGGTGTACATCACAAGGAAGTAGAAGATAAAACGAGCAAGATATAAAAAAAAAAACCATATTCATGACACATCTTTTTGTTGTGCTAAAGAAATTGGAAATATATTATTAACCATTAAATTAAGAATGACCAAAATTATGCCTTATGAATGTAATATAATAGTATTGTGCAGCAAGAAACAACAATTAAGAGAAATATCACATACCAATATGTACATTAATTCACACAGAGAAAAACACTGAGTACTAAGACAACAAATACAAAATATCTGCAATAGAGTAATCTAAAAAAAATCACTAAAAGGAAGTTGAACTCTGAGGGCTGGAAAACAAATGAAGATCTTAGAGAAGAGAGGAAGGACAGCCAACAGCAATTAGTCAATCAATTAATTTACTGTCAGGGAGTGTGTTAAGAATTTACAAATAATATCTCATAGGAACCCCACAATTCTGTGAAGCAGGTGCTATGAAGAGATAAGAAAAAATAATTCTTCCTTCTAAGCACAGGAATAAGATGCCAGAAGATGATGGATAGAATTCCAGGGACTTGGGACATTTAGTGGAAGTGCTTGGACTCCAGAGATGGAATATATTGTGTGAGAAACAGCAAGGAGGCCAGTGTAACTGAATCACAGAGTATGTGGGAGTTGGGGAGGGGTACATAAGGATTAAGAAGATTTGAAATAGAAGAAGAGTTCAGCTTATGAAGGGCTTTAAAAGTCAAAGAAAGAATTTTATATTCGATACTGGAGGTGATCAAAGGAGTTTATTGAGTAGAGGGATGGTGACGTGATTGGACCTGTGCTTTGTCCATTTTGACACCTGAAAGAAAAATGGATTGCAGTGGAGAGAAACTTGTGGAAGTGAGAGAAACCAATAGAAACCATCTATTGCAATAGACCAAGCATGACATATGACTGCCTGTCCCAGGGTAGTGGCAGTATCGGAGGAAAGAAAGAGATACATGTGATGGATGTAGAGAAGTATTATTGTAGTTTGTATATTTGCACCACTCTCCCATTCCATTTCCTCACATTTCAAGACTTAATCATATTTATATGGTCTCTTCATATTCACTGTTTATTACAGTACAATTATATACTAATATATTCATATGACAAAAATTCAGTTACTTTTGAATTTATGGGCATGATGAACTTTGTTTTGGATACTCTTAACATCATAAAAAGAATTACTATGATAATTTTGCTATCTAAAGGATTCAGTTAAAATTCAGATGACAAATATTTCTGTTTGGATCTTACCATGCAAGTTTTGCACTGGCTGTTCATATCCTTTGACTATTTATCAAATTGACCAATGACTTGTATTGTAAATTTGACTATGTTCTCTTTATATAAGAGAAATAAGAACTTTATCAAAAACACTGGCTGTAAAAGTTGTTTCCCAGCTTTCTGCTTTCCTTCTAATCTTGGTTGCATTAGTTTATTTATGCAAAACATTTTAATTTAATGCAATAAAAAGTATCCATTATGCATTCATAATGTTTTCTATTTCTTTTTTTCGCTCTGTTTCTTTTTGGTCATAAATTCTTGCCTTATGCATAGATCTACCAGGTAAACTATTCCTTCCTCTTCTAATTTGCTCATGATATTATCCCTTATGTCTAAATCATGGACCCATTTTGACCTTATGTTGGTATAGAGTGTGAGATGCTGGTCTATGCCTATTTTCTACAGTATTATTTTCCAGTTTTCCCAGCAGTTTTTGTGAAATAGTGATTTCTTATCCCAGAAGCTAGAGCCTCTGGTTTTGCCAAACAGTAGATTACTGTAGTCATTTACTACTGTGTCTTGTGTACCTGATCAATTCCATTGATCCACCACTTTATTTCTTAGCCAGTACCATATAGTTTTGATGATTGGTGTTTTATAATATAGTTTTAGGTCTGATATTTCTAGATATCATCCCTTCATGTCATCTTACACCTGTGCCCTCTATATATGCTCCTTCTAACTACTCTAATAATGAGAAATGTCTTATGAGTTACAAATATCTTCTTCCCATGTAGGAATGCAAACAGATTCAACTTAAGTTCTTTATGATTTCCCTTTCCTGTTTACCTTTTTATACTTCTCTTGGGTCTTGCTTTTAAGGTCACATTTTCTATTCAGCTCTCATCTTTTCATCAAGAATGCTTGAAAGTTCTGTATCTCACTGAATATCCACTTTTTCACCTGAAGGATTATACTGTTTTTCTGGATATGTGATTATTGGTTGTAATTCTGGCTCCTTTGCCCTCCAGAATATTGTATTCCAACGCCTCCAATCTTTTAATGTAGAAGCTGCTAAATCTTCTGTTATCCTTACTGTAGCTCCACAATACATGATTTTTTTTTCTGTTTGGCTTCTTGCAGTATTTTCTCCTTGACCTAGGAACTCTGGAATTTGGCTTCAATATTCCTGGGAGTTTTAATTTTGAGATCTTTTTCAGGGGGTGAGTGGTGGATTCTTTTAATTTTTATTTTACCCTCGTGCTGTAGAATATCAGGGTAGTTTTCCATGACAGTTTCTTGAAAGATGATATCCAGGTTGTTTTTTGGATCATGGCTCTCAGGAGATCTAAGAATTTTTAAATTTCCCTTCTGGATCTATTTTCCAGGTTGATTTTTTTCCCCAATAGGATATTCCATATTGTCATCTATTTTTTTTCATTTTTTGGTTTTATTATTTCTTAATTTTTCATAAAGTCACTAGCTTCCATTTGCTTCATTCTAATTTTCAAGGATTATTCTCTTCAGTGAGCTTTTGGACCTCTGCTTCCAATTGGCCAGTTCTGCTTTTTAAGGTATTCTTCTTCTCGTTGGCTTTTGGACCTCTTTTATCTTTTGTCCTAGTCTGTTTTTTCTTCAATGTTATTTTCTTCAGTATTTTACTTCTCCTTTACCAAGCTGTTGACTCATTTTTCATGATTTTCTTACATCACTTTCATTTCTCTTCCCAATTTTCCCTCTACCTCTCTCATGTGATTCTCAAAATCCTTTTTGAGCTCTTCTATGGCCTGAGACCAATTCATATTTTTCTTGGAGGCTTTGGATGTAGGAACTTCAACTTTGTTGTCTTATTATGAGTGTATGTTTGGTCTCCCTTTTCACCATAGTAACTTTCAATAGTCAGAGTTGTTTTTTTTTTCTTTTTCCCTTGTTAGCATTTTATTACTTGACTTTTAAGTCTTTATTAAATTAGGGCTCTGCTTCCAGAGTGGAGAGTGCCCTATCCCAATTTTCAGGGGGTTTGTGCAGCTGTTTTCAGAGAAACTTCTAGGCACCTGTAAGTTTTCAGTTCTTTCAAGGTGGTATAATCTAAGGAGAGGTGTTTATTACCCTGCTGGCCTGTGCTCTGGTCTGTGAGAGACAATAAGCACTGTTTCCTGCCCTGGAACTGTGAGGAGGTTCTGCCATTCCTCTGTGGCTGCAAACTCTGCTATCCTAGTGCTCTTACTCAGCTTGGGACTGACCTCCAGGACCTGGATCCGATTATGGGCAAAGCAACAGAGTCCTGCCTTAGTGCTAGCAAAAAGACTCCTGTAATCTCTTTCTGACCAGTTGTTTGACTCCCTTACCATCTGTGAGCTGAGAGCTCTGGAAACAGCCACTGAGACTGCAGCTGATGATTCAGTCACTCCCAAGGCCTGCTCCTGGTTTGCTGTGTCTGGTGCTGTGCTGGCACAGCCTGTTCTGGACTGCACTCTCCTCTTTCCCTGGTGTTATGAACCTTTCTTGCTGACCTTCTAAGTTATCTTGGGAAGGAAATGTGTTTCATTCTATCTTTTGTTGGTTCTGCTGCTCTAAAATTTTTTTAGAGTCATTTTTAAAGGTATTTGGTAGGGTTTGGGGGAGAGCTCAGAAGAGTCCCTGACTTTACTCTGCCATCTTGACTCCACATCTGCCTATAGTTATTTTAAGTGAACTTTCTCTTTCTATCTTGCTGCTGGGCTTTCTTGGTCATATGTAGCAATGCTGATGATTTATGTGGGTAGTGTACAAATTTCTTGGGTGAAAAGGGGTCAGGAGTGGAAAAAAAAAGTTTAAGAAGCCTTGCCCTACTTCATGGTCAATTTTTGTGCAGGTGTGATGTGCAGAGGAGAAAAAAATACATATTCCTTTCATTCCCATTCAATTTTCTCCAGAGTTCTATCATATTTAACTTTGCTGAAATTCTATTAACCTCATTAACTTCTTTCCTGTTTATTTTGTGGTTAGATTTATCTAGTTCTGAGAGGGCACAGTTGATGATCCCCACTAGTATCGTTTTGTTTTCTATCTCCTCCTGTAACTCACTTAACTTCTCAGATAATCTGGATGCTATACTACTTGTGCATATATGTTTAATATTGATATTACTTCATCGTCTATGGTATTTTAGCAAGATGTTCTTTCCTTCTATATCTCTTTTAATTAAATATATTTTTGCTTTTACTTTGTCTGAAATCAGGATTGGTACCCCCCAATTTTTTTTCTTTTTACTTCAGTTGAAGCATAATATATTCTGTTCAAGGCTTTTACCTTTACTCTGTATGCATCTCTTTGCTTCAAATGTATTTCTTGTTAACAATGTATTGCAGGATTCTGGTTTTTAACCGACTGTACTATCTATTCTGTTTTATGGGAGAGTTCATCTTGTTCACATTCACAATTATGATTATTTACTGTGTATTCAATTCCATTCTATTTTTTCTCTGTTTATATGTCTTTCTCTCCTTTCACCCTGCCCATCCCCACCTGTGCTTTGCTTTTAGTTTTGAACATCCACTTTTATAAGATTTTGAGTTCCATATGTTTTCTCCTTCCCTCCCCTTGCACCTACCCAATACAACATGCAATCTGATAAAGGCTATATATTTACAATCATAATAAACATATTTCCACAAAATCAGAACAGGAGTGGAAAACCATGATAAAGAAAAAACAACAAAATCAAAAAAGAGAAAATCATATGTTTCAATCTGAATTCAGATTCTAGAGTTCTCTCTTTGGATGTGGACAGCATTTTCCTTCATGAATCTTTTGGAATTGTCTTTAAATCTTTGTATCATTGAGAAGAGCTAAATGTATCAAAGTTGATCATTGCCATTAGTGTGTATAATGTCCTTCTGGTCCTACTCACTTCAATCAGCACTAGTTCACGTAAGTCTTTCGAGGTTTTTCTGAAATCTCCCTGCTTATCATTTCTTATGGAACAATAGTATTCCATTATATCCACATACCATTGTTCAGCCATTCTCCAATTGATGGGTATGCCATCAATTTCCAATGCTTTGACATTACTAAAAGAGCTGCTATAAATATTTTTGTACATGTAGGTCCTGTCCTCTTTTTTATGATTTCTTTGGGATACAGACCTAGTAGTCCTATTGCTGGATTAAAGGGTATGCACAGTTTTATAACCCTTTGGAAATAGTTCCAAATTGCTCTCCAGAATGTTTGAATTGGTTCACAACTCCACCAACAATATAATAGTGTTCCAATTTTCCCCCCTCTTCTCCAAAATTTATCATTTTCTTGTTTGGTTATGTTAGCCAATTTGATAGGTATTAGGTGGTACTTTAGAATTGTTTTAATTTGCATTTCTCTAATCAATAATGATTTAGAGAACTTCTTCATATAGTTATAGATAGCTTCTATTCTTCATCTTAAAATTGCCTTGCATATCTTTTGACCATTTATTAATTGGGAAATGACTTGTATTCTTTAATCTGACTCAGTTCTCTATATATTTTAGAAATGAGGCCTTTACTGGATCCTGGCTATAAAAATTATTTCCCAGCTTTCTGCTTCCTTCTAATTGTGTTTGCATTGGCTTTGTTTGTGCAAAAAAAAAGTAATCAAAATTATCCATTTTGTGTTTTATAATGTTCTCTATCACTTGTTTAGTCATAAATTCTTCTGTTACCCATAAATCTGACAGGTTGACTATTCCTTACTCTCCCAGTTTGCTTATAGTATCATCCTTTATGTCTAAATCATGTACCCATTTTGGCCTTATCTTGGTATGTAGTGTAAGATGTTAGTTTATGCCTAGTTTCTGCCATACTATTTTCCAGTTTTCCCAGCAGTAATATTGTTGTTCTTTAAGAAATTATGAGCAGGTGAATTTTAGAAAAAATCTGGAAAGACTTACATGAACTGAAGCTGAGTGAAGCGAGAAGAACCAGTGGAACATTGTATACAGCAATAGCAACATTGTGTGATGATCAACTATGATAAACTTATCTCTTCTCTACAATTCAATGATCCAAGATTATGCAAAAAGATTCATGATGGAAAACGCTCATCACATCCAGAGGAAGAACTATGGAGTCTGAATGCAGTTCACACCATACTATTTTCATTTTGTGTTGTTTTTTTTTTTCTGTGATGATTTTTCCCTTTTGTTCTTTTTCTTCTTTCATGACATGATTAAAATGGAAACATGTTTAACATGATTGTACATGTATAACCTGTATCAGATTGTGTGCTGTCTTGGGGAGTGGTGAGGGAAAGGAGGGAAAGAGAAATATTTAGAACTCAAAATCTTACAAAAATGATTATTTAATACTATCTTTACATGTAATTGGAAAAAATACTATTAAGTTAAAAATAGAAAGAAGGTAAAGAGGTGAATGAATCAGAGAAAAGTTAAATATGATACACTTCTGGAGAAAACTATATGGGAATAGAAAGGAGTATATCTTTTTCTCAGCTGTATATGCCACCTTCACGAAAGTGACCACACATTAGAAACTCCACAACAAAATGCATAAAAGCAGAAATATTAAGTGCCCCCTTTTTGGACCATAATGTTATAAAATTGCATTTAATAAAGACTTCTAATAAAAAGTTAATTAAAAAAGTAAATAACACTGTCCTAAAAAAAGAGTGGATTAAAAATAAATGATCAAAACCAATAATTTCACTAAAGAGGATGGAAGTAATAAGACGAAATTCTGAAATTTGTGGGATGTACTTAGAGGAAATGTTATATCTCTAAATATATACAGCAATAAAAGAAAGAAAGAATAGATCAATGAACTGTGTGTGCAACTAAGAACAATAGAAAAATAACAAATTAAAAATCCCCAATTAAGCATCAAAATTAAATCCTGCATATCAAAAGAATGATTAATAATATTGAAAATAAAAATCTCATTGAATAAATAAATAAAAACTAGGAGCTGGTTTTATGAAAAACCAATACAATATATAAACCATTAGTAAGTTTGATTTTGAAAGTGAAAGAAAAAAAATAAATTACTAATTTCAAAAATGAAAATGATTAATGTGCCACCTGTGAAGATAAAATTAAAACTATTATAAGGACTTAATTTCTCCAAACATATCTTAATAAATCCACGATCTAAATGAAATGGATAAATGTTTTCAAAATATAAACTGCCCAGATTAACAGAAGAGGACCTAGAATACTTAAATAACTCTATCTTAGAAAAAAGAATTAAACAAGCCATCAGTGAGCTCCTTTGGCAAAATTCCCATGACTACAAGTGAAGTCTACCAAACATAAGGAATAATTAATCCCTCTATTATAGAAACTATTTGAAGCACTAGATAAAGGAGGAGTCCTACCAAATTCCTTTTATGATATAAATAAGGTTTTGATACTTAAACCAGGGAGAACAACAACAAAGAAAACTATTGAATAATTTCCTCAATGAGTATTGATGCAAAAATTTGAAATAAAATACTAGCAAGGAGATTATATCAGTAATAAAAAACAAAGATGAAATAAGGATCATACCCTGTGACCAGGAGGGATTTATATCAGTGATGCTGGGATGTTTTAATAATTGGAAAAAAATATCAATAAAACTGACCTTATCAATAATAGTAACAGCAAAAATCAAATTATTCCACACCTGGAATTATGGATAGCTTGTCTTGGGCCACATCTCCAAATGGACATCCTTGGTAAACCCATTAATGGGAAAAAGGTTCATAAAACCTGAAATAATAGACACTTCTACCAGATAAATCATTATTCAAGGGTCTAAACTTATCGTTACTCTGGTGTAAAACATTCAATGATTCCCACTGGGAATGGCACTGGAGTTCCCACTAACAAATCCAAACTTATGATTTGGACATTGAAGGGTCTCCGTGTACTGAACCCAACGTGTTTTCAAACTTATGTTACTCATTATGTGCTCTAAGTTACAGTTAAAGAAGTTAATTAACTTCTTTTTTCTTGTACTTTTGTTCATGTTTTGTCTATACATAATTTTTTTTATTAGGAACTTGACCATTTGAACATTTCTACATGTAAAACAGACAAGATTATATACAAAACTCCATTTTATACAGCTTGGTTTTTTAATGTGTATCTGTATCTATATATCTATATATGTATCCATATATCAAATTTAATATGATAGTACCAACACTGCCATGTTTGCCTATAACCCCTTTCTGAATTTCCTTCTACTCTTTTCTCTTTATATTTGAAATGTTTTGTTGATGCATTAATCTTTTATTCCCTCTTTTTTTATATCACCACTATTACTAGCTTAACCCCAAACATAATTCCACTCCCCATCCCTAAAGAAAGTCAAAATGCTCTATTTAACCAATACGCATTTTCAAGCAAAGCAAAATCACATATTAGTCGTATCTGAGAATACTGTCTCAGTCTGTACCTTTAGTCCGCAACTCCCTGACAGGGCGTATGAAGCACGTTTCATCATTAATCTTCTGGAGTCATGATTTGTCATTAAATTGGTCAAGGACCTTAACAAAGAGTTATTTAAATAAGCAAGTAGATATCAAAGGACTAACAACTTTTAAAATCTCTTTGGCCAAGCTCCAAATTGATTTGGGGAAAAACACACACATTGACACACACATTCATAAATACATACATTATTGTTGTTAGTCTTTCATTTTTGAAGAGGACCATGACATACACATCACACACACACACACACATATATATACATACACACAGAGTTGTTTTTTGTCCTTGTCCTTTGTTTTTGAAGAAGATCAATGGCATCATGGGTTAATGCTTTGACCTGTGCATGAATTGCATCCATGCACAGATATGTATACACACATATACATACAATATAATATAATAAATATCCATTTATTTATCTATAATTCCAAAAGTCTTAATGATATATAATATACATATATTATGTATATTTGAAATATAAACATTATATGTATATATATGTATATATAGTTATATACATGCTGATAGACTGACAGATAGATAGATGAAAAACTGGGGGAAACAACATTACATTTAAATGAATACTACTTAGAAAAGAGAATCTATCTTGTCTAGGACCTAGAACCTATATTATTTACAATTTATAATAAATTATTTTTATGGTAACTTTTGGAGAATGGGGAGAGATCTAGAAATAAGCAATTAAATCATATCATTTTCTCTGTCCAGAATATCCATCATCTGACCACTTCATATATTTATTTCTCTATAAAGCCTTACTTGTTTCCCTTTGTGTCATGTATTTAGAGCACTTTACTTTGCAGTTTATTTTATTTTTTATGTAATACTTGTGTCAGCAACTAGAATCACATGAAGAACCCAGATAAATTTTGGGGGATTTTCCGATTTCTCTTGACTTGTATAATCTTACTTAAGAAATCCTGGAAAATTAATGCATATTATTTCCTGAGCATTCTGAGATGAACTCCACACTTTTAAGTTCAAAGTTGGCAAATGGGAGAAATGCAAGACTTCCCAAAAGGAAATTCTGGTGACAGCACAGCTGATTTTGGAGGGAACAAAAAAAGAGGAAGTTGCTAAAGAAGTCAATGTAGCTAATCATAGGTTATAAAAAGAGGTGTGAAAAATGTACAAATAATAGAGATCACAGCAGACTATTAGTGTAGTGTCAGAAAGACTAATAGCCTGCATGAATTGAGGCAAATGATGAAGTCTAAATGACTGGAAAAGGTATTATTTCAGTTTTCTTTTACGTACTTATAGGGTTGATGGCGTCATAATCAGAGAAAATGAGGAAAAGATTGAAGGAATGAAAAAGTACGTGTTTACCATGTGCTAAGTAGCATGCTATAAAAATAGAAAATCAATGTAATCACTAATCTCTAAGAGTTCACATTCAAATGGAGGTAGACTATATATACACATATTCACGTGTATATGTATGCATGTATATGTATATACACATACATATATACATACCTACGCACATATATACACATTTATACATGCTTATATACGTATACATATATGTATACGAGAGAGAGGGTTCACCCACAGGGAGGATGGAAGGACCCATGGATACCTAGGATGTGGCTTTCATGATGGAAGATGGAAAGGCTCAGGGATCCTTGGAGTGAAGCTTAGGTATAGGCGGTAAGGACCAGTAATATAAAGGGACAATGACAGGATTTGCAACAAGACAAATAAGGCCTTAGGATATTAGTGAAACTCTTCTGCTACACTATTCCTATTTTTCTCCTTTTTCTTCTACAAAGAAATACCTTAAACATAATAAATAGGTAATTACAAAACTTTATTTGATTTTAATTGGCATGTTTTCCCTGTAATTTTTTATATTGCCCTTTAAATACTTCATTGTCTTTCAAATCATTTAAAAAAGCCTAGTAGGGAAGAGCCAGGCAATATTTTTTTTGTTTGTTTTTGTTTTGTTTTGTTTTTTGTCTAGACAATGGGGTTAATTGACTTTCTCAGGGTCATACAGCTAGTAAGTGTTATGTATCTGAGGCCGGATTCGAACTCAGGTCCTCCTGACTTCAGGGCTGGTGCTCTATCCACTGCACCACCTAGCTGCTCCCAGGTGGTATTTTGGATAGGCATATTGAAGGAGAAACATTTCCATCCTCTTACATGACAAGCTAGAAAAATTAAAAGACAAAACAGTCTAGATATTATCTACCAGGAAATATAAGCAGGGCTTGCTATTGTTGGAAGAGGGGAGAGAGGAAAAGTCTTCTTTATGATCATGGGCTCAGAGTATCCTTTCTAACCATTAGTGAAAATTTTCTCTTATCTAAAATATTTCTTATTGAGGACAGTAGTTTCTTTTCTTTCAGTATTTTCTCAGTGAATATGAACATGAACAGTTAATGGTCTGCATATTCTGTAAATCAGATGTTTTGTTTTTGTTTCCTGGATATCCTTGGCCTTTATTTAAAATAAGTTGAAGAAACTATCCCCAGCCTTTCAGACTACTCATAGTAGTCAGAGAAATCAGTAACAACAATAAAAATAATGTATAAGTACATACTTTATTTTATTGTTCCTAACTGGGGCATTTGCCTTTTCAAAAACTTTTCGGAACTGAAATGAGTATGTGCAAGGAGCAAATGGAAATGCCAAGAAGTGTCACTGTGGTGCACAAGAAAGAGCACTAATTTGAGAATAATATTTCAATTCCTACGGAATGATGAAACAGCTCTTTTAATCTTTGAATGCCCTCCCTCCCTTCCTTTTCTCTGATGGGGATTCAGAGGAAGGTTAACATATACTTTCATTTTCACTATGTTGCATTACCAGTGAGTTAGAAGGAACATGGCTGGTGAGTGGGGATCTTTTTTTATCTATAGGGTGGGAGTATTCAAGCCTAACTTGAGGGATTGCCTTCCTGTTACTAAACCTGGGAGTTCAGAGCAGAAGGACACATCAGGGAATTGCTTTCTGAAGATTGTGCTGCCTTTTGAAGCTGGAATTTTTCTTATGCCAGGTTTATGCAGGGAAAATGATAACAAGGACCCGGGAGTTAGATCCCATCTCCAAACTTCTGGAAAGAGAGGTGGAAGGAAAACTGACTTTATAACTCTTTCCTTATGCTTTTTCTCTGGTTACCTTTTGAAAAAAATTGTGTTTTTTTTTTTCCTTTCCTGTTCTGTTACTTTCCAGGAGTATGACTGATTAAAATGCTGAAGGTCTATAGGCCTCAGCATGATAGAACTTTATAACTGCAAGGGATAGTAGAGTCTGTTGTGTACCAAACTGTCATTTTATAGAGGAAAATACTGAGGCCTGTTATGGGCTTGCCCATGGTCATACAGAGTAAGAGAAAGAGTCAGAAACAAACCTAGGGCCTCTGACTGCTTTTCTGATGTCTTTTTACTGTGATTAAAAGAACTCAAGATATAGTTCCAATCTCAAACTTCCTGAAATGGAGAAAGAGAATTCCCTCCACCTCATATCATGAGCCCAAACTGAAAGCTGCCTTACTTTCTTTAATCCAATCTCTTCTCTCCTTCTCTATGCCCCCCATTCCACTCCACACTAGAAAAAAAATACCACAAATAGTTACATTCAAATTCTGGTCTATCAAGGAGATTTGCTTGTGTAAGAGAGTGTTTTCATTTACAGAGAAAACACCTCAGCATATTTCTTTCTGAGGGCTTTTCAAATCTCTGCTCTGAGTGAAGGGCGCACAAATTGCAACTATAGTCTCTGGATATAGCTCCTGGATCACAGATTTAGAGCTGGAAGGTTACTTTGAGGCTGTCTTTTTCACTGTCTTCCTTTAACAAAAGAGGACACTGATGTCCTCAGAGGTTAATTGACAAGGAGATATATGAGGCAAAATTTAAAATCAAGTTTTTTTTCTAACATTCTATCCACTATGGTAAACAGTGCTGCTTCATAGCAGCTCAAAGAACTCATTCTTTATTTTTTTTAAGAAACACTAATTTTGACTGTCATGATTAGTTTTTAATGACTATACACTGTCAAAACAATGGAAGAAATATGGCTGTCTTTTACATTCTTTAGGTTTCAGTTTCATTGAATCATAGAACTTCTGATCCTTTACATTTCCTTCAGAATATCTAATTTAACCACCCATTTTACAGTTGGTGAAACTGTGGCTGACAGTAAAATGAACTCACACTATTTACTAACATTATTAGAACATAGTAAAGCATGGATCAAACATAGGTGTTACATTTGTTTCCTATGCTAACTTTATTTCTTATCTGTAAAGTGATTAAGTCACACTGAGTTATTTACGAAGGCTTTTCTATTCTGAAATGAGATGATTTTCTCACAAGATCTCTAAACTGTAAATAATACTTCTGCTGTGCTTTTAACAGAACAAAAGAAGAATGATGATCCAGTGCAGAAGGGAAAGACTGAGGCCACAAAAATGTTTAAAGATATTTGTGGTGATTTGATTGAGCAAGAAGTTTTTAATCCAAACCAGATAAGGAATACAAAAAAACAATTTTCATCAGTCAAGGACAGGAGTGAAGACTTGGTTAAGACTGTCACTCTTAAAAGTGGCCAAATTGGCCAAATTGTTTTGAAAAGATTACTGACAGCCACAAGACAACTGCATTCAGGTACGACTCAATAATGACGTTACCTAAAAGACTCACATCATGTCATCTCTCCCCTCATGATCCCCCTTCTACTTAGAACTCAATAGCTGGATTTATCACTATTCCAGAAATCACAGGGAAAATGGATTGACTCCATCCTGAAGGCATTACAGTTCTGGTATTCCAAGGGCCTGCTTTCATTGTTTTCTTGCCATGGCTTGCTGTCATCATCTTGCTATTATTTTTCTCAGCCTCTCAATCTTATTATTGGATTCCAACCTGGTATCTTTCTTTTGCTTGAAGGACTCTTGCTCTGGAGTTTGGGCAATTCAGGAAGCTGAGAGAAATCTGTATAGTCACATCCAACTTTCTCAGCATGTGACCTTTGAATGTTAGAATTCAGATGCCTCTGATCCTTACCAGAAGCTATTCTATGGGCTAAAGATTTAAGGAAACCTAAAAGTGCTTTCCATCCCTTGCCTATTGTCAACTTACACAGTTTCAGTTGCTGGAGTATCATAGATTTAGCAGAAGAGATCTCAAATACTGAATCAGTGTTCATATCATTTACTTAATGCATAAGTTCTGATAACTGAATTGGCTATTAAAGAATAAATCAGGTCCCTTTTTCTTGTAACTCAGAAATTACAGAGAAAGATGACTCAGAGACATATAAGAAACAATGTGCTGCAACGGATAGAGTACTGGATTTGTAATCAGGAGTGTGAGAATTTAAATGTTGAATCTAATACTAACAATGTAACTATACACAAGCCTCATATTTTTATGAACTTTAAAAACTTTCTTAAATTAACTACTAAGTGAAAGAAGTTCCCAAACCAACAAAATCATACTCATATTCCTCTCTTTTATTCATTTATTTATTTATTCATTCATTCATTCATTCATTCATTCATTCATTCATTCATTTATTTATTTATATTATTTGTTTGTTTGTTTATTTTTTTTGCATAAGGAATCCAAGCCAAAGATGAAAACTCAGAGCCAATAGAAAATGCAGGGATTTCGCAGAGAGTGGTTTCCCTCTTATTAGGTTACTATGCCTCCAAAGCAAGAAATGGATTGAAATCCACTTTTGCTAATCTCCTTCTTAAACTACAAATGAACTTAAAGGGGTGAAGTACTAAGCAAAGATGTCCTCAGATAAGTGGTGTGATGCAAAGGGGACAGTTAGGGGATAGAAAACAGAAGGCCTGGGTTCAGTTAAGGTTCTTCTTTCATTGTGTGTATTCATGTTTGTAACTTAAACTAACTCAATCTTGAGTGCCTCCCTTAAAAAATGGAACTAATAATTTTGAACTTGCCTTTCTTTCAAGTTCATTCAGAAGACCAAAAAAAAATATAATTTGGAATTGTTCTTATGCTTATATGTTGCTGTTTTTCATTGGTTTTCTGTCATGTCTGACTCTTTGTGACCCTATTTAGGTTTCTCTTGGTAAAGATATTGGAGTGATTTGCTATTTCTTTTCCAGCTCAGTTTACAGAAGAAGGAATTGAGGTAAACCTGGTTAAGTGATTTGCCTAGGGCAATTTAGCTAGTAATTGTCTGAGGACAGATTTAAATTCAAGAAATTGAGTCTTCCTAGCTTCAGGCCTTGCACTCTATTTACTGTGTCCCCTACATAATGTTATGCTCACATAAATATAAATATAAGGTTATCAATTACTCTACCACCAATATATTTTTTTTCAAAAATGGTTCAATTACATTCCAGATAGTCCTTAAAATAATATCTCTCAGTCTAGTATGAGATAAGTTCATATGACAGAGCACAGAGAGATGGATATGAGAAATTCTTACTTTCATGCACTATATACAATCTTATTGTACTTGATTTGGCCTGATTTCTTCAAATTTGTGCTGCCCATATTTTAGCTATCATTTAAGAAACAGCCACTTTTTATATAATTTTAAGCTAGAAGGGGCTTTAGAATCTAGTATACCCCATTAATTTCATAGATAAGGCAATTGAAGCCCACACAGAAGGGAAAAGATTTGTTCAGTAATGTATAAGTAGTAATTACTATAGCTGAAATTCAAACCCAGGTCTTGTGATTTTAAATTCAATGTTATTCCCATTACATGGTATATCATTTTCCTTTAACCAGTGGATCTTCTTTTTATCTTTAGCCACAAGCTTTTTATATATATTTTTTCACATTTGTTACTTTTTTAAAGCTCCATTTTGTTGTTACTTTTTTTTTTAAATCAGGCTAACATGGTCCTTTTCTAGTCTGGTAACTCATATCCTATTCATCAAAATATTTCAAGTATTACTAAAAGAAGGACAGGAATTACCCCTGCCAATTCCTCTAGTACCCTAGAATTTAATGTTCCTTGGCCTGCTAAATTAAGTTGGCACTTATATACTGTCTTATGAGATCCTGGTTTATTCTGAGTTTCAACTGTCATTTGACAATTTTTTATTTAAGAAAATATTAATTTTCTGTATTCCCACCATTATCTAGGATCATAATTTAATTAAGAAATTAGGATAACCTTTACTAAGTACTTACTACATCCTATGATAAGTGATGGGAATATAATTTACAAAAGTGACACTGCTTCTGCCCAGTAGGCTCTTTCAGTCTAATGGGAGGGACATCATGGCCATATATAAGTATATATAGAAATATACACAAGGTGATTTTGGAATGAAGGGTACTATGTGGGGAAGCAAGAGGTGGGAAAAGAAGCTTGTGACTATTGCTTTTTCAGAGAGGTGTGCTGAGAATGTAAGTGGAGATATAGAATAAAAAATAGTGGGGTTTATAGGAAAAACAAGGGTTTTTTAAAGGATGAGGGAAATTTGTGAATATTTGTAGACAGCAGGAAGAGAATCAATATGTAGGGAGATAATAATGATTAGAGAAGGTGGGGAGATAAGATGAAAGTCAACTTATTAGATCAGTTGGGAGGGCATAGAATCCGTAATGCATGTAGAGGGGTTGGCCTCAGTGAGGAGAGTGAAAGAAAGGAAAATTAATTATTAAAAACATACTATGCTCTAAACAGTGAGAGAAAGTCCACTTCTGTAAAAATTATAATAATGGAAATAGTGGAGAACATATGGTGTCAAGAATTTATAAGATGGGGAAAAGAGGAAGTTTTTAATGAGTATCATTTTTTAGCAAAGTAAATACATGGAAGTAGTTAAGAGGTTGGGGAAAGGGATGCTGTTGCAGTATTAAACAGGGATATTCTAAAACAACTACCTCTGTGGTGAAAATTGGATAGAGAATTAGATAGGAGTAAAAGAATTGCTTTGTTGGCATTAAGTAGCCAGTTGAAATTAGATAACATATGTTTAACTTTTACCCTGGCAGGAACAGAATTCCTCATCCTCCCATGATCTTTTTCTTGACCTCCAGTTAGCTTTCTGATCTTTAACATTCTTCACCACCTTTAACTGATTCATGATGTCACTACTTTGTTATACTTACAGGGAGTGAAGATATTTCACAGTATGTTCAGAGTATGGCAGATGAATTAGTTTGTTTGGAGAGAAAAAAATTAGGAAAGGCAGGGGAAATAAAGCTGAAAATATATGCAGAGATGCAAATCAGAAAGAGACTTGGAGTACAGGAGTTCAAATTTTACCTTGTGTAACATGAATCTCAGGGGCATATACAACACCCCACATTACACTTGTAAGGAATAGGGAGCTAATGAGCAAGGGGGTGTTGGCAAAATGGAGTGACATGATCAAAGCACTGTTTCAGCAAGACTAAACAACATTCAAGGGGCACTGGGATGAGGAAAGATGAGAAGCAGGAAGGACAGTGAGGAGGTTTTTGCTATAATTTAGAGGTCAAATATTAAAAGCCTAAAGTGGTAGAGTAGGGATAGTTGAAACTTAAAGGAAAGGAGGAATGTGAATGCATTCCCAAGGATAAAGCAAAAAGAATTTGGTAATCTATAGGATCTAAAAGGTAATATATTACCAGAATCATAGACGTCTTTGAGGGTTGAGCATAGGGTGACTGAGAAAATGGTGGTAGAATTATTAGATATAGCTAATTCAAGAAAAGGGAAGACATTGGTAAAAAGAGATTATGAGTTTTAAGTGTCAAAGGATAACACTCAATGGCAATCAAAAGAAAGTATGTTTTTTCAAACTACTTTCCCCTCCATCTCTGTCTTCTTTCACTCATGTGAACATGTTTGTCATTCTCAGAAGCATTTCCTCAGAATAACAGTAGGGTCTGCTAGAAGTACAAAGTCAAAGGATATCCTGGCTAATTAGAATTTTTTCTGGCTCTCATAGCACCTCAGCCTATCCAGGCAGCTGAACCACTAAACAAGGTGAAGCTCAGCCCTCCAGATTTCTACCACAAACTGAAAGAAGCAAAGGATGAAGAGGTACCATTTTGGATGAATGACTGTAAATGGAGAATCAACAATCTTCCTTCAGTATAAGGGCTGAAGAACTTCTAGTGGTTATTTTTTATTGTCAAGAAATGCCTCCTGGGCATCCAAAAGCTATAGAGAGCTCCCTCATCTATCCATGTCTATGCCCAGGATTTCCAGTTTATTTTAATTTCTAGCTCTAATATACGTCCCTGAATTCCCTTTCTGTTTCCGAAGTAAAAAAAAAAATATCACATCTGACCCTTGTTCTCACCTTGGGGCTCTCCTTCCCCTCATTGCATTTAAAAGATATGTTGTTTCTACTATGTGACAGTCTTATAAGTACTGACATCGAGCATTAATTATAGTGTTCATTTGTTTTTTAAAGTTTGTCTATTTGGAGAAAATCAGGGAAAGATTCATCTAATTGTCCTACAAGGCAGACTGTAATGTTTGCCACATGGAACACACAATAGTAATACAATGGGTTTTATAGAAGGGAAAAATTCAACTCAGTTCCACAAAATTTAGTAAGCACATATCTTATGTGAGGCACTGTGTGAGGTTCTAGGTATACAAAGATAAAATTCCTGCCCTTAAAGAACTTGCTTTGAACTCAGGATACCCAGTACTGAGGAAGGAGGAGCATGAGTAACTGGGAGAAAATATAGTAGGGAAATTTGAACTGAACCGTGAATGGAAATAAGGGTTCTGAGAAGGTGCTTGGAATTGGCAAATTGAAAACAAAACAAAACAAAACAAAAGTGAGCCTGCACTAGCTGCCAAAAAGCTGGCATTCTTCTAAAGGGATGCAACATGAATAGATTTCTTGGACCATTGATAAAATCATAGGTTCATTCAAGAATAATAACAACAAAAAGAGAGGCCGAGAGGAGTATTTATTTTTTAATTAATCAATTTATTTTTAGTTTTCTACATTCACTTTCATAAAATTTTGAGTTCCAAACTTTTCCCCCATCTCTCCCCTCCCTCCACACCAATGACATTCAGTTTGATATAGGCTCTACATATGCATTCGTAGTGAAGCTATTTTCATATTAGTCATGTTATAAAGACATATTAGAACCAATGGGAAAAACCATGAAAAAGAAGAAACAAAAAAAGGGAGGAAACAATATGCTCTGATCTGCATTCAGACTCCATATTTTTGTTTTGCTTTGTTTCTGAATATGGACAGCATTTACCATCATGAGTCCTTTGGAGTCTGTCTTAGATCCTTGCATTGCTAAGAAGAGATAAGTGTATCAAAGTTAGTCATCACACATTGTGGTTGTTACTCTGTACAAGATTCTCCTGGTTCTGCTCACTTCACTCAGCATCAGTTTATATAAGGCTTTCCAGGTTTTTTTGAAGTCCACCTGCCCATCATTTCTTATAGCAAAATAGTTTTCTATTACATTCACATACCACAACTTGTTCAGATATTCCCCAACTGATGGTCATCTTCTTAATTTCCAATTCTTTGTCACCATGAGAAGAGTTACTATAAATATTTTGTACATGTGGGTCCTTTTCCCATTTGTATGATCACTTTGGGATACAGCCCTATAAGTGCTATTGCTGGGTCAAAGGTAACACACATTTTTGTAGCTCTTTGGGTAGAGTTGGATCAGTTCACAACTCCACAAACAATGCATTAGTGTTCTAATTTTCCCACATTTTCTCCAGAATTTATCTTTTTCCTGTTTTGTCATGTTAGCCAATCTAATAGGTGTGATGTGGTACCTCAGAGTCATGTTGATTAGCATTTCTCTAATCAATAGTGATTTAGAGAATTTTGTAATATGACTGTAGCTTTAATTTCTTCATCTGAAAATTGTGTGTTCATTCCCTTTGACCATTTATCAATTGGGGAATGACTTGTATTCTTATAAATTTGACTCACTTCCCTACATATTTTTAGAAATAAGGCCTTTATCAGAGACATTGCTTGTAAAAATTATTTCCCAGTTTTCTTTTTCCTTCCTAATCTTGGTTGCATTGACATTGTTTGAGCAAAACCTTTTCAATTTAATGTAATCAAAATTATCAGTTTTGTATTTCATAGCATTCCCTGTCTCTTGTTTGGTCATAAATTCTTCCATTCTCCATAAATCTGACAGGTAAATGACTTCTTGCTCTCCCAGTTTGCTTATAATATCAGCCTTTCTATCTAAACCATGCGCCCATTTTTACTTTATTTTGGTGTACAGTTTAAGATATTGATCTATGTTTGGTTTCTGCCAGCTGTTTTCCAGTTTTCCCAGCAGAGAAGGAGTATTAAAAAAAAATCACTGATAGAAGTGGATAGTATGATGAGACTCTATAGTGGAATGAAGACATCCCTGCTCAACTCTTACATAAACAGTTTTTTCTTTTTTTTTGTTTATTTGTTTTTGCAAAGAAAAAAATTATCTTTGGGCTAGAAGAAGCATAAAAAAATCTAGCAGGAAGTTAATAGAAAATATAAATGTGGGAATAATACAATAGCACTTGCTTTTCTTCTATAAAATCATGTTGCCTCGCCTAGATAATCTACATCAGAGAGTACCAAATTGGGAAATGTGATGACTGAGTCACTAGTAAGTGACTTCGAATGATTGTGGAGAAGAGGAATATGGTGGGAATAGAGAAAAGCATATCATCTATCATTTTTTAAAATGCATAAATGGAGGGTACAAACCATTGGTCAGTTGCAGCTAGACTTTAGTTCTCAGCAAAATTCTAGAATCTATTTTTAAATAGATAGTGAACGACAGGGGAAAAGAAACTAAAAATGACAAAGAGCCAGCATAGTTATGAAAAAAAAAAGCTTACACAAGAACAACCTGGTTTCCTTTTTTTTTTTAAATAAATTAGTAGATGAAGAAAATGCAATAGGTCCAAAATGACAATAATAATTATACAAAGAAATGCATAGAATATGTCATACTATCAAAGAAAAAAATCATGGATTTGGGATAGATGATGCACTTAGATGGATTAAGGAATGGGGGAATAAATGGACCCAAAGAGTAGTCATAACACATAGTTAGACTCTAGACTTCCTCTTACAAACTAGCACATATAATAACTTGTTGAGTCTCTAGAACTCAATGTAATACATTTCTTCCTAAGGGTAGGTATACTTTTGAGAGATCTGGGTGTTTTTCTGATATTATCAACCCAAATCCTGTGAGGAGAATTGTATCAACTGATGGAGATTGTTATAAGTAGAACCAGAAAAGAATAGAAAACTATAACTATGATAATATTTCCTCATCTATGAAAAAGGGGATGATAGCCCAAATGAAGTCATGACTTCATGTTGTTCATGACTGAACAACAAAAGTAGAGAAATGTCCATTGAAATTCACCCTTCTTGCAATATTCCTATAGCAATAAATCAGGCAGAGATTTTATTATCATTTATTAGGATCACTTAGGGTAGCAAAGCAGTCTAGTTTCTGTATATATATATCTATATATCTATATATCTATATATCTATATCTATCTATATCTATATCTATATCTATATCTATATCTGTATCTGTATCTGTATCTGTATCTGTATCTGTATCTGTATCTGTATCTATCTATATCTGTATCTATCTATATCTATATCTATATCTATATCTATATCTATATCTATATCTATATCTATATCTATATCTATATCTATATCTATATCTATATCTATATCTATATCTATATCTATATCTATCTATCTGTATCTGTATCTGTATCTGTAGCTATCTGTATCTATATCTATATCTATATCTATATCTATATCTATATCTATATCTATATCTATATCTATATCTATATCTATATCTATATCTATATCTATATCTATATCTATATCTATATCTATATCTATATCTATATCTATATCTATATCTATCTATATCTATCTCTATCTCTATCTCTATCTCTATCTCTATCTCTATCTATCTATCTATCTATCTATCTATCTATCTATCTATCTAATTTCTTACAGATAGATGCAGTCATGGAAAAGGGAACCCGTAAACTCCTGGCCATCATTATCTCTAACACTAAATTTGACCACCTAAATGACCAAAATGAGGCTTGATTTGACATTCAGAGAATGATGGAGCTACTTCAGGACCTGGGATATAGTGTAGATGTCAAAGAAAGCTGTACATCATTGGTGATACAATGACACAGCACACTGCCCATGCCTTCCTTTTCCCAGAAGGAAATGAATCACTAGTATATGCACCAGGGGCAATCAATCTCATTTCCTTGCATTTGTTTCCATCTTATAGAAAAGCTAGGTAGTGCAGGTGATAGAGTTTAGGACCTATAGTTAGGACCTGAGTTTAAATCCAATTTGAGATACTTATAGCAGTGCTACTTTGGGCAAGTTACTTGACCGTTGCTAGCCTCAGTTTCCTCCACTGTAAAATGGGGACAATAATACCACCTACTTCCCAGGATTGTTGTGAGCATTAAAAAAGATTATATTTATAAAAAAAGTGCTTAACACATTGCTTGGAACATAGTGGGTGCTATATGAAAGCTAGCTGTTGTTGCTTCTTCCATGAAAATTATCTCATCAAATATACTCATCCATATCACCTGAACTACATTAGACCCTCAGTCAATATATTTTTTTAATTTATTTTTATTTATCAACAATCATGTCCATAAGCTTTTGGATTTTACATTTTTCTCCTCCTCCCTCTCCACCTTCCTCCTCAAGATGGCATGCAATCTGACATAGGCTCTACATATACATTCCTATTAAACGTATTTTTACATCAGTGATATTGTAAGGAAGAATTAGAACCAATAGAAGAAACCACAAGAAAGAGAAAATAAAACAAAACAGAAGAAAACAAAAGCAAATATTATGCTTCAATCTGCATTCGAACTCCATAGTTCTTTCTTTGGATGTGGATAGAATTTTCTTTTCTTTTTTTTCTTCTTTTTTAGGCAATTGGGGTTAAGTGATTTGCCCAGGGTCACACAGCTAGTAAGTGTCAAGTGTTTGGTCTAAGGACAGATTTGAACTCAGGTCCTCCTGACTTCAGAGCTGGTGCTCCACCCACTGTGCCACCTAGCTTCTCCTAAGATAGCATTTTCCATCGTGAGACCTTTGGAGATGTCTTAGAGCCTTGCATTGCTGAGAAGGGCTAATTCTATCAATGTTAGTTATCACACAATGTGGCTGTTACTGTATGCAATGTTATTCTGGTTTGCTTACTTCACTCAGCATCAGTCTGTGCAAGTCTTTCCAGGTTTTTCTGAAGTCTGCCTGCTCATCATTTCTTATAGCACAATAGTATTTCATGACATTAATGTACCACAACTTGTTCAGCCAATCCCCAATTGATGGGCACCCTATCAATTTCCAATTGTTTGCCACCACAAAAAGAGCTGCTATAAATATTTTGTCACATATGGGTCCTTTTCCCTTTTGGGATACAGCCCTAGAAAGTGCTGTTGCTGGGTCAATGCGAAAGCACATTTTTACAGCCCTTTGGACATAACTCCAAATTGCTCTCCAAAATGGTTGGATTATTTTACAACTCCACCAATAATGCATCAGTGTTACAATTTTCCCATATATTCTCCAACATTTATCATTTTCTTGTTTTGTCATGTTGGCCAATCTAATAGGTGTGAAATGGTAACTCAGACTTGTTTTGATTTGCATTTCTCTAATCAATAGTGATTTAGAGCATGTAGATGGCTTTAATTTCTTAATCTTAGAACTGCTTGTTCATATCCTTTGACCATTTATCAATTGAAGAATTGGTCAATAATTTTTCAGTGTCTCTTAGGAAATGAAGTCATTGTTGGAGGAGTTTGCCCACTGGCCAGAACACAAGTCCTTGGAGAGCACCTTCCTTGTGTTCATGTCTCATGGCACCAATGATGGCATCTTTGGGATAAAGTACAAACGAGAAGACCCAGATATTCTGGCCAATGATACCATCTTTGAAATTTTCAACAATAGTAACTATTGCAGATTGAGACATAAACCAAAAGTTATCATTATTCATGGATACCAAGTAGGTGAGTTTTTGGTTATATATTATGCTAAATATGGCCAGCATTTACCCAGACCTTTGAAGGCTGGTCTATTCTATCCCAGGGAGAAAGAAGTAGCTACCTAGTCATAACTTTATGTTATTTACTAGGATAGGGAAATTACAATAGACTTCATTAAACTGTATTTATCATGTCTCAGAAGCATCAGTGAGTTACCAAGTTACCTCACATATTGAGAACTTGTCCATCTTACTGGTAATTTGTTATATGTCAAACAGAGATTTCTCCTTGAGTTTGTATTTTTCTTCATTCAAAATCAATGTGTTCTTTCACAATGATAAAGGGGATTACCTCTGTGCATGTGAATGTGCATGCATGTATATGCATATAAATATGCTTCCAAAGATAATGAACCACTTTAGCAATCATTGTAGTGGTACTGTAATGAAGGCAACTGTCATAATTTTTACCCATGTGACCTAGGTATGATTTCAGAACAAAGTGCAGTAGCAGCTTCAGGAGGCAGCTGTGCCCAGTCCTCCAAAGATGACAAAAAGACCTTTTGGAAGGATTTTGCTGGAAAAGAGCATGTGGAGAAGGACTTCATTTGTTTTCACTCTATAACTCCACATAAGTGTCTTCCCAGAAGGGAACTTAGAACTCTTTCACTACTCCCCATACACTGGTCTTAAATAATCTCTCTTTTGTCCAATCAGAAAATCTATGTCCCTAGTATAGTGGGAGACTTTAGATGATGGGAAGGATTGAAATCTAATTCCCTTGGTATTTTAATGCCCATGTTCTTCCTGCCTTGTTGATATTAAGAGGACTTCCCAAATCAATAGAACTGTGATGACAATAAAGATAAATCTGCTGAATCTCATAAAATTAAAGAGAAAAGAGAAAGAAAAATCACAGGCAAAATAATCAAATAGAATCAACATTGGAAGAAACCTCAGGTGTCATCTAGTTAATCTGTGCCTGAAAAAGAGCCCCTTCTACAGCACCTGTCATCTAGCCTTTGCTTAAAGACCTCCAATATAGGGAAACCATTACTTTCTGATACACCTATCCCACTTTTGGACTGATGCACACAAGACTTTTTGTTTGCTTGCTTGTTTGTCTGTTTTTTCCTGGACTCAATCTATTCTTTCCTCTTTTTTACTTCCAACCATTTCTCCTGGTTCTGTACTATAGAATCCATCAAAACAAATCAAATTTTTCTATCACCCTTTAAATAATTGAAGACATTGATCATGCTCTCTCCCTCCCCCAACCTCCTACCCTGAGCTTTCCTTATTCAGGTTAAGCATTTTCAGTTCCTTCAAACAAAACTCATATGTCATGATTGTGGCCCTTCCTCATCCATGTTGTCTTCCTTGGATATTTGCTTGCTTAGAGAATTTCCTTCTTATAATGCATGTGTGTAAGTGTGCGGTTTAACGTTGAAGAGTTAAAAGGATGAAAGCATTAACAGCAACACCAACAACAATAGCTTCATGGAAGATGTGAAATCAGTAAATGTAGTCAGTTATTGGTCTGTTTATCAGTTATTTTTGGTCAGTTAGTATCTAGCATTAGAAAAGCTGATGGGAATGATTCTCACAAGCATTTTGGGGATAGTTATAATGAGTGGAGTGAAAATTCTTACCTATTAAGTTTAGGCAGTAGAATATAGAACATTCTAATTAAAGTTTTAGTCAATTTCTTGCTTAAATATTGTTTGCAATCCCTCTAAGATATATGACTACTAGATGGAATTCTTCAACATCAGTTTATTTTAGATAACGTATGAACTAGGCCCTGGAAAGTCTGGTGGCTACTGGCTATGTCTCATCCCAGAGCTATCTCCAAGAAAGTACCAAATGTTCTGATGTTCTCAGAGAATGGGTACTGTTCTATCCCCATTAGCTCCTCATGTCTCTAGGTGACAGTGTCTATGTCATGACCTAAAGGATGTATTCAGGATATCTTTATCCCATCATAATGTTTCTAAAGCCTCCAAGTACTGGCAATCCTTATTTCTTCTCCAAATCTATTCTATTTAAAAGCACCTCAGTATTGCATCTCATCATGTAGACATGACAAAATGAAGCCAGCTCAAAGACAACCAGATGGATACAACAGTACATAGTTATAGAATCAAGAAAAGGAACACAATCAGAATGCAAATTCAAACAATGATGCCATGGAATGTGTGGCTTCAGGTTTTCTCATACGTAGGCAATCTTTAGCCAGCTTATAAACATGGACAGAAATTTCAGTATACAATACAGTTACTTAGCCCTGTCAGTTCCTTTCCCCATGGGAACAATAAATCATGATTCATGTAATAAAACAGAATATTCATATTGTGTTCTACTCATGACCCTCATGAAGGCCAAAGTAAGTTGAAAGAACTCAAGGATCAGGATAATTCAATTCCATTTTTTAGCATAAGTATGGTCTTGGAAATAAACCAGCTTAGAAAAAAGCTCCGTATGCTGCCTTTACCCTCTTTCTTTTGCCTTGTATCATGTCTCATCCACTGGTAGTGGCTCAAAGGCAGTACAGTCTAATAGAGAAGTGGTGATTGGACAAGAACACACTCCACCCTCTTCTTTCAACTTTCTTTTGATCTTACAGATGTTCTTGCAAACCAATGATACTTGCTTTCTTCTGCACACCATTCACTTCTGTTGTGAATATTTGTTGTCTTGGTCACTGTCTTTGAAGAAACAGGTTTCAGAGAATAAATGTGCCACACATTTTTCTCCCAGAGAAATATTTAAAAGACCTACAAATGCTCTTCAATTGAAGTGTACTTAAATAACTGTGATCATATGATTAGCTTCAAAACTTCGTATTTAACAGACACAGGTAATCATATTAAATATAAAACCCAAAGTGCCTGCAAGTTCCTAACATAGGAATCACACTAAAAATAAAAAGGCATACTATAAATGTATTATTAATGTATGAAACTAACATAATTCATGACACATATTCAATATATCAGAAAACTTCGTTCACCCAAGAAACAAACACAAAACATCATACTGTGTATTGTGAATAGTGACAGATTCATAGATGCGGAAACCATATTCCCCAATAGCAATAGTATGAGTATATCAATGCACACTATCACAAATAGCTAAGAAGTCAAATAGCATAAAAAGCACATTGGTTAGAAAAAAATTATGCACAACACATAATAGTATATGTTGCAGCTGTATATTAAAACATACACACACATTATATGTGCTCCAGCAATGGAAATCATTTGTCTATAAAAATAATCACTTCCTTCTAAACATTTCTTAGATTTCATAATTTACCTAATAAGCCTAGTAATTTTAATATAACCTCTTAAACTGGAGAATGGCCCAGACTAACTATGACTATCTATTGATCTAATGAGGTATAATCCCAACTCTGCTTCTAGCCCCTTTACTTATCTTCTGTTTACTAGGTGTCTATAGCTGGAGTAGTAGGTTAAAAAGGGACTGTCTCTGGATTCATCTCTCTTATCGTTTTGAAACAAAGCCATCTTTGTGGTACAAGTCTAAGCTTGGTCGACTTCCCTCACCCACTAGATGTTATCTATATCATCTGAGTCAGAGCTATGTGAATTGTCAAGTTCAAACAATCTCTCCACAATTAGTGAGTAGATTTTCTTCTTAGGGGAAACCCACATGACTATCCATCAGTCATTTCCCCTTCAGCAAGAAGTCTTACTAAGTCCCCAGTGGGCAATAGGTCCTTGTAGTACCCCTTGCAGATTGGCAAGTTTCCCATCCTGTCAGATACTTATGATGAAATGATTTTCCATTTTTCCACTTTCTTATGTGTGCACTGAAATTATTTAGTGAAACTATAATCCTTTGCTGAAGATATTGAAAATGAATTTTCGTTCATGCTATAACTTGTTTTTATCAGAAATATTCTGAGCTTAGGTCTTGGGTAGGGATAGGGTCTCCTTTAATGATTCATGCATCTGAAATGCATAATAGTTGTGAGTATCTCTATCTTGTATATACTCTGAGACTCAAAACACATACCATTGAGTCCATGGGCAAGCCTGGTTCTCCTTGAAAAATCATCAGGTGTGGAGTAAGGTCCATGTCATCATTCCTGCAAGCATTGTGTGTCCAAATTAGAAATGTTAAATGTTAACTGAGCATTCTGCTCAAACCTCACCAGTATCCTGAGCAAGTGCAGCAGTTCAGCAACGTGTGATATAATCACTTGGGCTATGAGTTTTTTGAGACTTGGATTGGATTTCTGCCAAGATTAACAACTACTGCATTAATATGTTTTCAAAGTGTCTGCCGTGGTCAGAGTAGATATTATTAGCAATGTCACATACACAGGAATACTTCTTTCTCATCACCTTAGCAAATAAAAATATTTTCTAATTCTTTGTTAGTTAAACCAACGTCTGCTGCCACTAAGATGCTCTAATACATCACTAATATGTTCTTTTTATCTCCTAAAAAACAAAACGTTTAAGCATAGAGGCTTTAAAGGCTTTCTGGTACTTGTACTCTCTTTGCAGGCCTTTCCTTTGATCATATAAAGGGCAAGTTTACCTTTTTATAGACATTTGCTAGTATTCAGAACCATCAAAATCTGCTTATTACTAGCTTAAGTACCCTCTATTGGTTCATATGTCTGAACATAGTGGGTAATGCTTCCATGATCCCAGCATGAAATACCTTGGGTAGTACCAATTGATTTTTGTATTATATATGGAAACAATTAAAGTCCAGTATGACATCCCAATTTGTATTTATAATTTTTGCCATTTTCTCAATTGTAAGGTATCTTCTAGGGAGTGAAGTTTGGCTCTCCAAGGAGCATTCCATTTTTTTTTAGCTTCTATCATTTCTTATGAATTTTCATTTTAAAATTTCTTTTGTTGTGAGTCATATAAGTTTGACTGAGGCACAAAGAGCCAGTTCAACATAATAAAATACGCAAATAAACAGTACTTGTTTGGTGGATGCTGAAGACTTTCAAGTATCTTTCCATATTACAAAAGCCCATATCTAAGAATATCATTCATCTATACTCCATCTGTGATTTTATGGTAGCTTCACATTCAATGACTCTAGAGGAGAGGACATTTGTATCCACATTAATTTTTTTCTGGTTGGATAGAATGAATGAGGAAATTAACAGGAACTTATTAAGCTCTTACTATGTAAAGGCTACTTCACCAATTACTGAGGATTCAAATGTAAAGGTGATCCTATCCCACAAAGAATTTCTATTCTACTAAAGGAGGCAACATATATGAAATAGTGGCAGCTCAGAAGGGGTATTTATGTGTATATAAAAAATGTATGTATACACAAATTTTATATATATATATATATATATATATATATATATACATATATGCATGTGAATATATGTCTGCATACACACATGTATATATATATATATATATATATATATACACACACACACGTGCACAATACATACATATACACATATATAGAGAGATTTTAAAAGATAATGATGTGTGCCACAGGAAGAAGGTTAACACATCCTTTCTAGAGTCAATGACAATATGAATTTGAACATGGATTGAGAATTGGAAAGCGAAGTGGGGAGGACTGTACAAGTGAAGTAGAAAGGGCTATATAGGGAATAAAGTAAAGGATAAATACACCTGATCTAGATATAATGAGCCACATGAGACACTCATAAATAAGCACAATGTGGGAAAATGAAAGTAGTTCTGAAGCTGAACTCAGAGTTGGCTAATGCTACTCCTAGTCTTTTAGAGGCAGTACCGAAATTTGCCTAGATTAAAATATAAAGTGGTGAATAATCATTGCATATTTGAAACTGAGTTCTATACACATCATGTTAGAAGTTCTCTGTGGCCCACTTCATTATTAAACCCAATTTAAAGGCATGTGTGTTTCAGTTCATAAAGTTCTTAAATGTTTTCTCATACTTTTTATCCAAATTATCTTGAAATGCTGTTAAGGGTACCAATGTTAAGTTATCTTTTCTTGACCTTCTGCCTTTTGCTCCTACTAAACATGTGACCATGACTGATACATTGAGGGTCTAGCAATAAAAACACAATTATTCAAAAAGGACATAATAGCCATCATATCATAGCAAGGATTTTAGTTTATGAAAATTATTTGAGTATGAAAGCTGGTGAGTGCTTCTATCATTTCTGGATCTGTTCCTTCTTCCTTTTGGGACAATTTGGTGACTATGAGGCACTATATGTAATTAATATGAAGAGGCTTTACAAAATCATTATTTCTTCATTGATAATTACATACAATCTTTTTCTAGTCAATCTAAAAGTTTCATGAGTTTTCTCATATCACTTCTGGTTCTTTCAAAAGACGGTAAAGTCATTTAGATACATCAATGCTTTCATGAAATGCATGTTGCCAACTACCTTGTGCATAAGCATTTTAAAAAGTAGCAGGTGCCACAAGATTCCTTGGAAGCATATATCTCAACTTGATATAATCCTGCTGGCCAGACGAAGGCTGCCTTTTATTTGTCTTTCTCTGCTATGGGATGTGATATCATCTACTGTGCAGATCTAGTACTAAAAGCCTCTGTCTGATTCAAGTAGAAAAAAAATCCAGGGCATCTTGAATTCATAGTGTGGAAATTTATGTGGCTTCTGTGTAATCTACAACTCTCTCTCATTCCTCACTCTTGAACCACGTTATCCAAGATTTATTTTTGCCATCCTCTCCTATTTCCACCTTTGGAAGGAAGCCACAGAATAAAATTACTAATTGACCAAGTTTGGATAGGGCTTACTTTTGACTCTTTCCACCTCTTATTTCTATACAAAAGATATTGGTGGAAAAGGTACCTTCATTTTCATGTTCATCTTTTTTGAAAACACTTATTTACTATGCTGGTGACTTTTCTTTGGCCATGCCTTGGCTTGTACACATTGTTGCTAGAAAGCTAAGTTCAGATTATATACATTCTTGCAAATGAGATCTGACTGGGGCATAGTGTGGCAGGTCTCGCTATCTATCATTGTTCTCTCTTCTTTTGTACAATATGCAACTGTTATCACAACCTAGGACAATATTAGCTTTTTTTTTTTGATATTACTTTACACTGTTGATTCATATTAAGCTTGCAGTACCTAAAGATTCTCCAGATCAGACTTTGTAAAAACTATTCAAGATAATACCATTTCCCATCCTGTTTTTGTGAAATTGGTTTTGTGAATTTGTGTGTGTAAATTTACATCTACCCTTATTAAATTTAATTAATCAATAAATTAACTAATTTTTAGTTTTCAATATTCACTTCCACAAGGTTTTGAGTTCCAAATTTTCTCCCCATCTCATCTCTCCACCCACCCCAAGACAGTGTGCATTCTGAATGCACCTTCCCCTAATCTACCCTCCCTTTTGTCTCTCCCCCCTCTTCTCTTATTCCCTACACCTTCTATTTTCCCGTAGGGCGGGATAGATTTCTATGCCCCACTGCCTGTATATCTTATTTCCCTGTTGCAGGTGAAAAAAATTTTTAACATATGTTTTTAAAGCTTTGAATTCCAATTTTTCTCTCTTCCTCCCTCCCCACCTGGCAACATTGAGAAAGCAAGGAACTTGATACAGTTTATACCTGTGAAATCATGCAAAACACTTCTATAGTGGTCATGTTGTAAAAAAAAAAATAATTATATTTCCCTTCATCCTATCCTGTCCCATGTTTATTCCATTCTCTCTTTTAATCCTGTCCCTCCTCAGCAGTGTTTGCTTCTGATTACCTCCACCCCCAGTCTGCCCTCCCCTCTATCATCACCCTGCTCTCTCATCCACTTCTCCCCTATTTTCCTGTAGGGTAAGATAGATTACTGTAACCAATTGAGTACGCATGTTATTCCCTTCTTAAGCCAAATCCAATGAGAATAAGATTCACTCATTCCCTCTCACCTTCTCTCACTTCTCCTAATGGTAAACAGCTTTTCTTGTCAGTTTTATGTGAGATAATATGCCCCATTCTACCTCTCCCTTTCTTCTTTTCCCAGTATAATCCTCTCTCACTCTTTATTGTATTCTCCAGATATCACACTTTCACCTTCAAGTCACTCTGTGCTCTCTATCAATCTACACATATTTTTTTTTGCCTCCAGCTACCCTAATATGGACAAAGGTCTCAAGAGTTACAAATATCATCTTTCCATGCAGAAATGTAAACAATTCAACCTTAATAAGTCACTTATGATTTCTCTTTCTTGTTTACCTCTTCATGTTTCTCTTGAGTCTTGTATTTGAAAGTCAAATTATCTATTCAGCTCTGGCCTTTCATTAAGAATGCTTGAAAGTTCTTTATTTCACTGAACATCCATTTCCCCCCTGAAGAATTATACTCAGTTTTGGTGGGTAGGTGATTTTTGGCTGTAATCCTATCTCCTTTGACCTCCAGAATATTATATTCTAAATCCTCTGGTCCCTTAATATATAAGCTGCTAAATCTTGTGTTATTCTGATTGTGTTTCCACAACACTTGAATGGTTTCTTTCTGGCTGCTTACAATATTTTCTTCTTGACCTGGGAATTCTGGAATTTGGCTGCAATATTCCTAGGAGCTTTCCTTTGGGGATCTCTTTCAGGAGGTGATTGGTGGATTCTTTCCATTTCTAGTGTACCATCTGTTCTAGAATATCAGGGCAGTTTTCTTTGATAAATTCTTGAAAAATGATGTCTAGGCTCTGATTTTTTGTTCATAGCTTTCAGATAGTCCAATGTTTTTTTAAAATTATCTCTCCCAGATCTATATTCTAGGTCAGTTGTTTTTTCCAATGAGATAATTCACACTGTCTTCAACTTTTTCATTCTTTTGGTTTTGTTTTACAATGTCTTAACTTCTCATAAAATCCCTAGCTTCCATTTGCTCCATTCTAACTTTGAAAGAAGTATTTTCTTCAGTGAGCTTTTGGATTTGCTTTTCCATTTGGCCAATTCTACTTTTTAAGGCATTCTTTTCCTCATTGGCTTTTTGGGCCTCTTTTTCCATTTGGGTTAGTCTATTTTTTAAAGTGTTATTTTCTTCTGTATTTTTGGGTCTCCTTTAGCAAGCTGTTGACTTGTTTTTCACTCTCATTTTTCTTCCTCTACTTCTCTTACTTGCTTCTCAAAATCTTCTCTGAGCTCTTCCATGGCCTAGTATTGATTCATATTTTTTTTTTTGGAGGCTTTGGATATAGGAGCTTTGTCTTGGTTCTCTTCTTCTTGGATAGGTTGTATATTTGATCTTTGTCAGCAAAGAAATATTCTGTGGTCTTACTTTTTTGTGCAACTTGCTCATGTTCTCAGCCAATTACTTGAGTTTTAAACTCTTTGTTAAGGTAGGGGTGTGCTTCCATTCTGGCTAATGTACTATTCCAAGATTCAGGGGTTTTGTGCAGCTGTTTTCAGAGATACTTCTTGGGACCTGTAAATTTTAAGTTCTTCCAAGGTGGTATGATAAGGGGCGAGGTGTTTGCTCCTTTCCTGTCCTGTACTGTGGTGTATGAATGACTACAAGCACTCTTTTTGCCTTAGAACTGTGAGGAAGAATCCCTTCCCCTCACCACTACAAGATCTACCATGCCAGTGCTCCACCTTGCCCCAGGACTGCCACCTAGGACTGTGACCTAGATCTAAGCATGGGGAAAGCAAAGATTCCTGCCTCAGCACCAGCAAAGAGATCCCTCCAATCCCTGTCTAATCAGCCACTAGATTCCCCTTCAGCCTGTGGGCCAAGAGCTCAGGAAGAAGCCGCTATCTCTGGGCTGCGCCAGGACTGGGTCTGGACTGATCTTCTCTCTCACTGTGGTCACAGACCTTTCTACTGACCTTCTAACTTGTCTTTGGCCTTTGTGGGTTGAGAAATCTGGAAACCACCACAGATGCCCATGTTTCAGTGCCCTGAGGACTGCTCCAAATTCACTGAGGCCCTGTTTTTTCCTGGGAGGTCCATGCTGAACTATGCCCCTCTTCCAGCCTGGAACAATAGATATTTCAATCAATCATCCAGTTTGTCTTGGGCTGGAAATTTATTTCACTCTGTCTTTTTGCAGATTCTGCTGCTCTAGAATTTATTTAAAGCCATTTTTTACAGGTATTTGGAGGGGTTTGGGGAAGAGCTCAAGCAAGTCACTGCTTTTAATCTGCCTCCCACCCCTATTAAATTTTATCTGGTTTGTTTTAGTCTCCTCCCCCCAAAAAAATAAAATGCTTATTAGAATTGCAATACAAATTAACCATGTACCCCATGAAATTATGGTACATTGTTGCCTTTGGATACACAGGAAAACCATCACATTTAGTGGATTTTCTGAGGTGAACCTATTAGCCATTCTTCCATTCGATTACAAATTCCCTTTGTCTTGTGACTTTTTTTATACCAATATAAAGACTGAAAAAAATTCGGTGCATTCACTAGTACGTCCATTATTTGAACAGTGAAAAAAATTTCACAGTAAAATTACAAATGATTTAGTGGATGTCTTTACACAGATTACAAATCATTTGATTTTTAGTACCTCTTGCTCCCCTTTCCATCCTCCTGCCATAATTACTTCCGAAAAGAATAGTAGATACATTGAACTTAGGGCCATTTTATAATTTTCTTTGATTCACTGGAGTCCAATCACCAAATAATTCATCTTTTATCATTGAGCCTGTCAATGCTGAGTTAGGCTGACTCCAGCAAGGACAAAAAAATCTGTTGTAATTGTACTGAAAACCTTTCCAAAAGCAGAAGACTGCAAGGATTTACTCTATAGCCTCATAGCCTTTGAGAATCTAGGGTCATTTTCACGTGAAGATCAACAGTTGGTTTAGGATTTTTAAATACATGTGTGTGTGTGTGTGTGTGTGTGTGTGTATTTAGGTATATATGCTCTGATTAATAAGTATTCCATTTATCTTTCTCCTCCTACTGAATAGGAAAGAGAAAGAAAAAGAAAAGGAAGAGAATACATATATGTACACACACACACACACACACATATATACACACATATATAAATATGCACACACACATATAGTATGTATGTATGTGTATTATATATTTATATAGACAGATAATCAAGCAAAACAAGATTCCATATAGACCATTACATTTACTTTTCTATATCTATCTTCAATTTAGTAAATTTCCTCTCTGACAGGTAAGCAGTGGGTTTCATCTTTAATCTTCTGTAATCATGGTTTATTGTTATACTTATTAGAGTACTAAAGTCAAAGTCGTTTTTATTTTGAATGCTGACATGATTGTACATTTTTTAAAAAATATCATTTTGCATTAATTCACAAAAGGTTTAGCAGTTTTCCTGAAGTAATCCATTTAGTCACTTATTTTGGCTCAATAACATTTTATTATATTCATAGACCATAAATTTTTAGCTCTTCCCTATTAATTGAAAACATTTTAGTTGTTTTGTTTGTTTGTTTGTTTTAGTTTTTTTTCTTCCTTCCAGGAACAGAAAGGCTCAAAATATCTTGTACATATGAATCATTTTCCTCTTTCTTTGATCTCTTTTGTATATATGCCAATGAATGGTATCACTGGGTCAAAAGATTCATTCTGGTTAGTTAGTTCTGGATAGCACGACTTAGGAGCAAATTGCTTTAAAGAATGGCTTTACCATTGCACAATTTCACTAACAAATGCATTAATCTTTCTATTTCCTCATATATTTTCTAATATTTGTCATCTTCCTGTTCTCTTATTTTTGTCATAGATCAGGACTTTGTGAAGAAGACACACAAAGACAAAGAGCTAATGTCCCCATTACTTCTGAAAATACACTAAGTCAAGCGTATTTACCAAACATACCATTTTATTCCAATTATCTCCAACTAGTTTGACATTTTCTAAATCACAATATTGTATCCTCTAAGTCCATAATTCCATTGTACTAATGTTAGATTGTTCCTAGATACCCTTACAAAGTGATAATTATTCTGGGTTCAAGAAGGTGTAATCTATTTGTAATTTATAACTTCTATTTATAAAGTATTGATTTCATTCAGTAATTTATCTGTTTGCACAATACCTTGCACAGTGACATTCTGGTAATTAAAGTAATGTTTAGTTGAACTTAATAAGACTCAGTTGAATTGAACTGGTTCTCCTACCTACTTAAGTTAGCTATAAAGTAATAAAGCTACATCTCATGTTCTAATGTTAAAAAACAAAAGTCAGGACCCTGAATTTTTGTACCATTACATCCAGATGACATTTCTTTGGAAGATGATCAAGTGGGTTCCCTCTTCATCAGCTTACTCATTGATTGTTTCCAACAATATTCATGGTGCTGTCATGTGGAAGAAGTTTTCCAGAAGGTTGGTAGACTTTATCTGGAATCATCTATTGCTGGACAAAAAACCAAAAACAAAACAGAGAAAACAAAAATAAAACAAAAAACAAAAACAAAAACCCTCTTTGTTCACTTCAGATTTTCTCGTAGAACTATTTGCAAGATATCCAGTACAGAGCCAGATCAAGATTCTCCAAACAAATAATCAAATATCCATTTATTCTAATACCTACACTTCTCTCCCAGGAGTTATAGAAAAAAGGTTTAATTATTAGTGGATATGTATGAGAAAATATTAAAGATTTCATTTTACCTATCATTTTCATTATAAAAGTATACACTAGATTTAGTTTACTTCTAATGACATTCCATTCTCTTTATTTATTTTCTTTTCTGATTTTCTGAGACCTCCATCTCCTATTTGCTTAGTGACCAGTTGTTGCCTTCAGTACATAGACTCTTTAATATAATGATGTGGTAGGAACTCCCATTCCTAATTTTACTTTTCCTTCCTTTTTTTCTTTTTGAAAATTCAAGCTATCTTTTCACTACTGGTCCCACCAAATTGATTTTCCTTCCAGATGTTTACAAATGTCTCTCAATGACTTCTGGTCCAGAAATCTTTTGAGACTTCACAGGATCCAATCCAGATGACCATAATTGAAAGGCTATCCATGACAAGATACTTCTACCTCTTCCCAGGAATTTAAAGCTATCCAATGGCACCAACCTTTTCTAAACTAAGGTAAATAGTTCCAAGTGTTTAAAAGCAAAGTTTTCTTACTCAGACTCAATAACTAGAAATCTTGTGAGCACAGAGATGGTGGTGGGTCTATTAACTTGCTGGCTGGCAATCTCCAATTTCCTGTGTGTGATTAGGTGAGGATCAGTTATCTCAACCTGATTTTATTTTTCTTGGTCCATTACATGATTTTGAATGTAAAGATGAATGCAAACATTGCTCCAAGCAGAGTAAACTTATGATTTTGACCTGACAAATGAAGGCCTGATATTAAGATTTTGGATGTACTCATGGAGGGAAGAAATCATTGTTGTTGATTTCAAACTGGTTCTAAAGAAGTCAATTTGTCAGCCAGGGAAACTTCTCAATACTTAAAGTCACAATTCTGATTTGTGATCCAGAGTACTGATGTATAAAATAGTCCTTACTTCAGAGTGGTGAGGACCAGTTCACAATCTTATTTGGGAGAAATGTAAGTGTTGTTTACAGCACTTAAATTTAATATTAATATTATTCATATAAAATATTTATATCATCCACTTATATTATATTAAATATATTATTATGTAGTGAATATAATATATTAAATTACATATAAAACATATTATACTATAATATATTTGTGAATACATTTATATGGTATTTGTATTATTTATTTCAATAATATTAATTATTTATATACATTAAATTATTATCTTCATTACTGATTATTCAAATTTCCATCTTAATTAGACATGACCACATCATCATGCTTTTAGAAAGGGTTATGTTTCAGCAAATCCTGTCACTGTACCATGATTGCTCCTGGTACCACACTTTCTTATTACTTCCTTCTTTCTTTTTTATCTAGGAAGTAATATGCTGAGTAGTCCTTAAGCACTTGGTTCTTTCAGAAGGATACTTCCTTACACTCAACTTTATTTTTCCCATCCTCTAACTTCATGAGGGTTTTCCCACAAAATGTTTATCCCCATTTCCACCTTTCCCTATGTTTTTTTTCCCCCAAAATCCTGTAATGGCCAGATTAAACTCATCCTACAATCCCTGTCCCAAATTTCATATCATCCAAGAAGTTTTCAATGATATTTTAATACTTTCATAAATTCAAAATCACATTTTGGAACACTTTATTACATTATATTCAGGGGTTGGCAAACTACAGCCCATGGGCCAAATATATCCAGTAAACTAATAATTTGTATATATTTTAAAATAAATTTTATTATGTTTAAACTATATTTAAAACATTCTTAGTTCATGGTCCTTACAAAAAAACAAGTTGGGAAGAAAATGTCTCTCAAGCAGTACTTTCCCTACTTCTGCTCCATATATTAAAAAAAAAATTGTCTGTTTCATTTGAATATGCCTTATGTTTTGCCAAGTCATTTGAGAGAAGGTATCGTGTCTTCTATTTCTTTTTTTTCATAATATTTGTTAGGATAGTGCTGGTCACTAGAATTCCTTCAATTATTAATTCTGAAATTGAATGGAATATACCAATTTGATCTTGAAGCAGTTACTGACTTTTTTTGGGGGGATGCGGGTTCTGGGCAACAAAACAACCTACAGGTCATTAGTGACCTTGTAAAGATTAAAGCTTATTTTTAAGAGTTTTATTAATGCTTTTTTGTTTTGACGACTTAGTCTTTTATAAAATTTCCTTTGACAATCTAGTGCACCTCCTTTTCTGACAAAGAAAAAAAGTCAGTTATGATACAGATGAGTGGGTTTGCCAGACTATGCAGCATTTCATATCCATAGTTGCCCATTTCTTCAAAGAGATTATCTAAGTATATTTCTTCATCTCCCCTCTGGGGTTAATATTGGTCATTATAGAAGCAAATCATTTGGGTTTATTTTTAGCATTCTTTTTATTTACACTAATATGGTCATTGCATATACTATTTTCCTGGTTCTATTTACTAACTCTCTGTCACTTATGTTATTATTCATCATCACCATGATCATCATAATCATTTTTGAAGTGGGATTTCCCTATCTTGCTGAGGCTGGGAATACAGCAGCCATTTACAAGCCTATTCCTACAGCTTATCAATAGTGAAGTTTTGACCACCTCTATTTCTGACCTGAATTAGTTTGTTTCTTCTTAAGCAACATGGAGATCCCTCACTTCCAGGGACTCCCTTTATTGGTGCTTGACATTTTTGCAGATACCAAATTACCTTTAACCTTACTTCCATTCAGACTCATGAGTTCATGGGATCCACCAGCCTTGATCTCAATTTCAGGGATTATTCTCTCACATACTCACATCAGTTACATCATTTCTTAATATGCAATTATACATCACATCAAATTACATAACATACTCCCCAACTGATTGCACACCTATTTTTGAGTTTTAAGGCACAGCTGTGAGGAATCAGTGTCTCAGCCTAAAAATTCCTTCATCCCGAAAGAGGCAGGAGATGCTGATTTTGCCACATCCCCAAAGAAAAGAGAGAGCAACTCTTTGGGGAAGTGGGAGTAAAGAAATACACAAAACTAGATGGAGGTGAAAGAGTCTCTATGCTATAAATTTGAATACATGAGACCCCTTGAGGGGACCTTACTGTACATCAATATAACCTTGAGAAATCAACAGATCAACTCTGATGGTATTGGACTATTATTATACGTGGAACTGTTGCCAACAATAATACAGCTAAAACATAGATCCATTAAAATCATTAAGAATGACATTTTAAAACATGACAAAAAAAGCTTTAAAAATATAGAAAAAAAGCAAGAGGGAGCCAAGCAAGAAGAAAACCAAATGGAAATAGTACGAGAAACATAAAATTCACTTCAACTTGCCTGATATAGGAGTTATACAGCTCATGCTTTCGTATTGAGCTTACAGATATGCTTATATCCTAATATTTTTATTCTATATTAAAAAGCATATTTATCTACCTATTCAGTAGGCTGTAGAACATTATCTATAAAAGAATAATAGCAGGAAATTTTGTTTTTCTGGGACTGCTTCTATCTGAACTCCACTTGAAAAAATGAGATCAAAATAGACTATTATTATTGTGGTTGTTCATAAAAATAGATCATATTAGTGTATTTTTTTCTTTAAATAACATTTGGGATAAGTGAAAAGCCCAAGAGATAGAGATTCTGGGTAATTTAATAAAAATTAACCCTGATTGATGAACAATTAATGAAAGGGCAGACTTATTAAAGAGGAGGTGGACAAAAGTCCTCCTGCTAAGAACATTACTTGATCATGAGACTCTGCCATCTCCAGCAAACTGGACAAAGGAATCTATCTCTACCCAGACCACTTTGTTTGATTTTCTCCTTCATATGCTGAGTTCCCATAGACTGCCATGGAGGGGTACAAGGCCATGGGCTCAATGCTTTAGGGCTTAATGCACCTGCATTAGATTCTTTAGATTACTCTAAACAGAAGTAAGGTCCCCTAGTTGGGTGGGGTCTGCCCAAGATTGTGAAGCATGTACCCCAAGGATTAGGCCAATCTCATCTATCAGCCTTGTCCTTCAGAGACTGGCCAAATAACTTTCAAGGGCTGGTCCCTGAATAAGGAAATGGAAAGAAAAAAAAATCTTTATCCTATTTTAATAATAAGTGGTTGTTAATATAATAGGAAAATAATAACTTCTCTTGCATATAACCCTTTTATCAGAGACTCAAGATTCTGGGGACCTAAGCACTCTTTAAGGGATGTCCTCATTCTTTTGGATTATAGCCTACAAGAAGGAAATGTGGGAAAATGTATATATATTTCCCTTTCCCCAACCTTCTGAAACACTTGCAAATGCTCATGTTACTTTCCCCTACCCCTTTAGGAGAGGGTTTCTAGACCTATGATTTCTTCAGTGTGGGAAATTACTTATTATGGAAACTCCATCAATTTGAATCAGAGAGTTGCCTGAGGATTCCTGAGTGGTTAAATGACTTACCCAGCATTACACAGTCAAGACATATTAGAGACAGAACTGCTGTGTTGTTTTGTTTTGTTTCCCTGAATTCAGGCCATAATATCAATCTATAACACCATGCTATATCAATCTCAATCATTTAGAAGATAGTTTTGTTAAATGAAAGAAAGCAAAGAGACCCTTGAATTAGTCACCTCAGTCCTCAAATGTATATAAACTTTCAGAGCCATAGTTCCTTTTTTGTTTGTTTGTTTAAGGTAATTGAAGTTAAGTGACTTGCCCAGGCTCACACAGCTATTAAGTGTCTAAGGCGAGATTTGAACTCAGGTCCTCCTGACTTCAGGGCTGTTGCTCTATCCACTGTACCACCTAGTTGCCTCTTAGAGTCACAGTTCTTGAAAACACCCACATAACCCCCCTCCCAATCCCTCCCTTTTTTATCCCACCCAAATCTAATCTTGGTTTAGCATTCATTTTGATTGAAGGGATCATGGAGTGCTCTCTCACTCTCTCTCTCTCTTTCTCTCTCTCTCTCTCTCTCTCTCTCTCTCTCTCTCTCTCTCTCTCCCCACTTTTTAAACTTTAATTTTTTTTTTATGATATTTCCTGACAGGCACTCAAGGCACCAATTTCTAAAGCAAAGCAAGTAGAGGCCATTAGTGCTTCTGTGCTATCTTCCCAAACAAGGGTAAAAACTCCAAAATACAATTCCCTGGTTACTATTGATTCCCTCTTTACTTCTTTCTTTATTTGTTCTTATTATTACCTTTCCTCTTTAATAACAGCCCATCAATATATAAATATAATGCAAGCAGGAAGTACCTCTGTTCTTAATGAGAGCTCTGTAGTATGAAAGCACTATACCAAGTCCCAGAGTTTTTATTCATTGGAAAGACTTATAGCATGTCATTATTCTATGGAGCCTTAAACCTAGATAACAGGAAATTAGAAAAAAAAAGACAAGAAAAAATGAACTGTACATATGTGTTTGCATACACAAATATGCATGTGCATATCCACAGAAACACATGTATGCATAACCATGACATGGGTGAAAAGTTTTTTTTATATGTGTAGATATATACATACTCATTACACACATATATACATGTAGTAATATGTTATTGGATAGTCTTATGACCAGTTGACTTGCCATTCAGTCATATATTCCCTAACTATAGTACCCCTTAAAACAAAGAAAATGTGAAATGATGTTCAGCCCAATGTGACCTCTTTCTACTCTTGCCATGGTGGTGGCAGCTTGATATAAAAGAGAGCAAAGGGTTCTAATAATTTGTTTTTAGCCTCTTTATAAACTTTAATTTGATAGATACTACTCTAAACATGAGATAATCATTCACTGAAAAAGTAGACATATTACTGGATGAGCTGAGTCTAATCATTCCTGACATTCTCACTAAAAATTCAATTATTTCTGAATCAGCAGTTTATGTCTGATCAGACCATCAGCTAGACAAAAGATTTAAAAATATACAAGGCTAGAAGAAAGTTTAAAAATTAAATAAAAACATAGAATGCAATCAAAGTTCAATCCTATCTTATTCAAATAAGCTATTTATAATGAATATTGGATAATACACAAAGAAAGGACATCACAATTACAATAATTTAATATAACAATTTAACCAGTTTAGAAGAATTACCCTAAAAAGTTGGTCAAAAGAACCTTAAAAATATACCTAAGTGAGCAAGCACTTAACTTTCTTGTCAGATGGAAAGAAATTACACTCAAAAGCAAGATAGATATAGAGTTTAAACTAGTTTGTAAAATCTTAGGAAGAAGTAGGACGGGACCTTATGAGTAGAATCAATTCATAAAGCAGAAAGAAGCAGTAGAGCAGAAAGCTAGTTCAATGAAAGATTTAAAAAGAGACCCAATTAAGCAAAGTCTTCCTAAGAGAATTTAGAGAAGAAAAGGGAAGGACAGCAAATAAAAGAAAAGTGTAAAAGACCTTCAAATAATTTTTACAAATAATTTTCACAATAAGAATTACCCAACAGACTCTAATATCACAGACTTATATATGTTACTGTTGATGTAGAAATGTTCTTTAATTTGATTAAAAGATGAAGAATACACACACACACACACACACACACACACACACACACACACACACACACATACTTGAGCCAATCTGTGGATTCTTTAAATTGGTTCTTTTATTAAGTGGTTGTTTGCAGTTTTCTTGTGTTATTTCTTTCTCTCTAATATCTAATATTTGTTTATTTTAGCTTTGCAACTTCTTCCTGGGAAGCACATGATCCTCAAGTTGTCTTTGTCAGGTCTTCTATTATTATTATGATTGCTTCTGCTTCTTTTCCCAATTTTCCTTAAATTCAGTATATTTGCACTTATAATTTTCTGTTCTTTCTACTTTGGAAAGCCTAGTTTACTCAAGTTTTTTTTTTTCCTCTTGTGCTAATTACTTTTGCTGTGCAGGCCATTCGTTCCCTTATAACTATTTTCTGTCAAGACTTTAGTTTTTCTTGAAACATTCAAGGGAATCTTTCTGTGGTTCCATGCTCTGTTGGGAATCCACATATGTCTGTATTTCTCAGATATTATTTCAACTTCTTTTCTATCGCTATGTTCATTTAAAGGCATTTGTTAAAAAAAATGCCTAATTAGGGATCCTTAATCTAGGGCCTGATTTAGATAGAAGAAAAGCATGGTATTACCCTCCTTTTCCTTTACTTCATCATCACATGGTTGAACAGAATTCAGGCTCTCTGCTTATTGCAACAAGACTTATGAAAAGAACAAAGCCAGGGAGTTTGGTAGAAACTGTATCAGAAGGGAAATTGCTTGGTGATTGCCAAAAGATAGACCATCAGGTTAGTCTGATGTGTCAAGGCGCTAAGGATGAGCATTCTCCATTTTATAAGACAGTTACTTTATTTGGCTTCTTTCTTATACTGTGAAGATTCCTGTAATTTCTCTTTTGTAAAGGTTTTTGTTTTTTAGGAAATATCAGTAGATGTAGAACATGTCTAGTACTCCACTTGTTGATAATGTAACCAGGAAAATCTATATCTATATCTATATCTATATCTATATCTATATCTATATCTATATCTATATCTATATCTATATCTATATCTATATCTATATCTATATCTATATCTATATCTATATCTATATCTATATCTATATCTATATCTATATCTATCTATATCTATATCTAACTATATCTATATCTATATCTATATCTATATCTATATCTATATCTATATCTATATCTATATCTATATCTATATCTATATCTATATCTATATCTATATCTATATCTATATCTATATCTATATCTATATCTATATCTATATCTATATCTATATCTATATCTATATCTATCTATATCTATATCTATCTATATCTATATCTAGATAGGTAGATAGATATAGATATAGATATAGATAAAGATATAGATACATGTTCTTCAATTACCAATACTTTTTAAACTACTAAATCTGGTGGGTCATTTCTTAATCCTCATCCTATTTCACTTTGTATATTTCATATATGTACTCTAATATATAACCCTTTTTCAAGGATCAGATCTGGTCCTGCTCCTAATTTTCATATTTATTAGTGTCCTATCCACCTCAAATTTCTCTAGAGTACTAGGAATTGACCTCTCCTTTACCCTCTTTAAATTTGACTCCAGTCATTTTTATCTATGTACATTTTGCATCTCCTGAAAAAATATAATATACCTGTCCCAAGGACAGGTAATTTTTTTGATTGGTCTCTTTATTCTTCTACCTTCTTGTACCTACTACAACCTCTCCCAGCTCCACCGCCTATTTTCCTCAACCTTGCAACATAATTTAGACAAAACTTTTAAAAAAAATTTGCAACAACTGAGGCAGTACTTTAAGCAGAGTAGGTTACTGATAAATATTTGTTTGATTGAACTGAAACTAATGAAGAGTAGCTTATTCATTTTAATACCATTCTATCCAATAAGAATTAATTAAGCAAAAAAAAAATTGTAAGCCTCTGTTCTGGGCACAGAAGATACTAAGACAAAGCTATCAAAGAGCATTAGCTCTACTAGGGGATGCAACATGGCAACAGAAGTAGATATATCTACACATCTATACACGTGTATATAGGCATACATGTACATATATGGATAGATAGATATGTGTATGTGTGAGTGTGTATGTGTGCATATAATTTGAGGGTCAAGCAATTAACAAATACAAACATTAGGAAAGATTCTCATTGGGAGGCGGCATATCAGTAGGGCCTTAAAATAATCCAAAGATTTCATTTTGGCCAAAGGCATGGAGGAAGAGGGTGCAATGTTATATACAGAAAATGACAGGTAGGTCACTTTGACTGGCAAAAGAGTGTGTGAAAGGAATGAAGCAGGAAAAAAAAAGTTAAATTATCTGGAAAAGTAGACTAGAAGTATACAGTGAAAGACTTTGACATAGAGATTTTGTATTTTACTTCAGTTGAGAGAGAGCTGAAAAGCTTCTGAATCAAGAGAGAAATATGATCTGTCTTATCCTTTAGGAAGATGAACTTGGAAGTAGTTTTGAGAGTGGACTGGAGAGGGGAGAGTTTGAAAGCCTAGGGTCAAATGAGAAGGCTTTTGGATTAAACATTTAGCTTCGTTATTCATTTATTCATTCAATAAGCATGTATCAATTACTTGCTGTGTTACTTGCTACTCATTACACAACAGGAAACAATGGCCCATGAAAATTATATTTATTGTGCTGAGACAACTAAGGGCCATATACGGAGGGGATAGGTTGTAGGGGAAGATGAACATACAGGATCATTTGAGGACCAAGACAAGACTAACAATTAGGGGAGATTAGGAAAGGTTTTCCATCTCACATCGAATTAACAATGAGAAAAATACAGAGATACCAAGAGGTAATGTGAATGCATTTTATATTGGAACCAATGTGAGGAAATCATAGATGAAGATTGTCAAGGAGGAATGATTACTACTTTTCATGAAAATAAAGTACCATATATTTCTCATCATATCTAATATACCAAGAATACCCATTATAGTCACTGTTTCCTTAGTGACTGATTCTGAGTTATTAGGAATTGAGCTGTAGAAGAAAGCTTGATTTAAGTATTAATGTACTCAACACCAACTATTTTATTCCAGATCTATCACAAATCACTCAATGGAAAATATTCACCTATTCTCTGGATAGTTTCAGAATGCAGAAAATGGACAGGCAATTTTTGCTTTTTCTTTTCTACCGATTGCATGGCAGATTAATGATCCAGTCTATTGTTCCCATTCTGATGAAACAAGCAAACATATGCTATATCCAAAGTTCAAATGAAATATTGCTTTAAATGTTATTCTATTATTGTGGACAACATCAAATGCATTTTATTTTATTTTTAGTGATCTTTTCTCTATAGCTGATGTTATTAACCACTTTTTTTCTGTCATAGATCTCATTAGTACTGGTAAAGCCTAGGGACCCCTTCTCAGAATAATGCTTTGTCCCCTATATTCCTAATAGAAGGAAATTTTCTGTCTTTCCCTCCCTTTCTCTCTCTCTCCCCACATAACATATACATATATATATATATATATATATATATATATATATATATATATATTATATATATATATATATATATATATATATATCCACATTAGAATATATATGTGTATGTATGTGTGTGTATATAAATATATATACACATACACACACACACACATATATGCACACATACGTGTGTATATCTGTATCTATCAGATGGAAGGGGTGGGGAACTATTTCTTATGTGTGTATAACTGGTTGGCAGTTTCACTAGTTATAATGTTATTTTTTTTCCTTTTCTTTAATCACTCCCATCAAATTAGATTAACATCAGTAACACAACTACCTGAACTTCACCAAAATTGCAAAACACTTATGCAAGGCAGTGTGAACAATGGACTCCTTGATACTACTGTGACATCAACATCTGTAACAGATGACAATTTCTCAATCTCTCTGTCACCTTATACTTACACAGTATATTTCCTTGTATTCTTTGTTTTAATTCCCTGAGGCACTTTCAAATCACTAGTAATCTCCCACTGCTTAGTTACAGTTACAAACTCTATGAGTAATTGCTGTCCTTTCTGTGGAAGACATTTTTGTATAGGTTTGCAGAATGTGTCACAGCTTAGCCATTGCACCCTTCCTTTCCTATACCACACTGCAATGTATGAGTTTCATATATCTCCGTGGTTGTAATTTATAAGCATGCATGTGTTTATTTCTGTGTGTTTGTATACGTGTACTTTTATATTTCAATAAAGCAAGGTTCTATAAAATCGTTATTGTAGGTACTCCTCTCTATTACATTCTATTTTTTGGTGAAATTCTCTATCTAGAAAATATATTATGATATAACTAAACCTGTGATAAGACTATCTGGTTCCAGCTTGGCTAGTCCTTGGCTAGTGCAAATGACAGACAATCACTGCATCCATATTTGAATCATTTTGCATCCTTGGAAAAGCCCATATTCTGCTGGCACAGTCTATAGAGTAAGCAAGAGTCACATCCATGCCAAAATTACACATACATAAAATGCACACTCAGTATTTTAAAATAGGTGATTTCTTCAATGAATTATCTTTCTGTGTCAGAAATAAATAACATCTTATGCTTTAGTAGATAGTACTTATAAATAATACTTTTTATTTTTATATTTTTTTAGAGTTTATTTGTTTTTATTTGTTTTCACTTCCACAAGTTTTTGAGTTCCAAATTTCTCATCCCTCCCCCCACCCCAAGACGGCATGCATTCTGAATACCCCTTCCCCTGGTCTGCCTTCTCTTCTATCTCTCCCCCTCCCTTCTCTTATCCCCTTCCCCTTCTATTTTCCTGTAGAGCAGGATAGACTTCGGTACCCCATTTCCTGTATTTCTGATTTCCCAGCTGCATGTGAAAACATTTTTTTAAACATGTGTTTTTAAAACTTTGAGTTCCAAATTTTCTCCCTTCCTCCCTCCCCACCCACCCTCATTGAAAAGGCAAGCAACTCAATATAGGTTGTACATGTGCAGTTATGCAAAACACTTCCATAGTAGACATGTTGTGAAAAACTAACTCTATTTCCCTTAATCCTATCCTGCCCTCCCATTTATTCTATTCTTTCTTTTGACCCTGTCCCTCCTCAGAAGTATTTGCTTCTGATTACCCCTTTCCCAATCTGCCCTCCCTCTATCATCCCCCTGCTCTCTTGTCCCCTTCTCCCCCTATTTTCCTGTAGGGTAAGACAGATTTCCATACCCAATTGAATGTGTATGTTATTCCCTCCTTAAGCCAAATCCTATGAGAATAAGATTCCCTCATTCCCTCTCACCTTCCCTTTCCCTCTCCACTGTGAGAGACTTTTCTTTCTGTTTTTTTTTTTGTGAGATAATTTACCCCATTCTACCTCTCCCTTTCTTCTCCAAGTATCATCCTCTCTCATCCCTTAATTTTATTCTCCAGATATGACCCCTTAATCTTCAACTCACCCTGTGCCCTCTATCTATCTATCTATCTATCTATCTATCTATCTATCTATCTATCTATCTATCTATACATACATACATACAATTTTTTTCCTTCAACTACCCTAATACTGACAAAGGTCTCATGAGTTACAAATATCATCTTTCCATGCAGGAATGTAAACAGTTCAATCTTAATAAGTCTCTTATGATTTCTCTTTCCTGTTTACCTCTTCATGTTCCACTTGAGTCCTGTATTTGAAAGTCAAATTTTCTTTCAGCTCTGGTCTTTTCATCAGGAATGCTTGAAAGTCCTCTATTTCACTGAATGACCATTTTTTCCCCTGAAGGATTATACTCAGTTTTGCTGGGTAGGTGATTCTTGGTTGTAATCCTATCTCCTTTGCCCTCTGGAATATTATATTCCATGCCCTGCGGTCCTTTAATGTAGAAGCTGCTAAATCTTGTGTTATCCTGATTGTGTTTCCACAGTACTTGAATTGTTTCCTTCTGGCAGCTTGTAATATTTTCTCCTTGACCTGGGAACTCTGGAATTTGGCTACAATATTCCTAGGAGTTTTCCTTTGGGGATCTCTTTCAGGAGGAGATCTGTGGATTCTTTCAATTTCTATTTTGCCCTCTGGTTCTAATATATCAGGGCAGTTTTCCTTGATAATTTCTTGAAAGATGATGTCTAGGCTCTTTTTTGATCATGGCTTTCAGATAGTCCAATAATTTTTAAATTCTCTCTCCTGGATCTATTTTCCAGGTCAGTTGTTTTTCCAATGAGATATTTCACATTGTTTTCTAATTTTTCATTCTTTTGGATTTGTTTTACAGTGTCTTGATTTCTCATAAAGTCACTATCTTCCAATTGCTCTATTCTAATTTTTAAGGAAGTATTTTCTTCAGTAATCTTTTGGACTTCCTTTTCCATTTGGCCAATTTTTCTTTTTAGGGCATTTTTCTCCTCATTGGCTTTTTGGACCTCTTTTGCCATTTGGGTTAGGCTATTTTTTAAGGTGTTATTTTCTTCAGTATTTTTTGGGTCTCCTTTAGCAAGCTGTTGACTTGTTTTTCATGATTTTTTTGCATCACTCTCATTTCTCTTCCCAGTTTTTCCTCTACTTCCCTTACTTGCTTCTCAAAATCCCTTTTGAGCTCTTCCAAGGCCTGGGACTGATTCATATTTTTCTTGGAGGCTTTGGATGTAGGAGCTTTGATTTTGTTGTCTTCTTCTGGTTGTATATTTTGATCTTCTTTTCACCAAAGTAAGATAATATAGTCTGACTCTTTTTGTGCTGCTTGCTTGTGATCCCAGCCAATTACTTGAGTTTTCAACTCTTTGTTAAGTCTGCTTCCAATGTGGAGAATGTATTGTCCCAAGCTTCAGGGGTTTGTGTAGCTGTTTTCAGAGATACTTGTAGGGACCTGTAAATTTTCAGTTCTTCCAAGGTGGTATGATAAGGGACGAGGTGTTTACTCCTTACCTGGCTTGTGAGCACAAGTATTCCTTTCTGTCCCATAACTGTGAGGAGGGGTTTCTCTGCACTGCCACTAGAAGCTCCACCACACCAACACTCCTCCTCACCCCAGCACTGCTGCCCAGAACTGTGACCCAGATCCACACACAGCCAAAGCAAGAGATTCCTGCCTCACACTGGCAAAGAGATCCCTGCAGTCCCTCTCTGATCAGCCACTGGATTCCCCCTCAGTCTGTGGGCTGGAAGTTCGGGAAGCAGCTGCCCTCCCCCAGGGCCATGCTCTTGGGAAATGGAGCTGAAACCTTGCCTTCCTCTCTGACCACCGACAGAAACAGACTTTTCCCACTGACCTTCTAAGTAGTCTTTGGCATTCATGGATTGAGGAGTCTGGGAACCTCCACAGCTGCCCGCGATTCAGTCCTCTGAGGCCTGCTCCAGGTTTGCTGCGGCCTGTGCGCCCACGCTGTGCTGTGCTGCGCTCCCAGCCCGGTGTGATACACCTTTCTGATCAATCATCCAGGTTGTCTTGGGCTGGAAATTTGTTTCACTCTGTCTTTTTGTGGGTTCTGCTGCTTCAGAATTTGTTTAGAGCCATTTTTATGAGTATTTGAAGGGGTTTGGGGAAGAGCTCAAGCAAGTCACTGCTTTCACTCTGCCATCTTGGCTCTGCCCCTTCAATAATACTTTTTTTTTTTTTAACAGAAAACATTTTTGGCTTGGAGTCAATAAAGCCTTGAGTTTAAATTCTAGCTTTGAAACTTATTAACTCTGTGAACAAGATCAAATCATTTAACTTCTTTAGTACTCAGTCTCCTCATTGGTCAGTTCTGAGATAGTGCTGGACCTGGAGTCAGGAAGAACTGAGTTTGATTCCCTTCTCAGACATGACATAGATATATTACGTGGAAAATTAATTTTACCTCCTTTAACTTCAGATTCTTCATCTATAAGCTGAGGATAGTAATAGTATTTACCTCACAGAATTCTTGTGGGCCTCAAGTGAGCAAACCTATATAAAGTGCTTTTCAAACTTTAAAGCACTCTATAAATGTGAACTAGTTTTCTTCATTATATTTGATCCATGTACTTTCACAGGTATAACCATTTTCATGGCTGGAGTGCATTTTCATTAATAAAATGTAAAATTGCATATTTCATTTCATTCTTTTATTTGCATTGTATCACTAGTCAAATTATTTGAAATTCTTTGGTACAGATAGATAGTCATAACGATTATTTTCTGGCCACAAGAAAAGAGAATAAATGGAAAATACTAATCATCGACTCTTTCTAATTTCAAGAGGCTAGGAATGTGAGGCACAATTTTAATTTTTAGTAGTTAAAACTCGTATTCATTGCAATTTACTTATTTCTATATAAATCTAGATTGAGGAAAAATGACAATTTAAGAGAGAAACACTGCTTGCTCCCACCTTGTCAAATGATTGTACATTTTTCAATAATTTGTGACCACTTCCTTTCTACAGTTGAATTTTAACTTAAGTCAATTGTATATGAGGCTCTCAGTCCCTTTTAATGGAATAATAACCGGCTTCCTCCTTATGAATTAGTCTCCTACATTCTCTGTAGTGTCATTCTTTCTACTGTAGTAACGTGAGTCAAGACAGAGCAGGAATATATTTCTTCCTGTAAACAAGAATAATAATAAAAAAAGGAAATTGAAATCAATTGAAATATTTCATGATTTTTCTCAGCTTTGCAACATTCTGGCTCAGATTTAGTAGATTTAGTGACAATGTGTAATACAACTTGAGTGTTCATCCAATCCCTGGTCATGGCTTGAATATGACCCTGCATTGGTGAAAGCCATGCTCCAGTGTTTAAGCTTTGCTAAGCTGGGTAAAACAAAACAAAAGAAAACAGAACTAACTTAGATTGTGAGCTTAGTGATGATCAGTTATATTTTGGGGGTCCAGGGACCAGCCTACCTAAGTTCAGAGGGGTTCATAACCAGAAGGTTGACCATTGAGTAATATGTTATCCTTATCCTAAATAATACGTTATCCTTATCCTTTCTCCTAAGATTTATCCTAAATCCTTCTCCTCATTAGGAGAAGAGTCTGTTAAGATGTGGACAGTTATTGATTGATATTGGTGTGGATGTACCCATAGCTACAAGACCTTTGACATGTTAGAAAAGTATGCATTCCAGAAAATTCTTTATCATAACTTGTAAATTTGAGAAGCTTACCATTTATACCATTGTATGTCATTGATAAAAAATTTAACCACACAAGCCTATGCAGAGATGCCAGGAGCACTCCATCTAAGACCTTCCAAGTTGACGTTATACTATTTTAATAACAATGCTGTTATTGTGCTGGGCTGCTCTCCAGCATTAGGTGAGAAGGAGTGTGAGAACTACCTCTGTCAGTTACTTCTCATATCCTGCCACCCATGTTCCCTGAGGGAAGCTGCTAGAGGCCTGTACAATGACTTTCATCTGTGCCAGTACAAGGCTGGCTACCTACCTGATCTCCCAACTGAAGAACATCCAGTGGGAAAATGATTAACTTTCCCCTTGAACTCAAGCCTTCTATCACCTTCTGTGTTTGTCCCTTGAGGGAATAAGAAGAGGAGTGCCAGTGGGAAATGAGACTTTCATCTCCTGCAATCCAGATTTGATTTCTGTTTCCTGCTGTACAATTTCCTGCCTAATCTCCAGTTTTTCAGAGGGCAAAAGGAATAGGGAAATGGACCTGCCATTTGACCTTCTGACTGTGTGCCTCCCATTTCTTACTGCATACCTCTCCAGACCACCTCATCTCCTGTTGGAAAAGGAGTGCTGACATGCATTCAATGAAGAACAGTCTCATATTGAGTTATATACCACACATTACAGTGATACTGAACCCCTGTTTTTCTTCATTCAAACCACATTCTACAAACTCTACTGCTTCATTCCTTATTGCTATCCTCCTCAACTTTCTTACCAACTGAATACCACCCAGATCATCAACTGCATCTTACAACAAATATCTTTATCCCAAATCTTTTCCTCTCTAATCCTTATATTTCCTAGCTGTCATGGAAACCTGGTTCCTCTCTGATGACATAGACTCCTAGTCACTGTTCTCAATATCAGCTACACCTTACTTCATTCATCTCAGCCCACTGGTTGAGGCAGGGGAGTTGTAAAACTACTTCTTCTAAATGCCACCTCCACCTTCTTTACCGACCTTATTCCTTCAATGATTTATCTTCCATGCAAACAGTGATACCCTTGGTCTTGCCATCACCCACAAAAGTACTACCTCTATATCTGAGGTTTCAAAAACTCCTTATCTTAAAATAATTTATTGACTTTTACCTCTCCATGTGCCTTCTTTTACTTCCCTGTGCCCTCTATGTACGTATGTATGTATGTATGTATGTATGTATGTATGTATGTATGTTTGTGTGTGTGTGTGTATACATGTATAATTTTTCCCTCCAACTGCCCTAATACTTACAAAGGTCCCATGACTTACAAATGTCATCTTTCCATGCAGGAATGTAAAAAGTTCAAACTCAATAAGTCTCTTATGATTTCTCTTTCCTGTTTACCTCTTCATACTTCTCTTCAGAAGTATGTATTTGAAAGTCAAATTTTCTATTCAGCTCTGGTCTTTTCATCAGGAATGTTTATAAGTCCTCTATTTCACTGAATATCCATTTTCCCCAGAAGGATTATACTCAGTTTTGCTGGGTAGGTGATTCTTGGTTGTAATCCTATCTCCTTTGCCCTCTGGAATATTATATTCCAACCCCTCTGGTCCCTTAATGTAGTAGCTGTTAATTGTTGTGTTATTCTGATTGTGTTTCCACAATACTTGAATTGTTTCGTTCTGACTGCTTGCAATATTTTCTCCTTGACCAGGGAAGTCTGGAACTTGGCTACAACATTCCTGAGTTTTCCTTTGGGGATCTCTTTCAGGAGGTGATCAGTGGATTCTTTCAATATCTATTTTGCCCTCTGGTTATAAAATATCAGGGCAGTTTTCCTTGATAATTTCTTGAAAGATGATGTCTAGGTTTTTTTGTTTTATTGATCATGGCTTTCAGATACTCCAATAATTTTTAAATTGTCTCTCCTGGATCTATTTTCCAGGTCAGCTGTTTTTCCAATGAGATATTTCGCATTGTTTTCTATTTTTTTGTTCTTTTGGATTTGTTTTACAGTGTCTTGATTTCTCATAAAATCACTATCTTCCAACTACTCCATTGTAATTTTGAAGGAAGTATTTTCTTCAGTAGTCTTTTGGACTTCTTTTTTCATTTGGCCAATTTTTCTTTTTAGGGCATTTTTCTCCTCATTGGCTTTTTGGACCTCTTTTGCCATTTGGTTAGACTATTTTTTAAGGTGTTATTTTCTTCAGTATTTTTTTGAGTCTCCTTTGGCAAGCTGTTTATTTGTTTTTCATGTTTTTCTTGCATCACTCTCATTTCTCTTCCCAGTTTTTCCTCTACTTCTCTTGCTTATTTCTCAAACTCCTTTTTGACCTCTTCCATGGCCAGGGACTGATTCATATCTTCCTTGGAGGCTTTGGATGTAGGAGCTTTGACTTTGTTGTTTTCTTCTGGTTGTCAACAAAGAAAGATTCTATCATCTGACATTTTTTGCACCTATGTTTGCTCGTGATGCCAGCCAATTACTTGAGTTATAAACTGTTTGTTATGGTAGGGATCTGCTTCCACTGTGGAGAATGTACTGTCCCATGCTTCAGAAATTTTGTGCAGCTGTTTTCAGACATACTTCTAGGTACCTGTAAATTTTCAGTTCTTCTAAGGTGGTATGATAAGGGGCAAGGTGTTTACTCCTTTTCTGGCCTATGCCCTGGTCTATGAATGACCACAAGCACTCTTTTCTGTCTTGGAACTATGAGTAGGATTAACTCTTTACCAACACTAAAAGCTTCACTATGCCATCACTGCCTCTTGCCTCTAGATCGCCACCCAGAATTGTGACCCAGATTGAAGCACAGGCAAAGCAAGAAAGTCCTGTAACAGCAAAGAGATCCCTGAAATCCCACTCTGATTAGCCACTCAATTGTCCCTCAGTCTGTGGGCCTGAAGCTCCAGAAGCAGCCACCAAGAGCCCATGATGGCAGTTGGTCTGGGACCAAGCTTGTCTCTCACTGCAGTCGCAGACTTTTCCTACCAACCTGCAAAGTTTTCTTTGGCATTTGTGGATTGAGAAGTCTGGAAACTGCCACAGCTGCCTGTAATTCAGTCCTCTGAGGCTTGCTCCAGGTTTGCTGAGGCCGGTTTTGCCTGTGTGCCCAAGCAAAACTGTGTTCCTCTCCCCACTCGGCACAATAGACCTTTCTAATCAACCATCCAGGTTGTCTTGTGCTAGAAATGTGTTTCACTCTGTCTTTTTGTTGATTCTGCTGCTTTAGAATTTGTTAGAAGCCATTTTTATAGGTATTTGGAGGGGTTTGGGGGAGATCTTCAGCAAATCACTGCTTTCATTCTGCCATCTTGGCTCTGCCCCGCTAGGGGCAATCAGCTTTGGATCCTACCATGTGCTGCCTTCATTGCTACACATATTCTACAGAGCTGATTTAGAGGCAATCATGCAAACATCATGATTGGTTCCACCTTTATGTTATAAAACCTCAATGGGATCCTCACTCTTGCTAGAAAATCCTACTATACATACATCATCAACTCACTATCTTGCTTTGCACAGCAATTCTTCCAAACCTTTTCATCCCTTTAAAAACCTCCTATGATTCCCCCTCTCTCAGCTGAGAACCTTGATTCATATTTTATAGAAAAAAATGAGTGTATTTGCTGAGAGCTCCCTCTTCTCCCTACTTTCTCATCTCCTGTCACTCATTTGCCTCATGTTACTATCTCTTCCTCTTGAACTTATGAAGTGTTATATGAACAGAGCTACATGTATTATGACACATGAATTTCAACATAATGTTTTACTCTGTAGTTTAACAAGTATGAATAGGTAAGCAAAACAATTCCCATGTGGAAAATTTCCCCAAAATGCCCTTGACCTTATTTGAAATATCATTTCCATTTCTTCACATTGGGCACTGATGTCTTAGAACAGAAATAATTTTTTAAAATCATCATTAATAATGGACACATAGCTAAGGAAATCTTGGAAATCTATTTCATTTTCTTCCATTTGTTTTCCTCCTCCAAATTTTATCTATAAATATTTGAGATAATTTGGCTTGTTTCTTCACCAAGATACAACCCTCACTCTCCAAACTTTCTCTACCATGTTACAAAATCCTCCTCATCTAAAAGTCTATTCTACCACTATCGTTTTTGTTGTTTCTCACTCTTCATGATCCCCAAATTGAGATTTTCTTTGCAAAGATGCTAGAGTGGTTTGTCATTTCCTTTTCCAGATAATATTACAGATGAGGAAACTGAGGCAAACAATGGTTAAGTGACTTGCCCACAAGTTATGTAGATAGTCACACAGATAGCAAATACCTGAGGCCAGACTGGAACTCAGGTCAACCTGACTTCAGGTCTGGTGCTCTATCCACTATGCCATGTAGCTGCCCCAACTACTACCACTAGACTTGACATATTAGAAGTATCCTTTGCCCGTTCTATTCTTTCCTTTTATTGTTGTATTCCCCTCAGAGCTTCTGATCTAAGGTGAATGTCTGGTGGTAATCCATGTCTTTATTCCTTTAAAAACTTCTCTCAATTTTCCTGACTTTCTTTACTCTCCTCAACCCTTAATTTCAATTTCAATATATGTGTTCTCAACCCACATTGAATTAAAGCTAGAAGACTGGGGACTGTCTTTATACTTGCATTTTCTTTCACAGTGCTTAGTACACTGTCTAGAACATAATAAGTGGCACTCAAATGATTATTAACTTGACTATTTGAGTAACATGCCACACTATGGTAGGCTCTTTTCTCCTTCCACTGCTGTACCATTTTCTGAATTGATACTAACCACAAGCTTCTGCCATCTGTATAATGTTATCCAAATGAATACATGCCATAAAACCATATTACATTTGTCTTCCACGAGTCTTTACTTTGCAAGGAGATAAATTATTTTCTTGATGAAGTGGTTTCTGTACTCCTTTGGTCTCCTAATTGAATCAATTGCTTTACATCAATCAACATTCTCCAAGAAATATGGACAACCAAGGTCAATGTCTTTATCTTCATGTATTTATCATTTTCTCAACATTTCTTTAAAGAAATCAAGTGGGAGCTGAATTTCATTTAGTCTTTTTGTATTCACTCTTTCTTATTAAATATTATTACTATTATTTTTATTATTTCTCTATTCTATAGTCTTATTGCAAACACAGAGGTGATTCTGTAATGACTTCTACATCAGTAACCAAAATCATGTCAGTTAAGATATATTCAATTTCCTCTTTTTTGAGGTCTAATGCTTTCCAATATCCAGTACCTTCTTACTCTCCTTTTGAAGAATAAGACATCTTTGTGTCTCTAAGCCTTTGACTTCTTTCATTTTTGTCATTAAACCACATTTTGCCATATTTTTTCCCCTTTCAATCCTGGTCATATGTTCCTCTTGAAGTCTTTGAATATTATGGTATATATTTCTTGGCTCAGAGGATATCAAATGCAGATTTTAGGACAAACCCTGTTATTTTTTTTTAAATTTTCTTTTCTAGGCAATGATCCGAAATATTCCATTTATTGTATTATCTATTTCTCTTTAAATGGCGTCATCTGTGAACTTAATAAGCATGCCTTCTTTGTCTTAACGCATAACCTTATTTAAAAGATTGGAGCCTTATGTATTTGGAAGCTGATGACAAGAACAATGGGTAAGTTTGTGTTGGTACTTGGATTTTATGAAGTAGAAATGAATCACTGCAGTTACAGAGTACAAGGAGCTGATAATTTAGGGTTTGAGAGCATAAGCATCAACACCAATTTTTATACAGCCAAGGATAATGAACAGAAGATACAAAAGAGAATAGAAATGTGTTTGGTATTGAAGAAACTAAAAAAGATAAATGTGGATTATAATCAGAGGACATATGAATATGATGGGTAATCTTAATAAACAAATACATATATATACACATACACAAATATATATATATATAATATAAATACATATATAAAACATAAATATATAAATATAAACATATACATATGTATATATTAATGATTACCTCAATATTCATGTAAATGATCCACATTTTATATAGGTAAATTTTACATAGGAAGAAAGACCAAAACAGGTTAAAAGATTGACCCTCTGCTAAATAACAAAGAAATTTAATTCAGGTTATGTATCATCAGTATTCTTGTCTTTTACATGAAACCTTAGCATTTCTTTTGTTTCCATAGATATTCCTGTCAAAACCCCCTCTCTTCCTTCAGCACCAATAATAGCCTCATGACTGTTATTATTGTTCTTTTTGTTTTTTCTCAATTCACTCAATGTCTATATGAACTTTTCAAAATGTTTTAGTCATTTCCTCTTTTCAGACATTTTTTTTTTACCAAAAATGCCATTGGTGCAAATGTAGGCTTAATGTTAGAGTTTTTCAGTTGTGCATTAGAAAGCAAAGTTATTACTGTGTCCTTCTCTTAAAATTGTTTCTTTTCTTTATTAATATCCCATAGAATTTTTTAAATTTCTAGTCATTTGAATTATTAGTCAACAAGCACTTATTAAGCACCAAGTATGTCCTAGACAATATTTTAGGCAGGAAAAGACCTAGTTTATGAGAGGATACTCTGATCATTTTACTGTATCATTTATTAAACCTAAAGTTTCAAATTTAGAATATTTTATTAAAACAGGCAGTGAAATACTATCTCTAAATTCAAGTGTGAGAGAGAGACAGACAGACAGACAAACACACACACACACACACACAGAGAGAGAGAGAGAGAGAGAGAGAGAGAGAGAGAGAGAGAGAGAGAGAGAGATTATCAGGTGTTGAAAGAGCAGAAGGGACAAAGAATTTGTAGTCCTTAAAGATTCCATTATCTGATCCTGACAGTTAAGAAAAACTCATGTTGCCTGATAATCACTTTTGCATTTCCACCAGACTAGCCCTAAGATTTGCAGACTCAGTGACATTTAAAGGAGTATCCTCTTCAAGTAATGATTGTGCAATGCTTATTCATCTACCTACAAAGAAAAGTTTATTTTGACATATTTATTTAACTGTGAAAAGTCAATCAACTCCTTAACATATTTTCCATTGTGATTAATAGAGAATCTTTCTATGGATAGAGGGAGTAGTACTATAGAGAGTTTGGGATCATAAACAGTAACTTGTTTCTCCCCAGACGTCTGCTACTAACTTTCCTGGTGACTCTTCACTAATTTGGTAATTATCAATTTGTGATTTATTTATTGGGCAGAGGCAGATGCATATGGTTATGTGACAATGAAGAGCATTTATAATCATAAGAGGCAATTAGGGCTTAATTTCTGAATAAATTTTAGTTCATTTTATCTACATGAATTCCTGGGTATGGGATGTGAGGTTGAGCAGGTTAATTTACCAGCTTTGATTTTTCACGCTATTGAATATTCTTCTTATTGTAACTGCTGCTATTTTCTGTCTCCAACTTCACCCACAGTCCTAAAGAAGAGTATCATCTCTCTCTGCTCAAATACAATTTTTTGTATCTATGCTATCAAATTTCACTTCTTGCCTTTCTCTTTACCTGCCCCACTTCTAACTCAATCTTACCTTTTCTTCCATTTAGTACCAATAGCCTGGTGTTTCTGCATATCTGGATTTTTTGAATACATACCCCAACATCAGGAGCTCAGCCTGACAATATTGAAATTTCATGTCTTTATTCTTTGCATCCATCATATTGAGGATGCAAGTTTCTTTAAGCCTTTAATTTGCTTTTAAAGTCTCATTTTCTCAAAAAAGACTTACTGGTCTAAAATGATCTAAACCCTGATCCACGAAAAGTATTTTTGGCACATATACAGTACCTTAAAATACTTAACAAACTTTGTGATTTCATTTTTCTATTAATTATATCTTTGCTTTACTTGTTACACTATTGGCACCTAAAATTCAGAGACACATAGAATATTGGAAAGAAAATTATATACTATAAAGGCAATTAATTTATAGTCAGAAGACATGTTATTATAGTAAAAGTAAAAATAAAGAGTGGAGACCTATAATCACGGAGTCTTAGGGCCATGCAACATGATTAAATCATGAGAATGAGTCTCCCTTTCCACATATATGCTTTGGTCACATATGTTCACAAAATATACATCCCAAAATATGCTTACTTTGAGCACACATATTACCTGAGGGAGTAAACCTCCTGTATCCCATATTCTTTTCCTGCATTCATTACCCTCCATATATATGCCTTAGTTATACATGACTGATCCTTCATATGAATCACTGAATGCATGTCCATCCATATGTGAGTGCTGGCTACACATGTTTCATACATATATGTGCCTCCACACATGTCTTGACCACATAACATCCCTAAATTTATGTACATAAAAATATTTGTGTGTGTGTATATATATATATATGTGTGTGTATATATATATGTGTGTGTGTGTATATATATATATATATATGTATATATATATATATATATATATATGTGTGTGTGTGTGTGTATATATATATATAATATCTACTGGAAATAGAGATATATTAATAAATATAATAACATATAAATTGCATATGAATAAATCAATAATACCAAAACACATATATAAAATATACAATATTATGTATAAAATCCTTAAGCTCAATACTACCTTTTCCTGGACTTCAAAGCAGCCTTTACTGCTGTCCCATCATATAGTTTTGTTTTGTTTTGTTTTTCTGCAGCTTGAGCCTCCTTGCTCTGGAACATTCTATCCATTCTACCATATGGACAGACTACTAAACGTGAAATCTCCTTTCATAAAATCTGTCCCATCTATTTCTGTTTGTGAAGAGTCCCAGGTTGGCCTGACTTTATTCTCCTCTTGGTACTGTTTCTGACTTTCTCTGGACTCTAATTTTTTTGTACCCAAGCTAAATAATTTTATCCACACCTTTTCCCAAGTTTTTTTTAACTCTCCTTTGTGTGTTATCATCTCCCATTAGAATGGAAGCTTCTTAAGAATGGGGATTGTTTTTTCTTGCTGTATTTATATCCCTAGTGCTTAAGCACAGTAGCTAGCTCAAAGTGAACATTAACACACATTTCTTTCTTTCCTATATAAGTATGTTGTTGCTTTTCAGTTGTTTCATCTGTGTCCAACTCTTTGTGACCCCATTGAGGTTTTTATGGCAAAGATGCTGAGTGGTTTGCCATTTCCTTCTCCAGCTCATTGTGCAGATGAGGAACTGAGGTAAACAGGGTTAAGTGACTTTCCCAGGGTAACATAACTATTTAGTGTGTGATGCTGGATTTGAATTCATGAAAATAACATCTTCCTAGCTTCAGGCCTGGCACTCAATCCACTGACTCATATAGCCACCCATAAGAATATTTTTTATGTGCCTACATTAATTTATTTTTCCACTATTTCTGAAAGATCTTGAAATTTGTTTTTTAGACTTTCACTTTATACTTGTTCTTTTCCTTCTATTTTTCCTCTGTGTAATGCTCTTTTTTCCTAAAATAGCTTCTCAAGAGCCATCTACCCTGCTCCATGCCAGATTCTTTATTTTTATTATGCATTTGTTTGTTTGTTTGTTTATTCATTCATTCTCTATCTTTCATTCTGTTTACAAAAAAAAAACAACAGCAGCTCACTTTCATTTCTTTTAGGAACTCTTTATTCTCTCTAACAACATGGAATATGGAGAACTCTTTAAGTTCTTTCACCTTATCTTCAAGAAAAGACATAAGTCTTTGAATACAGATAATAGCCATTCAGCTGTGGCATAAAATAAAAAAAAAATTCTACACATTTCAAATCACCATAGAAAAAGTCTTACTTTTCATCCTACTTTTCATACTGATTGGGATATTCAACCTTAAAAACAAAACAAGAACAACTTATGAGTGTTTATTAGCCATATTAACAATATGGTTAACATAAACACTTAGGTATTTTTCCTATATTTTAGGTGTTTTATGTTTGTTTATCTATAGAAATTATCACTTCTTAATAATTTGAGAAGCACACTCAACTCTACATTTGCAACCACTCCTGGTAACATCCATCTCCTCTTCAGGCTTATACTTATCTCCTCATTTTAATAATTTTCCCTAAACACCATTCTATTCTCAGGTTTGTTTTTTTTGTTGTTTTCTTTGTTTTGTTTTTGTTTTTTGCCCTTTATTACTTTTATTTTCTTTCTTTAATCACCTTGATTAGCTTGTCAACTATCTGTTTTTATTTCTTGAACCTACTTAATACCTTTCAGTTTAATATACATAATTCTATTATATCTTCTTCAAATATTCTTAATCTTTATTTTCTTTTATTCTAGAAGTAAAATTTCAACCAGTATCTGAAGATTATTCCTCTCTAAAGGTCTATTTGTCTCAATTTTTCCAATTTCTTATCCCCAAATTTAAATTCTGACCTACTTCATGAGTTGAAATCTTTGCAAATTATGTTCATGATTTCTTTATCTTTAATTTATGTCCTTCTCTTTTCACCTGTAATCTCCTCCTAAAAAAGCCAGAATTAGAACACATATGAAGGTAAGTAAACATGTAATATATCAAAAGCTGAACTTCCTCTGTCTTGAAACATCCTTTTTTGTGTCAAAATATTTTGATTTTTTTCTCCTCACATATGATTCCTCATAGTTAAAGGTCCTAAGAGATAGAAATTAGATATAACAAATTCTGGCTTTTGATTTTGGAGGTGTTTGTCCATAATGTGCCATTTATAGACACAGATGAGAATTTCATTATTCTGTATAGGTTTTGCCCAGTCCAGCAAACAGGAAAAGTTTTTCCAGTTTTCAAAAATAACATTACTTAGTTCAGATAAGTAGAGCTTAGTTCCTTGTTTCTTTGCCAAACCATATGATGTAGTAATATTTTCCTGGAATATATATATGCCAGCTTTAACCAAACTACATGAGTCACACAATACTTTTATCTGTGTTATTTTCATCTGTCTTGTAGGAGTGGCTAAACTGATGATGTCATGGCTGGTCACTCGGCAACAGTGCTATTAGGGAGCAAACCCTTGGAGAAGGTATTGGGTGTAGCATGGAAATCATAGAGAGCTGTGTGGAGAGTTAAGTTTAAGAAAGTCCTTGGGAGGAAACTAATTTCTAGAGCAAGAAAGCAGTTTCTATGAACTCTGTAGTTTCTTAGGTAGAGGAGCAAAAAAAAGCAGCCCAATTAAAATAACATTCACAGAATCTGAAAATAAGGTAGTTTTCCAACAGCTATAGATCTTCATCTTTACGAAGAATATGCATTTTCTCAACTAATCTTTGAGGCAAACTTCCATCATTATAATTACAAAGTGATCAGAACAAATTAGATCTTTATTGCTCTCACCTAGAAGTTTTTTTTTTTAATGATTCAACTATTTTCTAGTATTTTTTATTTTGTCAGCTTTGAGAACCACCTCCCAGGAAACAAGTCTACAGAGGAGGACTTAAAAGTGATCAATAAGGCAACATAACAGTGGAAAAAATATTGAAATGAACAAAGATCTTAGGAGAAAGAAAATTCCAATAAAGACCTTGAGTATAAGTGGAAAAAGTGAACTATAACAACAAATATGATTTCTAGATTGACTCAATATGAAAGAAAATTAATCAACAATAAATGAAGCAGAAAACAATGTGGAATCCTAATAGATCATAGAATTACATTGGGATGTTCCTGAATTGTTTGAAAGATAAATAATAATTGGGTTTTTTTAGAACTTTTTTTCATATGACTGGAGATAGCTTTACTTTCTTCCTCTAAGAACTACCTATTCATATTTTTTGACCATTTATCCTTTGGGGCATGACTTATATTCTTATAAATTTGTCTTAGTCCTTTATTTTTAAATTTTTTATATTTCTTTATTTTATTTTATTTTATTTTATTTTATTTTATTTTATTTTATTTTATTTATTTGTTTTTAGCTTTCAACATTCACTTCCACAAGATTTTGAGTTCCAAATTTTCTCCACATCTCATCCATTCCCCCATCCCAAGATGGCATGCATTCTGAATACTACTTTCCCTAATCTGCCCTCCCTTCTATCTCTTCCCCCTCCCAGCTTATCTCCTTCCCTTTCTATTTTCTATGGCAGGATAGATTTTTATACTCCATTTTCTGTATTTCTTATTTCCCAGTTGCATGTGAAAACAATTTTTTTAACACGTGTTTTAAAAATTTTGGGTTCCAAATTTTGTCCCTTCCTCCCACCTTCATTGAGAAGGCAAGCAACTTGATACAGATTATACATATGTAATTATGCAAAAACACTTCCATACTAATCATGTTGTGAAAAACTAAGTATATTTCCCTTAATCCTATTCCACCCCCCATTTATTCTATTCTTTCTTTTGACTCTGTTCCTCCTCAGAAGTGTAGCTTCTCCCCCAATCTGCCCTCCCCTCTATCATCCCCTTGCTCACTTGTCTCCTTCCCCACCCCCACCCCCATTTTCCTGTAGGGTGAGATAGATTTCCATATCCAATTGAGTGTGTATGTTATTCCCTCCTTAAGCTAAATCCTATGAGAATAAGATTCCCTCCCACCTTCCCTTGGTTCTCTTCCACTGCAAAAGACTTTTTTTGTCTGTTTTATGTGAGATAATTTACCCCATTCCACCCCTCCCTTTCTCCTTCTCCCAGTATAATCCTCTCTCAGGGTTTCTGATCCATATAATTAATAATAATAAAACATCTGAATCTATTTCCCAAACAACATTATAAAGAACCTCAATTTATAATTTCAATCATTTAGTATTATATTTTATACAAGGGCTATTTATTCTAAGCATTTCACATTATAGGATAAACTATTTCCAGCTAATCTATTGCCAAATATTTTTAAAGTAACACTATATAGGAGATTTTAATTATAAAAAATTCTATCACATTAAGGAACAAGTTGCTTATCAGATTCCTCCTAACTTCATAACAGAGACTGTCATATGAACCACCCAAGGTAGTTTTCATCCTTTTGCTCATGTGAAGTTCTCTATTATGAGTCATTCAATAAGCATTTATTGAGCCCCTACTTTGTGCAAGATACAACTTTAAGTGCTGGAGATACAAAGGAAGGCAAAAAAAAAAATAAGTCACTGCCCTTGCAGAGCTCATGATCTAATACAGGGAGAATATATGTCCTGGAAGTCAATAGACACATGCATTTTTATCAGGTTGACAAATTGCTGTCTCTGTATCCTTGAGCAAGAAATCACGAATTACTCTAATTTTTTGTCTAATTCTCTAATTCTTTTCTCTAATCCTAGTGACATTTATTGGGTGACCTCTTAGTAAATAGCTTCAGTGGCTCTACTGCATTGTTCTATTCAATATATGGCAAAGCATTTCCTTTTCTTTCTTTTTTCTAAGAGCCTCAAACTTGCTTTTAAGATGTAATTTTACATTTGTTTTATTGCTTCCCTTTTTCCTCTGTGCAACTTTTTCACTCTGTAGTATACTTAGATGGACCAAGTTATCATTCTTCTATTTTATACCATTTTTTTTGTTCAGTTAATTCTAATCTATTTTTCATTTAAGATCACTTCATTCTCCCTAACAAACTGGAGTTTGGAGAGTTTTTCTTTGAGTCCTTTCATCGTCTTCTCTCAGGAGTAAGGGAACTAGCTTCCACTTGAAACAGGATTTTCAATTATTCAAGTATAGCAGTAATAGAAATATTACACTTTAAATGAATGTCACTATACAGTTTACCTAAGGTTTTCATCTATGATTTAAAAAAAATACTTTAGGTATGTATACCTCATTCCTAAGCACCTAGTTAAAACTTTGATCATCGTTTATTGCTTCCCATTTGCAACCCCATTTAACTTCCTTTCCTTATTCTCAACAGCTCTGTGGCCCCACCCATCTTCTTTTAATCTTTACATTAACTTCCTATCAGTTTCATTACTTGGTCTAACCTATCAGAAGTTATTCTCTAATTTTTGTACTTATTGATTGCTTGGTCTTTTCTTTCCAAGTGTCTTGTCTCCCACTTTTCCTTTATAAGGAATTACTTAGCTTTTAAAGTCAATCTTTTAACCTCCTTATCCATTTTCTGTATTACTTATTTTTTCTTGATCATTATTCTGTTTCTATTTAGGAGAATATGGATTAGTATCCAGGCCTAGATATTGCATTCCTTCAAATTTTCCTTATTTTCTACCAAATTTCATCATATTTCTTTCCTCAAAAAAAAAACCGCTTAGACTTACCTCAGTAGTCCAAACTCCTCCAAGCCCCTAAATTATTGCCATTTCCAAAATCCACTAAATTCCTTTGCTTTTTGCTCACTTTGTTCCACCACTTTCTCTTATGAAAAATCTATAATTAGAAGATATTCAAATACAAAATATGTGAAATGTTGATCTGTTTCTGCATTAGTGTGTCCATATTTTCTCAACTCAACTTTTTAAAAATTATTTATTCACCGTATTTCCTCATAGAGGAAGGTACTAGCAGATGAGCACAAAGAATGTCAGTTCTTGGCTTCTGAATCAAGGGAGAAGCTACTGAATATGTGTCATTCATAATTTTGCTCCTCTCTATATTTGAACTGCACAGCAAGAAGGATGGGATTTTCCACTTCATTAAAGAAAATGTTGAATCAGTTAGACAAACACAATCTCTTCATTGTATTGTGAAATAATGTGATCAACTTAATTTCCATATATGTATATATATATATGTGTGTGTGTGTGTGTGTGTGTGTGTGTGTGTGTGTGTGTATCTATCTATCTATCTATCTATCTATCTATCTATCTATCTATCTATCTATCTATCTATATACCATGATCACAAAGAAAGAATTCAGTTGCTGTCATTATGGACACAAGTTCTGGAAGCTCAGAGAATCATGAGTAGAAGTTCTGTGAGGCCGTATTGTTGGGGAGAAAACTCTTGGGAAAACATTGGTTAGTTTCAGAGACCTCTGTGGAGAGCAAGGTTTATGAAATGATGGTCTAGAGAGGAGAGCTGGATGCTGCCTTACCTCACCTCTGTAGTTATTTAGCCTAAGTCTATGGGTCCTGGTACTGTGGGCAAAGGACTCTAAACCTTTTTTTCTTCTGTTTGTGGTAGATAAGATGGAAGGACAAGGAGAAACTTAATATTTTAAAAGTTTTATATATATATATATATATAAATAATAAAAGTTGTATACATATGATTTTCTAAACATTCATACATACACATATTATATACGTGTGTCTATGTGTATATATGTATATGTGTGTACATACACATATACACATATATGTGTGTATGTGTATAGATATAGATATAGATATAGATATAGATATAGATATAGATAGATATAGATATAGATAGAGATAGAGATAGAGATAGAGATAGAGATAGAGATAGAGATAGAGATAGAGATAGAGATAGAGATAGAGATAGAGATAGAGATAGAGATAGAGATATACACACATATAAAGTTCTCTATGTTTTCTGCCTTTCTGCCATTCACTATGACCCATTCCCTATAAGGTAAAAAAAAGAGAAACAATTCAGCAAAACCAATCACCCACAATTTCAATGAAGTCTAACAGTATTTGCAAACATTCACACCCATAATCCGCCACTCTGAAAAGCAAGGAGAATGGCTCATCTTTTCATCTCTTCTCTAAAAGTAAGCTTGATCTTCAAAGTTTCAGAGGGTTTGGGAAAAATTGGGCCTTTATTTTTGTTACTTTTGGCTATTTTATGGTTCTTATCTGATTCTACCTATTTTTATTGCTTTCTAAGTTCTCATGAATATGTTTCTCAATTTTGGAACATACTGCTTACATTTTAACATATGTAGCTAATAATTTTAAATCAAACTCTTGCTTGAATCTTTGCATTTTGTTACTAAGAATTTAATGTTAAGTAAAAGTCATTATTTTGAGAGTCAAATTATTTAGATTTAAAATGTTTCTTTAAATTATGATCACTAAGATTATGTGTTTTCTTTACTCACAAAGGAATAGTACAGATTCAAATACAAATTATATCCAGGTCCTTATACAAAACAAATTATCCTCTTATTGAGTTCCTGAATTTGATAACTTATTGTCTTCTGTATGTCAAAATTCTGACAGCTATTTATATAATTACTAAAAAAGATTACAAACATAACAGATATTATTACTTGAATTATTGGAATAATTCAAATAAATGTTGCTGTATCTTTTTTTAAATTACAGAATCTTCTTCCTGTTTTTTCTGTTTACTAGTTGTGGGACCTTGGGCAGCACACTTCAATTCAGTAGACTTTGATAAAGCACCGATTATGTGCCAGGCAATGTTCTGAGAATTTTGCTTCTTTGGGCTTCAATGTCCTAGCTTTGCACCTTACTACCTGTTTGCTCTTAGTCATCTTACTTAATATTTCTGAGCCTGTTTCATCATTTATAAAGTGAAAGGGCTTTATTAGAGACATGCTCTAGATCTATGATCCCATGATGCTTCACTTTACAGCTGAGGAAACTGAGGCCCAGAGAGGTGAAATAACTTGCTTGAGGTCACACTGGTAGTAAATCTCATAGCATCTGTTCAAATCCAAATTGTTTGACTAAAAATTAAATGTTATTTTCTCTACACTTCTCTGACCTAGACAAGATTTAGGCACTCAAGTAAGGTATGAACTGTCTGACCTTTCAGATCCTATCCAGTTGTACACTTCTTTGAATTCAAGCTGAGGGTGTGTCTTTTTCATAAATTCATGACTAAAGGAGTATTCTTTGCTGTTCTAGCTGTACAGATCCTGAAAGACAGAAGGAAGCAGTTTGTGGAATCAGTGGACAAGAGTATAATCAATGGCCTCTTGGATGACATGTTTCAAAAAAAACATGCTGAACCAAGAAGAAATAGAAGAAGTGAATGAAAATTTGACAATCATGAGTAAAGCACAAATTCTTGTCGACTATATTATTCAGAAGGGCCCTGATGCATGCAAATTGTTCATCTATCAGATATGGAGTAACGACCCCTACCTTCCTGAAAAACTGCAACTGTTTTACACAAGCAAGAATGGGTACTAAGCAAAGTGATCCTAGGTAGTTCTGTACTCAAGAGTCAATTACATAGTTTCCTTATTCAGTATGCACATGCTCTTCAACATTTATTATTTTCCTGTTTTGTCATATTAGCCAGTCTGATTGGTGTGATGTGGTGCCTTTTTTTTCTTTGATTCACTGATCAATGAAGTGAGATAGTGGATATTTGGCTAATGTAAACTAGTCTTCATAAAGGACTTATTACCAGCCAGTGAGCAACAGGAGTTCCAGACTTTTGATATGCCTTTTGTTGGTCAACCACTTACCAGAAGAGGATAAAATAAAATGATTCTGTTTCCCAAATCTTCTCTTAATTTTTTTTACATATATTATAATATAATAACATTTTTAAAACAGAATGAGCAAGGGGTCATCTATTTTCCATAGGTCCCACAAAGGACATTAATGTGTCTGGGCTTTTGGATCAAGGAATTGAGTAACCTCTCCAGAACATCTTCAGACAGCTTATTGTGATGTTCTTTTATTGTTCCGTGGAGTGAAGATGCAAACTTTGACAGGATATCCAGGCACAGTGATTCTTCTCAACTCTTATTGCTGCAATGGAGTTGGCTGCTTCATAATCATAACAAAAGCTGTTTCTGGAAAAGAAGCAGAATATGTATGTCTGGCCTAACATAAACTATGCCCTACATATATTCCATATAAATAGTTATCTTTTCTTATGTTATTTTTTTTTATCAGCCACCTGCTTTGTATGAGCCACTTGCTTGAACCACAGGCAAAATGCCAAATAATTCCTGTCTTCAATTAAGTCACATTCTATTGAAATAGAAGTGAAAAATAAGAATGGAAAATCAAACAGAAAACACAAGGAGAGGGAGAATAGTAATAACCAATGAGAATCAGAAGAGACTTGCCATAGGAAATGGCATTCAAGGAGGGATTTGAAGGAAGTCAGGTATCCAAAGAGGTGAATATGAGAGAAGAATGCATCCCAGGCACAAACAACTGCCCACATAGAAACATGGGAAGGAGATGTGGAATTCCAGATTCCCAAGAATGATAGGAGATCATTTCCTTAAGAATTCTCTAATGGATCTGGCTTCCATTATCCAAGAGACTCATCTTTTCTGGCAGATTTATAAGAATAGGAACCCATTTAAAATAATTGTAGAATGAATAAAATATTTATAGATCCAAGTCAATCAAAAATATTTATTAAGCGCTTACTTTGTTCCAGGGACTATGCTAAGCACTGTGGATATAAAAAGTATAAAAGTCCTTGCCTCAAGAAGCTTACAGTTTAATTGGGGGAGGGGAACAACATGCAAACAAATTTATAAAAACCAGCTATATACAGGATATAGAGGAAATAATTAACAGAAGCAAGGTATTAGAATTATGACAAATTGGGAAATATTTCCAGTAAAAATGAGATATCAATTGGGACTTAAAGGAGGCTAGAAAAATCAAATGGTGGAATTGAAATAGGAGAACATTTTAGAAATGGGGGACAACCAGATAAAATGCCCAGAGCTGAGAGACAGTGTTTTGCCCAGGTCACTGAATCCAGTCCAGTGTCACTGAATCAAATAATATGTGATAGGGAGTAAGATGTAAAAAAAAATTAAAAAAACTGGAAAGGTAAGAGGGGGCTAGATTATGAAGCTTTTGGATGCCAAATAAGAGTATTTTGTATTTGATCCTGCAAGTAATAAGGACCTATTCTGGAAGAGAAAGTGAGGCTGATGTCTTTGTAATACTCAGTCTCATTTAAATCCAATTCATGGGTAAGTCAAGATATCATCCTGTGGTTATTGGTCCTCTTTAAAAAGAAAAACAAGCAACAATTAAGTGGAGGGTGGTAGTGATATATAGTAACTTGCTTTAGGAAGATGCCTTTGCTGATTTAAAGGATAAGTTGGATTGAAGAGAGAATTGAGGCATTCAGACCTATCAGAAGACTATTTCAATAGTCTAGATGTGAGCAGACATAGCTTTCAGCTGAGTGGTGGCAGTGACAGTGGAGAAAAGAGTATATTTGAGAGATGTCAAGTAAAATTTGTAGGCCTTGACAACAGTTTGAAAGTAGGAGATGAGAGATGGTAAAGAGTCTAGGATAATTTTTAAGTTGTGAGCTTGAGGGATTGGAAGGATGGTTATTGCTTTTTAAAGTAATAAGCAAGGTATCAGGGAAGAGTTTAGGAAGAAAGATAAGGAGTTTGGTTTTAGACATGTTGAGTTTAAAATATCTACAGTATATCCATTTGAGATGCCTGAAAGGTAGTTGGGAATGTGAGAGGGGAGGTTAGAAGATAAGTTGGGGAAGGATAAGTGAATTTGAGAATTGTCGGTATAGAGATGGTAATTAAATGCATAACTGCTGACTAAATTACCCTGTGAAGTACTTTAGATGAAAAAGTGAAGAGGGCCCAGATCAAAACCCAGAGGGACACAGATGATTAGAGGGCATAATTGGAAAAAGATACAGCAAAGGGATTACATGAGTAGGAGGAGAACCAGGAGAGAGTGGTGTCCGGAAAACCTAGAGGAGAGTATCAGCGAAGAGAAAGAATGAGCAATAGTGTCAAAAGCTGCAGAGAGGTCAAGGAGCTAACAGGACTCATACAGGAACTATACAGGAAGTTTATTCTTCTAATCCCTACCTCTTGATAAAAGCATATTAGCTGACTTTTTTTATTTAAAAGTCCAAATGAAAGGTTATGTTTTATTCATATTCTTTGAGCTTCCTGTATCCTTCTTATATCCCATGATCATTTTATCATTCCTGAGGATAATTCCTGAGGGAAGGGTGAAAGAACATTAAATTAGTTTCCGATTGCACACATCATTGATACAGTACCTTTCCCATATTTTCACAGGCAGTGGGAAAAGCTTCCTATTAGCCCATTTATTGGGGGGGAGGGGATACTGAAATCACAACATCTCCATTCTGATGCTCAAAAATCCTATGTCAACTAAACTTATAACAGGCTATTTGAAGACTCATTCCTTGTCTTATAAAGAAAGGGGCTTTCCAAACATCTTAATTGCTGTGGATCAAAATAAACTGCAATGTTTATTAGATTAATGGATGAATCAATGAAAATGTATTATGAAGAGTTGAGAATTGTGCTAAGTTCTAGGAATACCAATCATAAAGAAGACAATTCATACTGCCCAAAATCTTATATTTTAATATGAGGAAACAAAACAGTATTAAGGTTAATCTGGAAATAATATTAATGACCATTTAGATTGATACCTTATTTTACTAAAGAAGAACTAAGTAACAAAGCACTTTAGTGATTTGTCAAAGGTCATATGGATATGAAGTAGCAGAGCAGATTGAGAATCACATCCTCTGATAATAATTTCAAAACACTGTGTGCTGTACAACTCTATATCCCTATATTGTCTATCATCTCAAGGACTGAACTCAGGCTACTGATTCTCTCCTACACTCCTGTAAGCCAACCTTACATTTCCTTTCTCTCTCATGTCTAGGGACATGGGAAGAAATAAGTATCTAAAAGAAATTATAGATTGCTCAGTTTTTGGTAACTGGGCTTACTGGTAACTTTGGTAACTGGTACTTACAGAGGGTACATGCAGTCTTAGAGCTTTTTTATTTTTTTTATTTTTTTTGACATTTTTGACATCTGAAAGATAAAACATTCATCCTTTGAAAGGAAAGCCAAAATCAATGTTGCAATAATAAAACAATAATGTGGGTTTTAGAATATTGCAGCAATTAGTAAAAAAAAAAAACTGTATGGATTTTTTATACACATAGGAGATGTCTATGATATTAACCTTTCAATGTGTTGCAAAGCTATAGTCCAAGATTGAAAGAATGGAGGAGTATTTAAATAAAATAATTCCAACTGAAATGTTTCCTGAGTCCAATAAAATAAGTTCTTTAAAAGGGAAGAATATTTCAATAGTACAATCAGAGAATCTACTGAGTTCTCAACTTTATCTAAAAATATTTCATAATATTGTCAACAGGTCCACTCCTGACAACTACAGATATACTCCATCTATACAAATTTAACCCCTATCCACCTCACCACTTTGGTATTTCCCTTTGGGATTATTGTAAATTAAGTGAGTCATACTATATTTGATCTGATCTTATATCTATCCTCATAATTTACTCTGCACTAATATTTGCTGTGTGGGAGAACTAAAAGAACAAAATCATAGCTGTCAATCCAGAAAAACAAACAAAACAAACGTGTATGAATACCAGCACAATGAAAGCATATGAGTAGGAGGTCTAGGTCAATGGCCTGCCTCTGAGATTACCAGCCTCTTGTTCTTCCCAGAATTCATTTTTCATGACACAGATTTTAAGACTTCCCATCACACACAATGTGTTTGCTGCTCTACCACCTTTGTCCATATATCAGTAAACTTACTATATCTTGGATCCTCTTGGCACTATACTAAATTTTTCCTTCCCATATTCAATACCCAGAGAGCTAAGAACTATAAGGAAAATCTTCACACACAAGTTCCAGCACTTACATATTTCTTCCTAGTCCCATTATATGCCAATATCCCGACATCATTTTGGACACATTAATTTTGAGTTATTTCTGACACATTTCTTTTGTAATGTCCAATGAGTAAATTGTGATTTGGGGTTGAAGCTTAGGGGAGAAATTAGGGCTGGACATATGGATTTGGGAGTGAACAGAGGTGATAATTAAACCTTTGATAGCTCATGAGAACACCAAGAGAGAAAATGTGTAGAAAGAGAAAAGTAGGTGGTGTAGGACAGATCTTGAAGGACAATAACAGGTATAGTTTATGACATCGATGATGAATGAGAAAAAGGAGGCTTATTTACTGATTTATTTATTAAAAATGAAAAAGGAATGTGTGAAAGAGAAATAAAGAAAATTATGAATTTTAATCATTTTCTTTTGATGGTGCTTCATTTTTTAAAAATAATATAACATTGGTGAAAAATAGAAAATGAAAAAGTTCATTTTTGCTATAGAGCAAAATTGTAAATTGTAAAAAATATCAACCCTCCATTATTAAAAAAAATAAGCAAAAATTTATGCTGTTCTGTATTTTATAGACTAGTGGGAAATTATTTTTTTAAAGAAAACAATTAAGAATATTTTTACCATCTTTCAAAAAGGGAGCTTGCAGTTAATTGGATTCAGGGTGGGAAAAGGAATAAGTAAAAGAGGATGGAGTAATAAAGAAACTAGTATTTTAAGCCATAGTATGTAGTAGGTTAAAAATAGTATAGATATAGGTAGAACAAATATTTTTATCCCTATTTTGCCAGAGGGTAGAGAAGTTCAATGACTTGCTGTAAGTTGCATAGCTAGTAAAATCCAGATCCAAGAAATTAATCCAGATCTTTCAATCCTAAATGCAATATACTTTCTCCAAAACTAACTTGAGAAGAGTCATGGAGTCAGTCTTTGTTGTCTGTAGAGATATTTATCGAGAGGATTCTGGAAAGATGGCAGAATAGGTCAGAAAAATTTTGGCTCTCCAAATTTTTTCCACAAAAAAATATAAAATATCATCTCACAGCAAGTGTAGAGCAGCAAAAATAAACAGGAATCAGGGTAAAAAAAATGTCCTGCAAAGACAATATGAGAAGATCCCAGGAAAGACCCAACCTCCCTGGGTATCATTTTGAGCAGAGTGAAGTACAAATATCTCCAGACCAACTGTGTAGAATCAACAAACAATAAGCCCTGGGGACAGCTGGGTTGGGAGGCAGCCTCAGCCTCAAGAACCTTCATCTCTCAGAGAGTGTGGAAGTTGGATGGCTGAGCATGAGAAGATTGAAGGACCTTCCACTGTCCAGGGATGCCAAGCAAAACTGTGCTGAACTGACATAGTTCAGTCTGTGGCTTCGGGGGAAGGAGGTAGAATAAGCCTAATGAGTATGTTCCTAGAGGGGCAGGGACCCTGTTGGCTGTGGACTCCTGCAGGAGAGTGGAATCCCTGGTTTCAATTCCAGGGCAGAGAGGACAGCTATAGTTTGTAGCCACCAAAAGACCACAGGGAGCAAAAGTGTTTACAGGACAGCATGGCTGAGGGATCTACCTGCGGCTTAGAGGTGGAGAGGAGTGATCAAGGTTGGGCCTCAGGACAAAGCTCAGAAAATAATAGTGAGAAGGACCTGAGGCTTGGAGCATCATTCCCCACACCTTGGGACTAGAACTTGATTATAGTAATAGCTGCTAAAAACAAAATAAAAGAAAATGAAAATGAGTAAGGAAAGAAGAAAGACCCTAATCATACATAGCTACTATGGGGATAGAGAACATCTGGGTTCATATTCAGAGGAACATAGTGGATCTAAAAAAAACACTCAATTTTCAATGATAAACATCAAATAGTCCCAAGACCAAAAATAGTTTTTAGAAGAACTCTAAAATGACTTCAAAAATCAAATAAGAGTGATTGAGGAAAAATGAGAAAAAAAATAAAAGCAATCCAAAAAAATCAAGAAAATTATTGGTAAGAAAGTCAACCAACTAGAAATAGAGAATCAAATACTCAAGGAAGAAATAATTCCTTGAAAACTAGAATTGGGCAAGAAGAAGCTAGTGACATTCTAAGACACCAAGAAATAATAAAATAAAGAAAAAGAAGAAAAATAGAAGCTAATATGAAACATCTCAACAGAAAAACAACTGATCTAGAAAAGAGGTCAAGGAGAGACAGTGTACGAATAGTCAGATTACCTGAAAATTATGATCCTAAAAAGAATCTTGATACAATATTACAAGAAATTATCAAGGAAAATTAAACTGCAGTTCTAGAACAAGAAGGAAAGAGATCCCAGAAGGAAAACTTACAGGAATATCATATCAAAGTTTCAAAGCTCCCAGGTACAGGAGAAAATAATGCAAGCAGCAAGAAAAAAAAATATCGTAGAGCTACAATAAGGATTACTAACAGGTACTGTGTTGAAGGACTGTAGGTCTAAGAATATAATATCTCATAGAGCAAAAGAGTTGGAATTATGACAAAGAGTAACTTACCCAGCAAAGTTAAGCATAACCCTGAATGAAAAATATAGGATATTTAACTAACTGAAAACTTTGAGATATTTGTGACAAAAACAGCAGAACTAATGGAAATTCAACATATAAGGTCTAGAAGAAATATAAGGTAAATATTAAAGACCAATTATGAGGGATTCTATAAGTTCAAATTGTTTACTTCTTACATTTGAAAATGTTATCAATATTTTTATAACTTTCATCATCATTTAGGTAGTTTGAAAGAAGGCTTGGGCTCAGCTGCTTATGATGGGTGATTATTAAAAAAAACTGTGTAGAGTGAGATAAAAAGGAGTAATTATCTCACACAAATGAGGCACGAAAGAAAGAATTGATATAGAAAAAGCAAGTGTGAGTAGGGCAGATAATTTTGGAATCTTATGCTTATTGGAAATGAGTTAAACAGGGAACAAAATACACACATACATATGTCTTCTAAATTTAGAAAGGAATAAGAAAGTGAAGGGAAGTGTAGGGTGAGAGGATAAGGGAGGAACCCTTGCAAAAGTGGATAGGTTAAGGAATAGGAGGAAAGGATAGTGGATAGAAGTAAATTAAAGGAGTGAGGAAGGATAGGGTAAATAGGCTGAGAAGGAATACTGAGTGAGGAAAAATAGGAAGGAGGAAAATGCAGAACCAATAATTATAGCTAAGAATGTGAATGGGATGAATTTACCCATAAAATGGAGACTAATAGCACAATAAAAATCTGAATTCAACAATATGTTGCTTTCAGGAAATACAATAAAAATGAGAGCTACATATAAATATAAAGTAAAGGGCTGAAGTAGAATTTATTATGTTAAAAAAGCAGGGGGTAATAATCATTACCTCAGAAAAAGTTAAAGGTAAATTAGATTTAATTAAAAAAGAAAATAGGGAAACTACAGTATTTGTACTAGTCACCAATATTATTCAATATATTTTAGACCATTTGAAATAACTAGACAGTATAAAATACCTGAGAATATACTTGCCAAAACATACAGAGAAAGTGCATGAACACAAATATAAAATAATTTTATGCTAATAAAGTAAGATTTAAACAATTAGAGTAATATTTATTTTTCCTGAGCAGCTATAGCCAATATAATAAAAAGTAAAGATATATTTATTCAATTCCAACCTAATTAAATTTATATATGTGTGTTATGTGTTTATGTCCGTAAACACACACACACACACACACACACACACACACATTTCTGAGTTATAAAAGTAATAACAAAGTTCATTTGAAAGAACAAAAGGTCAGTGATTTCAAACAAACAAAGAAAAAAAGATGTAAAGGAAAGAGTTTCAGCAGTATCAAACCTTAAACGATATTATAAGGTGAGATTATTGTAGAAGTATGAGATGGAATTTTGAGTATTTTAAATTAAAAATTTCTTGTACAAATTAAACCAATGCAGCCAAGAATAGAAGGAATGCAGAAAATTGGGAAGAAACTTTTACAAACAATCTCTCAGATAGAATGTGATTGTGTTCAGATACTGCTGTGGTGTAGAAAATGGTGAGCTGATTGATTTAGAAAAAAAAAAACATGAAAGAATTGGACCAATGATGGAAGATGCTATCCACCTTCAGAGATAGAAATCACGAGGAGAAATATGCATAGTATGGTCTTACATATATGAGTATGAGTGCATGTGTGTATGTTTATTGTCATCTATGTATATAGATATGTGTGTGCATGTATCTGCATTCAATTATGGCCTTCTTTAGGGTGGTGGGGGTAAGGAAGAGAGAAAAAAATAAAGTAAAATGTTCACAGCAGAGAACAAAAGAAAACTTTGAAGGAAGCAAAGAAAAGCTGGTTAGCTTTGAAAGCAATGTGTAGCATTTACTTTATGTGTTTTCCTTGAAATGGAAATTAATTTTTTTGTATTGAATTTTCTCTGATGCTCTTCTGTGGACATGGAAATGCTTTTTTTTTTCTCTTCTTGTTTCTATTTAGGTTTAAAATGAATTAAAATTAACAAAAACATTTTGTTTTTCTTAAGAATGGTCATATAGATTTCTAAAAGCAGAGGTTCTGTGGAACAAGTTTACTAGAGAAGGAACAAAGGAGAGAAGATGTTAAGTTGAATAAGGAGAAAAAAATATGTAGAAGTTTGAGAAAGCTTTATCTTAGTGAAAAGGGCAATAAATTGAATTTGGAGAGGAGCAATTACATAAAATTTGTGAGGAATTGAGGGAAACCACTAATGTGAAAATATATTTAATAAGAATGTAAATGTATAGCCTATATCATTTTGTGTGCCATCTTGGGGAGGGTGGTGGGGAAGAAGGGGGAGATAAATTTTAAACTCAAAAGCATATGGAAGTGATTATCAATAAATCAAAATAAATTAATAAAATTTTTTAAAAAGAAATTGAGGGAAAAGTTGAAGAACAATCTCCAGACCCAGATATTAATCTAGGTTTTACTTCCAGGGTGAAAAATAACTGAGATCAAGTATAATTAAGGAGAATATAAAGTGATTAAGGTAGATTGAGAAAGATGAAAGATGAACAGGTGGAAAAATGTAAATAGGAGATTAAATAAGGATAAAGAAAAGATAGTTGGCAAGACTAAACAAAGTAACTAATAAAAAGGAAAGTGGAGAAATTAAAGGATATAACAAATTGACAGAGTGAACTGAAATTGATGAAACAGGAATTTGATGAAGGGCAGAAGGGAGATAAGTTGAATTGTAGAGGCTAAATAAAGTCATTTGAGTGAAGTCATACTACTGAGAATTTTTAAAGTTTTTACTAGGTACTTGTGTTCACAGTGTAAATAACTTCAATTTTTTTGAATTAAGCTGAAAAACTTAACTCTTAAGGTGAATTAGGAGAAATCATGTTGTGCTTTCCATCCATTTTGAGAGAGTTCAATGGGGATGTAAAGGGATGTGAGTTGGAGAAAGTGTAAGTCGTTCCTTGTAAGACTGATGTACAGTAGAAAAATGTTATACAGAAGGGGGAAAACAAGAAAAACAATTTTACAATTAGAAAAATAGATTTGAGTGTTGTTTTTCTTTTTTCTGAAAAGAAAAGGGAACTGGATGCACTGAAAAAGAAAGAGGCGGTTTACCTTCCAGTTAATGGTACAGTAAAACCACAGAATTTCTTTCATATGAGATACTATTGAGAAAAAGACAGAAGTAGCAAAGTTGGTGATTCACTGCATAGGCACATCAAGGCCATTGTTTATTAACAATACAAAGTCATGTTGAATTCCCTAGGTTTGTATTCAAAATATAACAGTGAATATCCCAAGATTTATTGAAATGGATGACAACTATTCACTTCTGGTGATTAGTTGAGTAGACATAAATATCACTAGCAGAAGAAACTAAAAATTACTGCTAAAAGCATTGACGTTTCAGGCCAGAAGTAGAAAACTATAGGACAATAGGTTATGTTTTCTTCACAGCTAATTCAGTTGATTGAAATAAGAGATGCCAAAGGAATAAATGCAATAATTTGGGAGGCGAACAGTTGACTAAGAAGGTGACATGTAAGAGTGGAATTTGAATTTAAAGACCCAGGATTAAGATAAAGTACTGACACCATGTCATGTGACTAAGAAGATGGAGCACTACACTTTTCATTTATTTATTTATTTGTTTGTTTATTTATTTATCCTCCAGACATCTAACACTATTTCAAAACTGAAATTATGTAACAAAAATAAAGCAATTTTAGTTGCCTCCAAGGCTGAGGAAATGAAGATGCAAAGGCAAGAACTCCATGAACTGATGCCTAATTCATTCTCACTCAGCACCCCTTCCCTCTTCACCCAATATAATTCAGGTAGCAAATCTGTACTAGCTGACCTGACTCATAGGATTGCAACAGAATAAAAACCAATACCCTAATTTACCTCTGAATCTTTCCATTGCCAAGGAGATCCAAGCTCTACACAGCAGATATTTGTTAAGTCCTCAACATTATTCAGTACTTCTGCTGCAATAGAGAGGGGAAGATTGGAGGGAATTGGCAGAACAGTGTGTCTTATTTTATAATAGACCTCAACCCCATATCCTGGCCCTTACTTCATCCCAGTACTATAAGGATTCATACTCCAAATGGCAAAAATTTGACTAGGCTATGGGAGCAACAACATGACAGTGTTCTGAATCATTAGTCCAGAAAACCAAAGTATAGAGGAAATGCAGCAGGACAGTGTGTTTGAATAGTTGTTTCACATTCAACCAAAATGGAAGGAAAGACTCAGTCTTTAACTGGGATTAGCTCTTTCCTCCACACATAAGTCATTTTGGGCAGAGACCTAGGCTTGTGAACTTTGCCCACTGAGGGAGGAAACTATGAAGATTTGATATTCAATTCTCAGGGAGACAAGTATCTAAGGGAAGGGAATCAGGAAGTGAACAAAAGGAGAAAAGGCTGAAATTATCAAAGACCTGGGGAAGAGCACTGAAAGACCTTGAGCATAAATAGATAAAACAACAGATATTAATAGCAGAAACAAATATAGCTTCCAGAGTTGGTAAATTAGTTCAAGCTTCTGTGAATAAATAATGCAAAATTACAACAATTCAAAACATAATGAATCAGAATACCTTTTGGTGCAGCTAAAATAATAGACAGAATAATAAAAACAAACAAAAAAAGATAAAAGCTAATTGGTTATTTGTAATGACAAGTCTCAGAAATGAAATAGAAAAGAAAACAAGTCATTGTGAATGCAAATGTGTATTTTAGCTGTACAGGCCAAAAATTCTGCTTTCGCAATTTTCATTTGTCTCTTGAACCACTCAAGAAAAATGTTTTATAGTTCTTTCCTCCAAGAAAAATGTACAAAATCTCTGGTATTCAGAGTGCTTCACATCTTACTTCTCATATTTCTAGTATTCTTATAGTGTATACTTGTCCCCACCCCCCCAAAAAATATACACACATGTACTTATCAATCTATTGACATTGGCCTCCTTACTGTTCTAGGAACAAGATACTCCATCTCTTGGCTGTGTGCATTTTCTTGGGCTGTCCCCCATGCTAGAATATCCTTCCTCATATACATCCCCCCCAGCTTAATTTAGGTCTCAACTAAAATCTAACCTGCTAGTTAGTTAGATTTAGCTATATAGATAGAGATAAAGATAGAGATAGAGATAGATAGAGATATGATTAATAGTCATTCCCCAATAGATGAGTGGTTAAAGGATATGAACAAATAGTTCTGACATAAGAAAAGTTGGTAATAATGTATTTGCTGAATGTTTCGCAAATGTAAAAGATAGCCAAGAGAGATGACTGCCCTTGCATGTTCCCTAAGCTAGATACCATAAGATGAAGTTTCAAGAAAGAATGAAAAGCAGTTAAACAGAAGTATATAGGAGTTAAAATCAAAGGAAAAAGCCTGTAGTAAAACATGTGGTGTCAGATATTTGTACACAACTCCTCAAAGTTGTCAAAACAAATAAAGAACTAAAGTTTCTACTGCAAAGAGACACGTTTGACTCCCTAGGTATCATTAAGACTTGGTGGAATGAACCATCTCCCTGGACTATTGATCTGGATGTCAGTATCCTATTCAAAAGAAATGGAACAGGTAAAAAGTAATATGAACTAATACCGTACAATAAAATAGTGTATTCATGTGAGGAAATCAATTCACCCGGTCAATACACATTTCCTAAGTACCTAGTAGGTTCTAGACACTGTACTAAACTCTGAGGGTAAAAAGAAAGATTAAATGCAGTTTATGCCCTCAAGGAGCTCACAATCTAATAAGAGAGATGGTATGCAAATGTACAAACTATATTCAGAATGATTTAGAGATGATTAACAGAAAATTAGCACTAGAATCACATGATATTAGGAAACACTCCTTGTAGGAAGCAAAATTTTGGCTGTGACTTGGGGGAAAAAAACAAGGAAAATGAGGATCAAAAGATGAGGAGGGAGAGAATTCTATGCATGGGGGACAGACAGTGATAATGTAGGGAGTTGGAAGATGAATTGTGTAAGGAACAGCAAGCAGGCCAATGTCAATGGATTGAAGAATATGTGAGAATGTTTAGGTATAAGAATGAAGGAAATATAGGTGGGGGCTAGTTGTACAAAGGCATTTGAATGTCAGAGGATTTTATATTTGATCCTAGAAGTAATTGAGAGTTACTGAAGTTTACTGAGTAGATGAGTGACATGGTCAGAGAAGTTTTAGGGGAGTCACTTTGACAATAGACTAGAAAAATAAAATAGAGAGTATTTGATTGAAAGTTAATGGAAGGAGGCAATTAGATGGTACAGTGAATATACCCAACTCCAGTCTTAGAGTCAGGAGATCCTGAGTTCAAATCTGGCCTCAGATACTTGAAACTTACTAGCTGTGTGACCCTGGGTAAGTCACTTAACCTCAATTGCCTCACCAAAAAGCAAAAAAAACAAAAGTCAATGGAAGGAGAAACAGATTTTTTTTTATTCTTCCACACTTGCATCAGGACAGAAAAAGGAAATGGATGAAGAGTTGGGGAAATATGTTATAAGCCTGGAACAAAGGCATGATAAAAATGGTAACAAGTGACTACCATTACCCATACATTAACTGGAATCCTATGCCAAAATTAGTGCAGATGATAACATTTTAATTAGACTTAGTGATAATTTAATTATCGAATGATAAAAGGAGAAAGAAAGGAGAATTCTATTTCACATCTATTTTTTTCTTAACAAAGAAGAAGTGGTTACTATGGTGCAAAGCTTATGAACAAATGCCTACTCTTTCTTAGATTTTTTGAGAGAAAAAGGAAGAGGTAACATCCATAAATCACCTGAAATGTGCTGTAGAGTTTAGGAAAGTAAATTTCAAAGACTATAGAAGATTATCCTACATACTAAAACACTACAGAATCAATTCCTACAGGAGTAGGGAAGGGTGAAGCCAAGGGGATAGAGTAAAGTCAGGAACTCACCTTTCCAAACAATTTTAAAACAAATATTACAATTGAATTCTGGGATGGCAGAACAAAAAAAAGGTCGGGCTGAAACAATTTTCCAGCCCAAGACAAATTAGGTGGTCAACAGGAAAGATCTATCTCAAAAAAGAGGTGGTCAGGCTTGAATTGAAGGGCTCACCCCAGCAAGTCAGCAATAGGACATGAAAGCAGCTGCATCAGCAGCAACAACTTCAGAAGTTTAAGTTCAAAGATAGTAAGGGAGTTGGACAACTGGTCGAAAGGACATTGCATGGAACCTTTGCTGGCATCGGGTGCGAGACTCTGTTGTATTGCCCATACACAGTTCCAGGTCACAGTTCCAGATCAAGAAAGAGCACTACAGCACTGGTGCCTGCAATTACAGGAGGGCAGGGAAACTGGTCACAGTTCTAGGGCGAAGAAGAATACTTCACAGGAGAACAGAGGTCTTAGTCTTAGGTCCAAGGAAGAAAAGTGCACTAATACTTGCAACCATAGGAGAGCAGGAGCCTGAGTCACAATACCAAGGACATATGGAGCAAAAGCACTTGTGACTGCAAGGGAGCAAGTGAGGTTCCCTCAGAGTTCCAGGGCAGAAAAGTTTGCTTATGGTCACTTACAAACCAGAGTAAAGACAAGGAGAGCAGTGACCACATGTCTCCTTAGACCACACAACCTTGGAAGAATGAAAAAAAGTATAGACTTCCAGAAGTAGCTGTGAAAACAGCAACAATAAAACCCTGAAGCTTAAGACAATATCTCTTACAATCAGGGAACAAAAGTCTGATTTTACATAAAGTTAAAAGTCAAGAACTAGACTGGAAAATTGAGCAAACAAAAGAAAAATAATTTCACCAAAGACAGTAATTATGATAACAGGAAAGATCAAGATACAACCTCAGAAGACAACAAAGTCAAAACAGCTTGATAACAATGCTTCAAGAAATGTGAATTGGTCACATACACAAAAGAATTTTTTTTCAGCTAAAGACAAGGTTTATTAAAGATCCACTATATTAGCCAAACTCTTTTTTTTAATTTTTATTTATTTATTTTTTAATTTTTTTTCCATATGCTTTTGAGTTGAAAATTTTTTCTCCCTTTTTCTCTCCCCCCTCCCCAAGATGGCCCACAATCTGACATAGGCTTTACATTTACATACCCATTAAACATATTTTCACATTAGTGAAGTTGTAAGTAAAAATTAAAACCAATAGGAGGAACCATCAGAAAGATGAAACAAAACTCAAAAGAATGTAAAATAAGTAAGAGCGATTCAACTTCCATAGTTCTTTCTTTGGATGTGGACAGCATTTTCCATTCCGAGGCCTCTGGAGATGTCTTAGATCCTCATAATGCTGAGAAGGGTTCAGTTTAACATTCTTAGTCATTGCATAATGTGACTGTTATTGTATACAAAGTCCTCTTGGTCCTGCTCACTTCACTCAGCATCAGACCATATAAGTCTTCCCAGGTTATTCTGAAGTCAGCCTGTTCATCATTTCTTATAGAACAATAGTATTCCGTTACATTCATATACCACAACTTGCTCAGCCATTCCCCAATTGATGGGCATCCTCTCAATTTCCAATTCTTTGCCACCACAAAAAGAGCTGCTATGAATATTTTTGTACATGTGGGTCCTTTTCCCATTTGTTTGATCTCTTTGGGATATAGCCCTAGAAGTGCTATTGCTGGATTCAAAGAGTATGCACATTTTTATAGCCCTTTGGGCATAGTTCCAAATTGTTCTCCAAAATGGTTGGATCATTTCACAACTCCACCAAAAATGTATTAGCGTTCCAATTTTCCCACATCCTCTCCAACGTTTATCATTTTCCTGTTTTGTCATGTTGGCCAATCTGATAGGTGTGATGTGGTACCTCAGAGATGTTTTGATTTGCATTTCCCTAATCAATAATGATTTAGAGCATTTTTTCATATGACTATAGATGGCTTTAATTTCTTCATCTGAGAGCTGCCTGTTCATATCCTTTGACAATTTATCAATTGGGGAATGTCTTGTGTTCTTATAAATTTGTCTTAATTCTCTGTATATTTTAGAAATGAGGCCTTTATCAGAAAGACTGGTTGTAAAAATTCTTTCCCAATTTTCTACCTTCCTTCTAATCTTAGTTGCATTGGCTTTGTTTGTGCAAAAACTTTTCAATTTAATGTAATCAAAATTATCCATTTTGCTTTTCATAATGTTCTCTATCTCCTGTTTTGTCATGAGTTTGTCTGTTCTCCATAGATCTGATAGGTAAACTATTCCTTGTTTATTAGCCAAACTCTTGAGGAATGTGAGAGTATGTGAGGTATTGGCTAGATTCTAAAAATCTGAGCAGTGGCTAGATTTTAAGAATCTAAGCATTTAAATGGAGACAAGATGGACTTTATATAGAGAAAGACTATGGGAGGGATCTAAGAGTGGCCAAGTAGTCTATGAGGTAATAGAATGCCAGAGACCTGGACCACATGGACAAGTGAGAATGGAGCCTACATAGGATTAAGGGTGGGAAATGGCCAAGGGCCTTAGGGAGGTAAGACGATGGAGGGCCAGGCTAGGTTAAGGGTAATATAGATTGGGCATAGCCACAATGAAAGGCCAGTTGATGGGATTATAGCCTCAAGGGAATGCCAGAAATTTGGACATGTGGGAAGGTCCAGGGTTTTTCCTTTTTGGGGTCTAGATATCATCCTCATCCTTTTCCCCTCAAACAAATGGGGCCCAAATTCTTTTGGTGCAAGGGGTGAAAGTCTTGGCTTCTGAAACTGCTTCATGCTGGCAAAAGGCATAGAGCTGTTCCTTCCTCAAAGGGGTCCCAAAGAGGAAGTTGACTGGAACTGAGCACAAGCTGCATCCAGGGAATGATGGGGAGACATTGGCTGGAACTCACTGTTTGTTACCAACTGTAGGTAAATGGCCTGTAGTTTAGAAGACACAAATCTGACAGAAAAGATCCAGTACCTAGATATAAAGGAGAGACTAGATTTAGGGCTCAAATGAGAGGATTAAACATTCTTAGCTCTGTTTGGATTCAGATGTTTCAGTTTTCCAATCATGCAGTATCAAATCCACCTCATATCCAGTCTCAGGAATAGTCAGGTGGGTAACATTACCTTTCAAAGGAACATAATGGGGAAACTGAGCCAGGAGGATCCCATTTTAGACCGAGGTTAAAATTGTCCTCTCAGCTTTTCCTGATGCTGATTTCCTACCAATATCATATTCTCTTGGAGTAGCTTGTGGCACTTCTCAGATGGTGGATTATTGATTTATCGATGGATTATTATGATGTATTAGACAACTCAAAATAAAATCATTATCTTTTTTATCTTAAACAGCAAGTTTCACTAATCATAGCTTAAGAAAATCTTTTCTAAGATTTACATCTTAAATTTAAATTTGTCCTGGTGTAAAAAGCCAATAAGAGGTTATTTCTACATACTTGCAAATTCTCAGCAAGACAAAACCCAAACAAGCTTTTTGGCAAGTTTACACATTAAAGCAATAACCAGCAATAGCCAAATTATTTAAGCAATAACTGAATTATGAAAAGTTTCTTGACATAACTGATACAAAAAATTCACCAATTTGAAACTTGAAATAAACCCATTACCAATAAGGTGACTTTAGTTTTGTTAAATCCATTTCAAATTACGTTACACAGAGAATCAACATCTCAACATTAACAATTAAAACTACAAATTTAAAAGGGCATGCTTACCCAAGTTTGGAGACTAGCTTCTTTATCTTGAGCAGGACGTCTGAACCTGGGTGATGCTTCCCGGCAAAGGTTGCCCTAGGACCCAAAGCCATTGCCAGGGAGGCCCATGCTGTAGCTTCAGCCCCTCTCACCTCTTTCATTTCCCAGGAGGGGGAGGATAAAATCGAAGGTGAAGTGTAAAGGGTGAAATTCTCTTCTCCTATGAGAGGGGTTGACAGATACCCTTTTCAGTCAAGTGAAGAGTGTGGGAGAAAAGAGTGATCACGGTTGTAGGGAGGAATTCCAAACTCCTTAATGATCAATCATAAAACCTCCAGAATCTGCCAAGATATTTTTAGCTGTTCTAACTTTCCCCTGTAACCTCCATGAAGAATTCAGGGTTGTAGAGGGAAGGGAGTAAGTAAGCCTCAGGGAACCAAAAAGCAACTGTAGTTTTCCCCAATTCTCTAGTGCCAAGAGAACTGGGCATACACTTCTGGATAGGGTGTTCATCCTCGTCCTCTATGCTGCAGAAGGCGTACCCAGGTGTTTGGCCTTCAACCAACCCAGTGGACCAAAAGCCTGAGAGTGTCAAGCTGAGTGCCTCATAACTGTCTGCTCAAAAAGCACCTGCAAGCCTTGGTGCTTGGAGAGCAACCCCAACTGCAGAGCAAGAAAAGGAGGGGTGGAGGCTTACATACCTTCAAGTCTTGGCTAGAGAAGAACTTGGGGTTAGGCAGTTTCCCTGTATGGGTCACTAAAATGATGAGGTTTAGAGGTGCTGTGGTACTGGGATCCCAAAATCACAACACAAAGGTCATGCCTGAAAGCATAGGACCCAAGCCTTCTTCCAGGTTTATTAGACATATAGGGCAGACTCTTAAGCAGTCTGAACATTAGTGAGCTATTGGCTAGATTTTAAGAATCTAAGCCTTAAAAGAAATTCTTAAAAGATATTAAAAAGATGTTTAAAAATGAAGAAAGAAATGTAGAAAAACTGAGGAAAAATGATAGTAATAAAAGAAAATTATGAAAAAAAGAATCAATGGCTTGGTAAAGGAGATATTAAAAAAACTGAAGAAAATAACATCTGAAAAATAGAATTTGACAAATAGTAAAAGAGACACAAAAACCCACTGAAGAGAACTCCTTAAAAAGCAGATTTGGACAAATGGAAAAAGAGGTACAAAAATTCTCTGAAGAAAATAACTTCATAAAAATTAGAAATGTGGACTTCCGCTTCCTGGAGCCAAGATGGTAGAGTAAAAAGTAAGTCACTCTTACCCTCCATTATCAACCTCTGAAAGCCCAGAAAATATCACCCCAGGAAAAACCCTGGAACAGCTGAACAAGAAGAAAGATGGAGTGCAGCAGTCAAAGTAGCCCAGGTAGCTTGAGGGATTTAGGGGAAAGGCCCCTCTTGCCCTGGAGGAAGGGGAGCAGTACAGAATGGGAGGCATCCCAGAAAGCTTGTGGAAAGTTCCACATCAGCATAGCAGCAGGAGATTCTGAAACCCAGATGGTGGAGCAGGCAAACACCAACACCATGACACCCAAGTACCTCAGTGAGGGTGGGGAAACTAGTGGAAACCAGCTCAGAAAACCACCAGGTGCCTTGGCATTCTACAGCAACGAGGTCTCCCAGTGCCTCAGCAAAACTAAAGGAAGAAATGCTCCAAGGGTCCCTAGGAAGATAAACATCCTGCAGCATCCATCTGAAAGGAGCTGGAGAAAATGAATGAAAGGAAAGGCTGGTGTGAGCAGGAAATCTCCAGGGGCCACACTACCAAATACTAACCCTAGAGTTCCAGTGTTGCTGATTCTAGAACAACACCAGGTAAGCTGCCCAGAACCCTACAGCCTCCAACTGCCAACATTGCAAGCTCCAGCACACGAAACCAGTGACCAGGCCCATGGCTCCCCAACATAAGAAGATTGGGTCAGTGCCGCCTGCTCCCCAGCAAGAGAGCTCAGTCTCTTTAAAGGCCAGGAAATAAGTAAACACCAGGAGCAAAAAGAGACATACAATAGATTCTTATTATAGGAACAGTAAAGATCAAGGAAGAAATTCTGAAGGGGACAACATTGTCAACAAACCCACATCTAGAACCTCAAAAGAGTGTATGAACTGTTCTGAAGCTCAAAAATCCTTCTTAGAAGAGCTCAAGAAGGATTTTAAAAGTCAAATGAGAGAGGTAGAAGAAAAAATAGGAAAAGAGATGAGAGGTATGCAAGAGAGAGTCAATAGCTTGGAAAAGGAAGGACAAAAATTAACTGTAGAAAACAAGTCCTTAAATTGGCCAACTGGAAAAAAAAAGTACACTGAAGAAAAACAAGTCCCTAAAAAATACAGTTGGCCAACTGGAGAAGGAGGTACAAAATCTAATAGAAGAAAACAATTTTTTAAAAATTAGAATTAAGCAAATGGAAGCTAATGACTCTATGAGAGAGCAGGAATCAGTCAGAAAGAAAAGAATGAAAAAAAAAAGATGAAAATATAAAATATCTCATTGGTAAAACAACTGACCTGGAAAATTGATCCAGGAGAGACAATTTAAAAATTATTGGTCTGAAAATCACAAGGAAATAAAAGAGACTGGAAGGATTAGTGCCACACGCATACAGTGTTACCTTGGGTGCATGTGGGGATGTGTACTCACAAGTCCCGGGTGCCACTGGGCATTAATGGAGATGGTGGTGGCAGTGACTCCTGGGGGCGGCAAGGTGGCTTTAAAGCCCTGCGTGCCCCCCAAGTCAGTCAATTTCTTGTTTGGGAACCTGGCTGGGATGTGGGCCACTGTTTTTGTGCAGCCTCTAGACCTGGTGAAGAACTGAACGCAGCTAAGTGGGGAAGGCACCAAGACCTAGGAATACAAGACTAGCTTCCATGCCCTCACCAGCATCCTGAGGGCCGAAGAGCTTTGTGGCTGTCTGCTGGCCTGCTATACCAGGCAACCCACACAACAACTATCCTTGGCATTTACACTATTCTCTTTGAGCACCTGACTGGGGCAGATGGGCCACTCCCTGGCTTCTTGCTGAAGGTCTTGATTGGCATGACTGCAGGTGCCTCAGGAGCTTTTGTGGGAATACCTGCCGAAGTGGCCCTGATTCATGTGACAACTGGTGGTCAATTACATTGGGTCAGTGTAGAGGCTACAAGCATGTTTTTGATGTACTCTTGAGGACTGCCAGAGAAGAGGGGGTCCCCACCCTTAGGAAGGGTTGTATCCCTACCATGCCTAGAGCTGTTGTCAATGCTGCCCAGCTGGCTTCTTATTCACAATCTAAACAGTTTCTCTTGGATTCAGGTCACTTCTCTGACATCTTCTGTCACTTCTGTGCCTGTATGATCAGAGGGCTGATCACCACAGCAGCCTGTATGCCTGTGGACATTGTTAAAACCAGGACCCAGAATATGCAAATGATTGATGGGAACCCGAGTATAAGAATGGATTGGATGTGTTGGTGAAGGTCATTCAATATGAAGGATTCTTTAGCCTGTGGAAGGGATTCACTCCTTACTATACCTGGCTTGACCTCCATACTCTCCTCACTTTTATCTTCCTGAAGCAGATGAACAAAGCCTACAAGAAGCTCTTTTTCAGTGGTTGAAGAGCCTCAAGGGTGCCTGTGGATGAGGAGGACATGGCTCCAAGGAATGGGGATCTGAGGAGTCCCTACCACCCCACACCCCCTGAGTTTCAGTCCTCCTGGCCCTTACCATGCATTCACCTCCCAAAGGGGGTTTCTGGATTTTGCCCCCCTCAGCCTCCCATTCTACTTATTTCCCAGAAATCCTTCACTCCACCTTCCCCTCTTATGTGGTTTCTCCTGGCCTAAAGCACTTTGATCTGTCCCCTGGGGAAAAAACAAAAGAGCCTGGACAATATTTTTCAGGAAATCATGAAGGAAAATTGCCCCGAGGTCCTAGAACCAGAATGTATAGCCATAGAAAGAATCCACAGATCACCTCCTGAAAGAGATCCCAAATTGAAAATGCCAAGGAATATAGTAGCCAAATTCCAAAATTACGAGGTCAAAGAGAAAATACTACAAGCAGCCAGAAAGAAACAATTTAAATACCATGGAACCACAGTCAGAATTACACAGGCCCTTGCAGCTTCTAAATTAAAAGACCACAGGGTGTGGAATATGATATTCCATAAGGCAAAGGAGCTTGGATTACAAACCAAGGATCAGCTACCCAGTGAAAATGAGCATGATCCTTTAGGGAAGGAGTTGGATATTTAGTGAAATTGGGGACATCCAAACCTTCCTGATAAAAAGACCAGAACTCAACAGAAAATTTCATCTTCAAATACAAGACTCAAGAGAGACATAAAAAGTCTTGACTTTCAACTTTGGACGAGAAGGTGGAAGAAATCAATCCAACTGGAGGCTGATGGAGGAAAAGATCCTGCAAAAACATGGGAGGAGGCAGACTCCATCACACACCTATTCTCACATTGTTACACTAGAGGCTTGGAAGAGTTTCCCCTTGGGTGAGAGCTATATTTTTTAGGTTAAACCAAATTATCTTACTTCTAATGACAGAGATCCTCCACTCCTTATCATTTGGTATATATTCTTCCATGTGTAACTTCAAATACATATGTGTGTGTGTATGTGTGTGTGTGTGTGTGTGTGTGTATATATATATATATATATATATATATATATATATATATATATATATATATATATATATATATATCTCATTTGTATGACTCGGATAAATGGGTTTCTTTGCTATTATCTATACGGGCTCACTGTGGAACTTGCATTTAGTGGGAAGTGGTAAAGCCTCGGATATGGAACTTGGGGTCCTCTCCCTCCTCACAATGACAAAACAATAAGTAGTTAATTTGAATCCAAATATATTCTTTAAGTTAATAATATTCAAGGGAACAGATAGATATTATTCTAGGCCACACTTACTCTCTCTGAGGATAGTGAATGTTCTCAACCCCAACTCCATGTTTCCCATTCTGTCAAGAATGAAAACCTTCCTTGGAAAAGGGTGAGGGGAGAAGAGGCCAGAGGTGTCTATTCTTCCTCCCTTCAAGACATCCAATGACAGCCCTCTTGACAAAAGTGAGGTTTCATTACACATACGGGGTTCAAATTCTCTCTGTATACAAATATCTTATTTGATCTTCATAACAAGCCTGTCATACAGTTGCTTTTATTATCCTCATTTTACAATAAGTATTTTTAAGAGGCAGACAGAAAAGTAATTTGTCTAGGGTCACACAGATAGCAAATGGCTAAGGAAGGATTTGAGCCTAGGTCTTCCTGTCTCCTGGCCCAGTGCTCTATTCACTATGCTACTTACTTTTCTAAAAAGTATCAGTGGAACAAGTGAGCAGAAATTGATGAAAAATTACATACTTCATTGATTACATGCAGATAAATTAGGTTCAATTGAGAGTTAATCCCAGGGCATGAAGGCTGGTTATCCTGATAATGGCTCTGCAAGGCTGGGTCAGCTCTGGGTGGCCAATAAAATGTCCAATAGGCCTAGTAGAACCTCTTTCTCTGACAGTTCCTTGAGGATGTCTTCTAATGAATCACACATACATCAAAGGGAGAAAACCAGAACAGCAAAGATGAGCCACACATTCACAAGAGTCTTTGAAATTAGAAAAGAAGGAAAGAACCTTGGACTTGGATTTTGAAGAATGAGAGAGAAGTATAGGTTCTAATGCTTAACTAGCTATGCAAGTTTAGCCAACTCTGCTTTCCCCTCTACATCTTGGCTTCTTCATGTGTGAAATGAAGGGTTAAACACAAATGTTTCTAAGGCCATTTGCAGCTCTAACATTCTGTGATTCTGTAAAATATTAACACATTCTCACTCCTAAGAAAATCCAATCATTAATGCCTGTATAGTCCAAGTGAAAATTTATTATAAGCAGCTTTGTGTCCCCTCTTCCAATGCTGTTTTGATACTTCATTGAATTCACTGAGTGTATCGTTAAAATTAGTCATAGCCATAATTAGAAATTCTGATATCCAAGGCAAGCATTATTAACAGTCCATCAGATACATTTTGCAATTCATGTTGTGAAAAGGATACTAGAAGTGTATTAAGAAAATAATACAAGAAACATTTGAATTGATGGAGGGGGATTACTAACTCTAACGGTTATTGGTAACCACTATGTTGGTAATTATTGTTTGCCTTCACCAAGGTAAATCACAACCTAACAAACTTTCTCACTACACTAAAAAAAAAAAAATTAGAAATGGGCAAGTAGAAGCTAAGTATTCCATGGTACATCAAGAAACAATAAAACAAATTTTAAAAAAATGAAAAAGAGAAGAAAATGTGAAATATCACATTGGAAAAACAACTGACATGGAAAATAGAACAAGGAGAGATAATATAAGGCACATAATCTAAGGCATGAAAGCTAGGATTGAAAAAGAGCCTAAACATTGTATTTTGAAATATTAATAAAGAAAATTGTGTTGATGTATTGGAATCAGAGGGTAAAATAGAAATGTCCCAAGATGACTAAGCAAATCATCATTCTCTGCCCTGTCACAAGATTACTATGCAAGTCCCCACCTCCTTCCCTGCTGACCAGACAAATTCCCTATGCAAGTGAGAGGGGCCATATCTACCCAAAGTAAGGGCTGAAGTATCCATGTTGAATATCCTTTCTATCTTATGATTGAGCAAACCTTAATTTGTTAAGTTTAAAACAAAAAAGGAAAAAGGATCCACCAGTCATCTCCTGAAACAGATTCCCAAATGAAAACTCCCAGGAACATTATAGCCAGATTCCAGAGCTCCCTGGTCAAGGAGAAAGTATTGTGAGCTGTCAAAAAGACACGATTCAAGTAGCATGGAGTCACAGTCAGAATAACCCAAGGTATAACAGTTTCTACATTATAGGATAGAGGGCTTGGAATATGATATTCCAGAAGGCAAAGGAGCTAGGATTACAACAAAGAATCACTTACCCAGCAAAACAGCATAATCCTTCAGGGGAAAAAATGGATATCCAATGAAGTAGGAGACTTTCAACCATTCCTGATGAAAAGACCAGAGCTGAATAAAAAATTTTGACTTTCAAATACAAAACTCAAGAGAAGCATAAAAAGGCAAACAGGACGGATAACTCATAAGGCTTTCAATAGGTTTAAACTGTTTATATTCCTACATAAGAAAAATTATACTCATAACTGATAAGAACTTCCTCATTATTAGGATAGTTAGAAGGCATATACATAGACAGACGGAATGGGTGTGAGTTAGATATGATGGATTGATATTTAAAAGAAAATTAAATTAGATGGCGAGACAAAGGGATGTACAAAGAGAAATGGAAAAGGAGAGGTAGAATGGGTAAATTATCTCACATAAAAGAGGTGTGAGTGAGCTCTTACAGTGGAGATGAAGTAGCAGAGAAAATTTAAAAAAGAGGGATACATTCACAGAAGGAAGAAGGGATCTACTAGATTAGTTAATACTACAGAAAAGTAAAATGGCAAATGTTGGAGGAGATGTGAAAAAAATGTGGTCTCTAATGCACTGTTAGCAGTATTGTGAGCTGATGCAATCATTCTACAGAGCAATTAGGAGCTATTCCCAAAGAGCTATAAGACTGTCTATATCATTTGACCGAGCAAGCCCATTACTAGCTCTGTATACCAAAGATTTTTTTTTTGAAAAAGGAAAAGGCTATATACTACAAAAATATTTATTATAGCTTTTTGTGGTGGCAAAGAATTACAAATTGAGGGAATGCCCATCAATTAGGGAATGGTTGAACAACTTGTGGTATTGATTGTGATGGAATACAAAATATAAGCAATGATGAGCAGGATGGTTTAAAAAAATACTGGAAAAAATTATATGAACTAATGCAAAATGAAATGAACAGAATTAGAAGAACATTGTACACAGTAATAGTAATATTGCATGATGATCCAAGATTAATGATTTAGCTACTCTCAATAATAGAATGATCCAACACAATTCTGTAGGATTTATGATGAAAAGTGCTGTTCACCTTCAGTAAAAAGAACTGATAGATTATGAATACAAATCAAAATTTACTATTTTTTCCACTTTCTTTTTTTGTTTCTCTTTTCTTTTATAGCATGGCTAATATTGAAATATCTTTTTCAATTATTGCACCTATATCAAATTGCTTGCTCTCTCAAGGAGGAATGATGGAGGGGCAATAATCTGCAATTCAAAATAAAAACATAACAAAAAAATTTTACATGTAATTTAAAAAATTGAAAATTTTAAGAAAAGAAATAGGCCCCTGATAGATAAATGTTCAAAAAAAGAAAAAAAAACAGAAATTCTGAAGACACAAAGTAAACAAGTCTTGTGAGGAGAACAATAGAATTTTTTTTGAAGGGACCTATGTGGACACCTAGAAAACTCAGCAATAAACTTAAATTTTAACAATAAATGTACAGGATAGAAACAAAGGCAGACAATTTAGAACAAATATAAATGAATGACACAATTGGGTGTAGAGGGGCGGGGAAGTTGTCAGGGATGCTAATGCCCAGAATGAGATCAACCTGGTGATAGAAGCTAAGGAAAACAAAAAACAAAAAGGTTTTTTTTATAACTATATTGGAAGAAAAATATCAAAGACAGGAAAAAAATCATTGCTTAAGGTAGCTGATGAAAAGAATGACAAACCTCAGAGAAAAACCTTAGATAATCATTTCCCAATTTGCTTGTGTTGTCTCTACCTAGGAGAATGACCTTTGCCAGGGAAATGATATAATTAGTTCCTGGGAAAATGCTATAACTGATGGCTGGCAAACATTGAGAAAGGAAATCAGTCAACAAAAAGCCAGCCAACTTTCATCAGGAGCAAATCACAAGAGATGATAAACTTATTTCCTCTTCTGACAGGATTGCTAAACTACTAGCTGAGGGAAGGGAAAAGGAATACGCATTTATGTAATGCCATATAGGGAAGGACATGAGTGTAGCATAACTACATTTGAGTAGATGTATTTATCAGATGCCTTGTGATATTGCTATGGAGAATGTGTAGAAGTATGAACAATAATAAAATTAAAAAAAATGTTAGAACAATTTGTATGATGATTCTCAAAGAATAGATCCTTATAGTAAAATGGCAATATAATAGGCCAATTATACTGGGATAATCCAAGTATCTATACTTGGCTTTCGTTATTGTCATGTTTCTAAGTCAGTCAACCAGTATTTATTAATGCATACTGTGTGCCAGGCACTGTAGTAACCATTGGGAATTGAGAGAAAAGGAAAAGACAGTCTTTGTGTCAGGGAACTCATAGTCTAATGGAAAGACAATATGTAAAGAACTATCGATAAGCAAAATTTATACAGGATAAATCAGGGGTAATCTCAGCAGGAAGGTGCTAAATTAAGGAGGACTGGGCAAGGTTTTTATTTGCATAAAATGAAGTTTTAGCTGACAATGAAAAAAAAATCCAGGGAGTTCAGTAGGTAGAGAATTTAAGGCATGCAAGTCAGTGAAAATACACAGCCCACACAAGAAATGTCTGGTAACAGAAACAGCACTTAGTCCCAATGTGACTATATTGCAGAGAACATGTAAATTAAGGTGTAAGATGACTAAAAAATTAGATCCAGAACATATGAAGGGTGTTAAAAGTCAGAGAATTTTGTATTTGATTCAAAAGAGATAGAGAAACAATGTTTATTGACTGGTGGAGTAACAAAATCAGACCTGAGTCTTAGGAGGATCAATTTCACAAATGAGTGGAGGTTAGATGGAAGTAAGGATAGATTTGAGGCAGAATGACCAACCAGCAGACTGTTGCAGTAGAGCAGGTGTGAGAGTTTGGACCAGAGTGGGAATAGTGTCAGAGTAGAGAAGTGAGCTTGAGTGAGAGCTATTACCTATGAAGATACAATGCTACTTGACCACAGACTGAATATGGGGAGAAGAGGAGTGAGAGTATGAGTAGTAAAGGATGACACATAGGCTGTGAGAAAGGGTTACTTGGATAAAGGTATATATAGCATGATAATCAAATTTGCAGATGACAGAAAGATAACGGGAATGAAAAACACAATGGGTAATAGCAATCTGGTCATCAAAGGCTAGTGTTTGGATCTAAATCTAATGTTATAAAATTTAATAGGGATAAATAGAAAATCTTACACTTGCTTATAATCAACATTTCTAATACAAATTGCCCTGGTTATATGGCAGCTGTTCTAAAAAAAAATGTAAGAGTTTTTATAGAATGAAATCTAAATTTGAGCAACAAGTGTAATGTGGCAGTTAAAAAACACTAAGGATTTTAGGCTATGTGAAGAGTGGAATTATATTCCACTTCCCTCAGATCTCATGTGGATAACTGTGTTCAGTTCTGGGACTCACAATTTAAGAACAGCATTGATGAACTGCAGAGTGCCAAGAAGAGGACAATCAGATTAGGGAAGGGCCTTGAGTTCATATAACATGATGAACTACTGAAAAACCTGGGGATGTTTACTCTGGAAAGTAGAAAATTCAGAAGGAACAAAACAGTTACATTCAAATGCTTGAATGGCTATCAAGTTCAGGAGGGATTAGAGTTTTTCTGGTTAGCCTGGGAAAATGGGGAACAATAGGTGGAAGGAGCACGGAGGCCTATATAAACTATCAGAAAAAACCAAAATAATAGCAAAAGCTTTGCTAAAGAGAAATGGGCTGACGTGAAATGTGATGGTCTCTCCTGATGGGCTAGGTCAGTTAGTTAATAAATCAGAAAGTTAGTAAGCTTTTATTATGTACCTACTATGTGTCTGGCACTGTGCTAAGTGCTGGGGATACAAAAAAAAAACCCACCAAAAAAAAGTCCCTGTCCTTAAGAAACTCACATTTTAATTGAGGAGAAGTGCAAACAAATATGTATGAACAAACCATTTACAAGACAAAAAAGTAATGATCGAATTAGGAAAGACAGTAGAACAAAGATTTTTTTAGCTAAGACTTGAAGAAAGCCCGAACAGCCTGGAGGTAGAAATGATGAGGGAAGGGAATCCAGACATTTGGGACAACCAGAGAAAATGCTCAGGTATCTTAAACCTAGTCATGTTTCTTGAATTCTAGCACTGTTTTCACTGTACCACAATCCATGAGATGTTATTTGATGTCCTTTTTATTTTTTAGCTTATATTTTAAATCTTAAGACACAATGTACATATTTTTTGAGGCTGTTTAATTTTTTCACCCAATAATATCTATTTATATACCTCTGACACTTTGAAACTGCATACATGAAGAATAGTGAGATGGGAAACGATGGCCATCCAAAAGGGAAGATACTTAGTTACATAATGAAGGACATGGGCTTTTTGAAAGCACATTGTGACAATAAGGATTGATAACCATTGTCAAAGGTTGTAGTTTAATCTTTCCTGGAAAAGTGGAAGATCAGAAAAGGTGCTTATAAATCATTACAATTGTTTGAATGAAATAAAGACTGGAAAGAAAAGGATGGGTGAAATAAATGATTAGGAAGAATTGAGCCACATGTTTGTTCTTTTCATTGACAACTATAGGTGTTAGCTTGAAGTTGGTGATCAAATATAGTTCTTGTTATTGACACAGAGACTAAGAGTGTGATTTTTAGAGTATTTTTTTTACATATCTATCTTATCTTGTGATAGACTTTTCAGTATAAGACCAGGAAAAAGTACTACAGAGAGATTTGAATGGAGTCCTGAAAGCTCGATAAAATAAGTACTATTTTCTGACTTATCAGCACAGATAGAGGATCTGGAGGAGATGGAGTAGGGTATCCAAGTTTACATGGAAATTAAGAATGACGCAGAGAGATTAGAGAGGAGATTTTTATTATTTTATTTTTAGTTTATTTATTCATTTTTGAATAGTCATTCATAAGATTTATAAGATAAGAACATTTATAAGATTTTGAGTTCTAAAATTTCCATCCTCCCTCTACTTCCCCCTCACCAAGACTACATGCAATCTGATATAGGCTATATGTGTACAGCCATATTTCTACATTAGTTATATTCATAATATAGTATTTCCATGTTATTTATGTTGTGAAAGAAGAATCAGAACAAAAGGGAGGGGGTGAAAATGAGAAAGAAAAACAAATATCCTTTGATCTGCTTTCAGACTCCATAATTATTTCTTTGAATATGGATAGTATTTTCCATCATGAGTCTTTTAAAATTGTCTTGTATTGTGTTACTGAGAAGAGCTAAGTCTATCAAAGTTGGTCACCTCACAATGATGTGAAATGTACAATGATCTCCTGGTTCACTTCACTCACTTCATTTAGCATTAGGTTACTTAAGTCTTTCCAGGTTTTATGAAATCTGCCTGCTCATCATTTCTTCTGGAGCAATAGTATTCCATTATATTCATATACCACAATTTGTTCAGATATTCCCCAATTGATGAGCATCCACTCACTTTCCCATGTTTGGCTGCCACAAAAGAACTACAATAAATATTTTTGTACATGTGGGTCCTTTTCCCATTTGTCTGATCTCTTTGGGATACAGACCTAGAAGTGGCATTGCTGGATCAAAGAGCATGTAAGTTTGATAGCCCTTTGGTCATAGTACCAAATTTCTCTCCAAAATGGTTGGATTGGTTCCCAACTCTGCCAAAAATGCATTCGTGTTTCAATTTTCCCACATCTTCTCCACCATTTATCCTTTTCCTGTTTTGTTATGTTAGCCAATCTGATAGGTATGATGGAGTACCTCAGAGTTGCTTTGATTTGCATTTCTCTAATCAATAGTGATTTAGAGCATTTTTATCTGATTATAGATAACTTTAATTTCTTCTTCTGAAAACTGCTTGTTCATACATTTGACCATTTATCATTTGGAGAATGATTTGTATTATTATAAATTCTCTATATATTTTAGAAATAAGGCCTTTGGGGTAGCTAGGTGGCTCAGTGGATAGAGCACTGGCCCTGAACTCAGGAGTACATTAGTTCAAATCTGGCCACAGACCAAACAGTCGACACTTACTAGCTGTGTGACCCTGGGCAAGTCACTTAACCCCAATTGACCAAAAAAAAAAAAAAGAAATGAGGCTTTTATCAGAGATGCTGGCTGTAAAAAAAAAAATCCCACCTTCTCCTTCCCTTCTGATCTTGGTTGCATTAACTTTATTTGTACAATAACATTTTAATTTAATGTAATCAAAATTATCCATTTTGCATTTAGTAATGTTCTCTATCTCTTGTTTGGGCATAAGTTCTTCCATTCTCCATTGATTTGAAAGGTAAACTATCCCTTACTCTCCAAATTTACCTATAGTATTAGCGTTTATGGCTAAATCCATTGATGTCCAAATTGTGTACCCATTTTGATCTTATCTTGGTGTATGGTGTAAGATGTTGGTCTTTGCCTAGTCTCTGCCATACTATTTTCCAGTTTTCCCAGCAATTTTCATCAAATAGTGAGTTCTTATCCCAGCAGCTAGAGTCTTTTGGTTTATCAAACAGTAGATTACTGTAGTCATTGACTACTATGCCTTGTGTACCTAATTGATACCTAACCCATGATCCATCACTCTTTTTCTTAGCCTGTGCCAAGTAGTTTTGATGACTGCCACTTTTTAATGAGGAGAAAAAATAATAGGACAACACCTGCTTGCATCAAATAGTGATGCAAATGAAAAAGTGATGAAATGGGGAAGGATGAATGAAGAGGAATTGAGACATTATGGAGAGAAATAATCTCTGGACAAGGAGCCCAGAGAAGCAAGAGCCTGGAATTCTCCAACCCATGTATTTTGTCATTTCATCAATGTGGATATTCTCTTAATACAGAGGTTATAACTTAATATATAGGGTTTTAGATTTGCTGTGACTGAAAAAAAAATCTTGCAGTCAATGAAATGATATGCCTCTCTGAACTCAGTTATACAGCACTTCAGACCTACAGAAACACATTTATTGCTGAACCTGTACTTTGAAGGCTTTCCAGTCTGATGAGAACTTAAAACTATAGGCATAGCTTTTAAAAACTTACTGAATAACTAAACGAGGTATCAGAGTAGGATTTTAGTGCAATTAAATAGTTTGAAGAGTGCTACTTATAAGGTCCATGGTTTCTCCTATCTGTAGAAGAACTAATTTATTCAGTGGAATGGGGAAAGGAGAAAAGTAATTGAGTGAGTATAAAATTCCAATGTGCTTCTCCTCCCTGGATCTGCCACTTTTTCTCTTTCTTCCTTTGTTCCTTTTTTCTTCCTTCTTCCTTCCTTCCTTCCTTCCTTCCTTCCTTCCTTCCTTCCTTCCTTCCTTCCTTCCTTCCTTCCTTTCCCTTTCTTTCTTTCTTTCTTTCTTTCTGTCTGTCTGTCTTTCTTTCTTTCTTTCTTTCTTTCTCTCTTTCTCTCTTTCTTTCTCTCTCTCTCTCTTTCTCTCTCTCTCTTTCTTTCTCTCTCTCTCTCTCTTTCTCTCTTTCTCTCTTTCTTTCTTTCTCTCTTTCTCTCTTTCTCTCTCTCTCTCTTTCTCTCTCTCTCTCTTTCTCTCTTTCTTTCTTTCTTTCTTTCTTTCTTTCTTTCTTTCTTTCTGTCTGTCTGTCTGTCTGTCTGTCTTTCTTTCTTTCTTTCTTTCTCTCTCTCTTTCTTTCTTTCTTTCTTTCTTTCTTTCTTTCTTTCTTTCTTTCTTTCTTTCTTTCTTTCTTTGTCTCTTTCTTTCTCTCCATTCACTAGGGTATTATACCCTTATCTATGGGTGGTCCACCCAGAGGAATTTAAATTTTGATCTCTGAAACCTCCCCAGATATCTTGGTGTTTACAGGCTAGATTTTTTTTCCTTAAGAACCATGCCTTAAATCCAAGTTACTCTGGCTCTCATCAACTGGCCAACAATAAGTCCCAGGCCAAGCCCCAGTTGGTCAACTTTTGGGCCATAATTGGCTTAGAATGAATATAAATAGCAATTGTTTCTGGTTTGGCTAGAAACACTGAGGGTCTTCCCCTTCCAGAGGACTTTTTTTTTGACTAGGTAAAAGAGGCCATTCTCTGCCCCATTTCTTACCCTGCCTTTATCACTGAATGAGAGTTGCCTCAGTCAAACTGAGACCAGTTAGAGACCTTAGCTTTAAAAGGCCAAGATCTGCCATGGCATCCAGGGCCATCTCCAGTTATCCTGATCTGTACCTTGCTGCTGGACTCAGATGGCTCCAGAGGGGAAAATGAGGCTGGTGACTTTGCACATCCTTCACTCATCTAAATCCAATTCACTTGCATGTCATGGCATCACCTCCCCAATGTCATGGTACTCTTCCAGAATGAAGAATAAACAACAACAACAAATAATTAAATGAGGCATCAGAGTAGGACTTTAGTGCAGTTAAATAGTTTGAAGAGTACAAGTTACAAGGTCCAGAGTTTCTTTTCTATTAAAAGAACCAATCTGTTAAGTGGGCCCTGGAAGCTGAAATGAGTATCCAAGTCCAATGTGCCTCTCAATTGTGGATATACTATAGATACTTGTAGTACATTCTCTGGGAAAACCATAAAGTGCTGAGTCACACTCAGACTGGTTTGGTTCTCAGTCTCTTCACTGAGGCACTAATCAGTATTTATGACATCACCTCCTAGTCATTTTCTGCTATCCATAGGTTTCACCTAATCTTAGCTTCACCTTAGCCTAAAATATAAAATGGGAAGATTATCAACAAAATTCCCAAGTTTATAAAAATGTCTGAGCCCTGATTTCTATTAAGATTCTTATTCTTTTGCTATTTTTATATAACCAAAAAGACTTCACATTCATATTTTAGATTATAGTATGTTTACTGAATGGTATAAAAATATGCATTTTTTGACACATAATAAAATTTACACAATTAGTTTATTCATGTCCTGAGGTGAACTTGTGAATGATTTTTCCTGTTGACTACAAGTTATTTTTGTCTTGTGGTTTCCGTATAGTAGGTATTTCAATGTAGGTGTGGTCCAATTCTTCCAGCACCATATTAAATCAAGAAAGAAGTTTATTTTTGTTTGTTTGTTTTTGTTTTTTAATTGGGAAGGGAGACATATTCCATGCTTAATCTACTGTTTTTCCTCAAAAATATCCATTCTTTGGGGGACAAACATCTTGAACTAAGTCCCTCTATAGTTAAGCTGGTCCAAAGAAATCAGAGATAAAATTATTACCAGGTCCTCAAAATCTTCCTCATTTAATAACACTGCTAGGACTTATGTTTGACTGACACTGCCTTTGGGAATACTCTATTATAATTTGAGACATCAGACTACAGTACAAATTACTTGTCATCAATATATTTATGGCTTTGTGATCTGTTCCATGCAATCACTTTCTCCAGTGATACACATCACAACTTATCTATGCCTTCTAATCTTGTTCAATTCTTATACATGTACTCCAATAAATCCATTTCCAGAGGATTGACCCAATATGGCAAGGGGCTTCCTGTAGATCTTCTGACATTGTGTTTGTAAGAATGGAACACATTGGCTACTCATAACTTAGTCCTTCATCTCACTACATGATGGCCTGTACTCTTCCAGTGCTCATATACTCAAGAATGTTTTCATGCTACTTCTCTAATACACCTCATTATGGATAATATGTTGTAGCCTACTTATGCCCATCATGTACCTCTCTAATGCTTTTCTGAATGACCTAGAACCTTAATTATTTAGAGGTATTAGATTCCAAATAATCCAGAAATGTATATATGTATAAACACATATATGATAGATGCAAATAACTTCACAAACTGCAAAGTACTATCTGTCAGTGATAGTTCAACTATTTATCACTATAATATACAAATATTGCTTATATTCAAGTATATATGTGAGCATTTGAAAACAGAAGTGTATCATTCAAATATATGTATATTTATGTATGTATATATGATATATATGTATGTGTGTGTAAAATGTTGAATATATGCAAACATTCAGAGAATAGTAACTTTATCCATCATATTCAAGCTCTGTCCTTAATCATAATCAATTTGCTGTTACCATTAGCTTCCCATCATAAAAATAATCAAAACTTTTTGATTTAATACTTTCTTTAGCCTATTTGCCTGATAAAATCAGCCCAAATTGTTACATTCATTTATACACATACAAAAAGTTTGAAAAATGATATTTTATGTATATAAGGGCAACTAAGAAAGAGTAAAATAACTTCTCTCCCTTTCTAAGGAGATAAGAAAATGCCAGTAATGTGGAATTTTTATTGTTTAGAATTCAATTGCATATTTATGGCAATTGGCTTGTTTTTGTGAACATTTTGATACAGAAAAGTTTCTATTTCAGAGAAAACCACTACTTGTTATGTAATTTGAAAATGATCATGTATTTTACAGTCTATTATGGCCATTTTTCATCTTCTACACTTGAACTCTAGGCTAAGTGTTTATACTTAAATTGAGGCAACATAGTACAGTGAAATGAGCACAAACTCGAAGTCAGTGCAACTCTTCTATTTGATCCCACTTTGACCTAGGATAAATCACCAACTTTCTAGACTTCCTTTCCTAATTTGTAAAAGAGAGAGTAGGAGACATGGTTTTGAAGGTATCATCCAGATTTAAATTCTAAGATCTCACCACATAGTCTCCATCTACATTTCTCAAAATTATAATCTAATCTTTTGCTTAGATTGCTTTCCCTACCTAAGTAATTTGCTTTTATTACTTGTAAAATCATAAGAAGGGTCAATGTTTATTCATGAGGAAAAGAAGAAATTTGAAGTTCAGTATGAGGCTCTACATTTTAGGAAAGACATTCATAAGTTCATAGTATTTAAAGGACAGTTGTGGAGACTACGACTAACTTTGAGTTTATACCACCTGTTGTACACTGAAGAAAATAGGCATGTTTAGAAAGAAGAAAAAATGAGGGACATAATAGTCCTCTTTAAGTATTTGAAGTTTTTTTTTTCCATAAAAGAGAGATTAGAATTGTTCAGATTGGTTTCAGAGGTCAATGAAAGGGGAAAAAATGTGTATGTTTTATGAAAATAAATAGTAAATTTTGTTAAGATTTAAGAAAAAATATAAAAAATTAGACAAATTCTGTTAATAGTGGAAGGAATTGCCTTGGTAGTTAATGGGTTCTATTCCATTGGATTTCTTGAAGAAAGGTCTGAATAACTCTGCCAGGGACTTGGTAAGGAGTTGGACTATCTATCCTCTAAAATCCCTTCCACAACTGAAATTTGATAATTCTGTGAAAGCAAATTGGTAGGAAATCTTGGTGACTGTAAACCTACTCTTCTGGTCAGCTTCTTTAGAAGAAGTGATGCTTAACTTTTTGCATTTCTTCATACATAAAAACAGTACTAGAGATAGGTAGGACCTTAGAGTCTTGCTACTACAACACACTGATTTTATAATGAGGAAACTCTATGACCTGTTGAAGGTCATAGAGAAAGTAAGTATCAGAGATAAGATGTGAGTCCATTGCTTCAGATTCAAAAGTCAGTTCTCTTCCTAATCTACCACACTTCTTCCTACATTAAAAAGCTTTATTTCTTATTCTCAGGGAAAAATGAAGCAAGACAATGCACTTTTACTAAGCCCTTACTTTGTATCAGATACTGTGATAATCACTAAAGATACAACAATGAAGTGAAATACAGTTCATTCTATCAATGAGGTTACAATCTATTTGGAAATGTCATACAAAAGGAGGGACATGAGAGATGAACGGAGTGCACAGTGTTGAAGCCTAGAAAGTCAAAAGGAAAACAGTAAAAGGAACAAAATTTGACTGACCTGGGTTCCTTGATTTTGAGGAGGGTATAAGAAGGATGTTAGCATAGGAGATGGAAATTCTAGGGTAAGAAGGCCACAGAGACTGGAGGATATTCCGGTTTGAAGAGGCCTCAGATGCTGAGGCAGGTTTCAACATGAAAGCATAGCTGAGGCCTGGTACTGAAGTCTAGAAAGTCAAAAGCACAGTTAAGGGGGCAATAAAGATTGAGAAAGAAAGACAATGGTGAATCTAGAGCAATGATGATTGTGGGCTCTCTTCTTGTATCTAACACTAGCTGTATTACCATGGAATGCATTACTGAACTTTCCTAGGAATTTCTCAGCTGTAAAATGAGGATAAATTAGTGCTAAGCTTACAGAATTGTCAGACTCAAATGTATGTAATTCCATGGAAACCTTAGAGCACTATGAAAATGTGGTTTACTTAGTAGTAATTATTATGATGATGATATTGATAATCATATTGATAATAAAATATGTGGAATAGGAAGCTCACCCAAGATATGAATCTTGACCAGTAAACCTTGTTGAATTTTTAGCCCCTGTAAAAGAAGTTCACTTAATGCCTTATTTTTACTCTCTCATATATTCCAAGTGAAAATATCAAAAATCAGAATATGAACATATCAATTGGCCTAATACAGACAATCGATTGTTTCATTCATCCAAATTATGCAGAACAGGAATTTCCAGGCCAGTCTTCCTCCTTTCTACACTATGTTCCTTTGCTCTCTCTTCCTTTCTCTGCTCAATAATCTTAAAATAGAATCAGTCTACTCCCAGGTCTTACCCCAACCCCTTACCTAACTCCTTAAATAAACTTTGAAGACATTTATGTTCTAAAGGGACACTTTCTTGTTCTCCTTGTATTAAAATATCAACACTTCAACATTATACATCCATTTCAACTGCTCCAAAAATGTACCTTTCTAGCATTTTTTTGACTTTTGTCAAAAATTTCAAAGTTTCTGTGTTTCTTCATCAGTATTGCTTAAAAACCTTTTATTCCATTAAACGCTCTTCACTTCCACCTCCATATTTAAAGTTCAGTGAAGTGTATCTTCATGAAGGGCTTTCTATGGCATCTCATGGCAGAATTTTAGGGACCTCAGAGCCCTTGAAACCGTCCTTGTTGGAGTGGCTTGGCAATCACGTGAATAGCTGGTACTCCTGTTAATGTTTACTTTCCACATTAAATTTTCTAATGAACTTGGGGCTTTCTTATGGGAGCTTTCTGCATCATCTTCTCCATGTACAGAGACTTGCTGGTAAATTTTCTCTAGACCATCTCTTGTTGTTCAGTGAAGCTATTATGTTGTTTGACTGTGTAGCAGTGGCTTTTCTGCTAACTCTCTCCATTTCTAGTATGTGTGTGATTATGAATAATATTTTGTGTGGTTTTGGAGTTCCTAGATGGAGGAAGCCATTTACTGGATTTGGATTTTATCATTTGATTCCTAGATCATTACTTGTCCCTGGTGCAATATATCTATATCTATCAATCTGTCCATCTATCTATCTATCTATCTATCTATCTATCTATCTATCTATCTATCTATCTATCTATATATATATGTGTGTGTGTGTGTGTGTGTATAATATGCATTATATATACACATATATATACACACACACATACACATTTATATGTGTATATATATACATTTATATGTGTGTGTGTGTATATATATATATACATTTATATGTGTGTGTGTATACACACACACACACACACACACACACATATTTTAATCAGTGTGTAGAAGCCTCATTTTCTGTGTCTTTTAGGCAGCCACCTTGGCAAGAAATCTCATTATTCTCCATTTTCGCAGGTACATAATCTTAGCATTACTCCTTACTTATTAGTCTACCTCACCTCATATATACAATTTCTTGCAAAAGCTTGTCATTTCTACAATTTCTCTTTTATCTGATACATTTTTTCTACTAAAACAGTATCCATAAGCTTATCACCCTTGACTGAATTTTTAAAATGGTCTCCTAATGGATCTCCTCACTGCAGTTCATTCTTCATACTGTATCCAAAGTAATTTTTCTTAATTGTAGAACTGATTGTGTAACTCTGTTACTCAATAAACTTAAGTGGTTCACTATTTTCTCTAGAATCAAATATAACTTTGGTTTAGCTTTTAAAGTCCTCTGAAGTCTTGCCTCAATCTATCTTTTCATCCACATTACACCTTACTTTTTCCCCTCTACTGGTTATACACACACTCACTCACACGTACACATATATATATATACACATATACATATATACATGTACACAGTAGATAGCTGCTATCATGCTATCTCTTCAATTAGACTTTGAGAATTCCTTAAGAGACGGAATTGTCTCTTGCCTTTCTTTGTGTACTCTGTGCTTAGAAAAGTTCTTGCTAGATAGTGGGATAGAAGACAATAACAAATGCTTATTGACTAATTGACTGACTTTCTGTACTGTGTGATCCAGTCAACCTGGTGTTCTCCCTTTTTAAGAATAATTATACATGGAATTTTATCTCCTATCTCTATGTCTTTTCATTCTATGGCCTTCATGCCTGGAATTCACTCTCCTCCCCTTATCATAGAATCCCTTTCTTCCTTCAAGATGCAACTTAAGCAACACCTTCTACATGAAGCCTTTCCTAATTCTCCTCCCAACTGCTAGTACCTCCCCTTCCTAACTAACTTGTATAAGTGGTGTGGCCTCTGTTTTACCCATGTAGAATATGAGTCCACATAAGTCTCTCTAGATGTGGTTCACAGGGATAAATGAATAGATGAGTCTATTCATTAGATATAAATTTGTCTATTTACCTACACTTCTCCAAGGCAGATATTGATTCTATTCTGGAAGGGAGATGGGAGTTTGTGGCAGAGGCTGGATACATTGGCCTCCTGAAAGAAAGAATACCTCATTAGTATTATAGCTATCATTTCACCAAAATATTGTTACTGTAGAGAAAATATTTGTAGGAAAAATTTTTGCAGAATTCCTCAAACCTGGTATAGTAAGTTGGGAATAGGGACAGGAAGGAAATGTTGGCTTCTCTACCTATCAGCTTCATCCCAGAGTCTTTCTCTCCCTTCAGGGACCTGGAGAGAATCTAGAACCACATTACTCTTACTTGAAGCTACAAAACAGAATGCTAGGATCTCTTTTTCCCCAAACTCTAATCAATTTCATTATTTGTTCATGCATAGAATATTAAATAATCAATCTCCACCAATATGGAGAGTTCCATGCAAATGGGCTTTGAAGTGCAGGCTATACCTTTATTGAATCATTATAAAATTATATATATAACATAGTGTATACTTACACATATATATGTATAATGCATATGTACCTACTGTCTTCACAATTAGAATGTATTTCTATTCCCAGCATCCAGTATAACTCCTGAAATATAGTAGTCATTTTAAGATAGACTTTTATTCATAACTCTTGATTTTTACCTTGCTTTGGTTGCCATGTGTGACCCTAGCCCTTTCAACTTCCAGAAAGCTGTCCTTATATCAAAGACTTTTTTTTCTAAAAAATGAATAGTAGAAATATTTAGCAAAACCAAATAACTCATAGGAAAAACATCTGAAATTATTTGAAATGTTACATATCTTTGGACAGAAGCTTCAGCAAAAACTAGAGAGAGATGTGTCCTCATATTTTTTTGGGGACCAAACATGTTATTCATATTTAACTTACATTTTGTATTATTTTAGTTGTTGTTCTTTCAATTTATGTTGATTTAATTTTTTTATGTTAATTTCTTGATTTTTCTTAGTTCACTTTGCATCAGTTTATGTATTTTTTAATATTTTAATATTTCTTATATTCAATTGCATTCATGTACAACAATTTTGCTAGCTATTCCCTAAGGGATGTGTGTCTGCTTTATTTCTAGTTCTTTTTTTAAGCCATAAAAAGTGCCACTATAAATATTTTTCACATAGATCAAGACTTTTTTATGATCTCCTTAAAATATGTGTTTAGGAATGGAATCTCTGAATCAAGGGGAATGAGCAGTTTAATTAATGATTATTGATTGTTGATTGAAGTAGTCACTTAAGGTTAGAGAATTCCTCATGTAATTTTTTTATTCCTTTGAAAATGGTTCCTTTACAATTCGCATTGACAGAAAAATTAAGATATCAGTCTTCCTTTCTTCAAATCTTCAAGGATTTGTGATTTCATCAGTAAATGTAATTCCTTCAACTATGCATGTCAAGATCAATCTATGCTTTAATGGACAACATTGATGAGTTTGTTGTCATTCAGTTATCTATGGTTGTGTCTGAGTCTTTATGACACCATTTGGGGTTTTCCTGGTAAGGATACTGTAATGGTTTGCCATTTCCTTCTCCACCTCAGTTTATAGATAGAGGAACTGAGGCAAGCAGGGTTAAGTGACTTATCTAATATTGCATAGCTAGAAAGTGTCTGAGGCTGTATTTGAGCTCAAGAAGATGAGTCTTTCTCACTCTGGGCCCAGCACTCTATCCATAGCACCACCTAGTTGTCCCATTCATAAGTAGCTAAAGCTAACAACAACGACAACAACAACAACAACAACAACAACAACAACAACAACACTTGGTAATAAACCTCTCCAGATTTAGCTAGGCCAGTTTTCAATGAACAAAATCTTTCTAGCTTTCTAACCTGTCACTTAAAATCTAATTTAATTCCCTTGTTGTGGTACACAAATGAAATCTGGGTTTATAAGTTCATACATTTAAAACTGTAAGTGAGATTAGGGGCATTCTTACTGAGCTGTCATTTTACAAAATAAGAAACTAAGGCTCAGAAAATTCAAGTGATTTTTCCATGGTCACATAGGTATGTCCTGAAGTAGTAATATGTATAAATGTAGTAGTAGTAATATGTAGTAGGGCAGTAATATGTATAAATGTTTCTCTTAACTATAAGTGAATGGTGCAATAGAGCCATGTTGGAATAAATTCTGCATTGAATTGCATATTAGGCTGGTACTATTGTCTTCATTGAATTCACTGTAATTTGCTTAGCTCTGTACTGAAGTGATAACTTTGTTACCTGTACAGCTATATAGCTTATTCAATCCAATTACATTATGTTCCATAGACAATGATTAAGTGTTAAGCCCCCTAAGGATACAGAAACAAAAACAAAACAAAATAAAACAATCAAACAAAACAACCAATACCTACCCTCCAGGAGATTACATGTTATAGAGTTAGTGAAAGACAAAAAATATACATTGAAAAATAATTGTAAAGCACATAGCAAGTAATACAAAGTAATTTCAGGAGTGAGAGAAACTAACAATAGGAAAGGTGGTATATAGACATAATACCTATCCTGTTGAAGGAAGCTGCAGATTTCAAGAAGTGCAGAGGTTCAAAAATAAAACATTCTGCACATAGGATATAACCTATGCAAAGGCGTAGAGATGGCAGATGGAAAACCACATGTGGAAAATAGCTAGTAGTTTGATTAGAATAAAGAATGTTGAGGCCGAGCTAAGACAGCAGAGTAAAGGCAAGGACTCAACTGAGCTGTCCCCCAAACCCCTCCAAATACCTTTAAAAATCACTCTAAACAATTTCTAGAGCAACAGAAAAGACAGAGTGAAACAAATTTCTAGAGCACAGGCCAAGAAAGTAGTAAACACCTCTTCTTAGATCACACCTGCACAACTTGTAAACATCTTTGGGCCACAGATAGGTTAGACTATAGACAGACTGATAATAGTTGGTTGCTGCAGGTCAAGTAAGAGCTTCCTGAAATCATTTGGTAAGCTGCAAGTGGCCTGAGGGCCATATGTTGTGAAGGCATGCCTTACATCACACTTCCTTGGAAGAACTGGAAAGTTATAGGTCCCTAGAAGTATCTCTGGAAAAAGTTGCACAAACCCTTGAAGCTTTGGACAGTGCTCTCTCCACCTAGGAAGCAGAGCCCTACTTTAGCAAATAGTTAAAAGTCAAGTAATAGGCAGGGATAACGAGCAAAGGGAAAAAACAAAAACAAAAAACTCTGACAATAGAATTTTATTATGGTAACAAGAAAGATCAAAACACAAACTCAGAAGAAGACAATAAAGTTCAAGCTCTCATATCCAAAACCTCCAAGGAAAAAAAACATGAATTGGTCTCAGACCATGGAAGAGCTCAAAAAGGATTTTGAAAATCAAATGAGAGAAGTGGAGGAAAAATTGGGAAGAGAAATGAGAGTAATGCAAGAAAATAATGGAAAACAAATAAACAGCTTAGTAAAGTAGGCACAGAATAAACACTGAAGAAAATCATAGCTCAAAAGATAAACCAGACTGAATGGCAAAAGAGGTTTAAAAAAAAGCCAATGAAGAGAAGATGGAATTAAAAGGCAGAATTAGTCAAATGGGGAAAAAAAGTGGCACAAAAATTCACTGAAGAAAATAATTACTTAAAATTAGAATTGAGCAAATGGAAACTAATGACTTTATGAAAAATCAAGAAACAATAAAGCAGAAATAAAAAAATAAAATAAACAGAAGATAATGTGAAAAATCTCATTGGAAAAATAAGTGACCTGGAAAATAGATTCAGGAGAGATCATTTTAAAAACTTATTGGACTATTTGAAAGCCATGAATAAAAATGAATCTAGACTTCATCTTTCAAGAAACTGTCAAGGAAAACTGCTCTAGTATTCTACAACCAGAGGGTAAAATAGAAATTGAAAGAATCTACCAATCACTTCCCAAAAGAGATCCACAAATGAAAATACCCAGAAGTATTATAACCAAACTCCAGAATTTCCAGATTAAGGAGAAAATATTGCAAGCAGCCTGAAAAAAACAATTCAATATCATGGAGCCACAGTCAGGATAACACAGAATTTAGCAACTTCTACTATAAAGTCTTGGAAGGCTTGGAAAATGATATTACAGAGGGCAAAGGATTTAGGATTACAACCAACAATCAACTACTAAACAAAACTGAGTATAATTCTTCAGTGCAAAAAATTGGACATTCAGTGAGATAGAGGACTTTCAAACATTCTTGATGAAAAGACCAGAGCTAGATAGAAAATTTGACTTTTTAATACAAAACTTAAGAGAAGCTTAAAAAGGTAAACAGGAAAGGAAAATTATAAGGGATTTAGCAAGGTTAAGCTGTTCACATGGGAAGATGAAATTTGTAACTCATAAGATCTTTCTCATTATTAGGGTAGTTAGGACTATATAGACAGAGGGCATAGGGGTAAGTGGAATATGAAGGGTATACAAATAAAACTAAGAGGTGAGAGGAATGTACTGGGAGAAAGAGAAAGGGAAAGGTATAATGTGGTAAATTATCTCATATAAAAGAGATTTAAAAAAGCTTTTACAGTGGAGGGGAAGAGGGGGAAGGTGAGGGAGAGAGAGTGAACTTTTCTCTCATCAGAATTGACTCAAAGAGGGAATAACATACCTATTCAGTCTGGATATTGAAATTTATGTTATCCTACAGGAAAGTAGGAGGGGAAGGAGATAAGAGAAGCAGGTAGTGATAGAAGGGAAAGCAGGTTGGGGAAGAGGGTAGTCAAAAGCAAAACACTTTTGAGGAGGGATAAGGTGAAAGGAGAAAGAGAAAAGAATAAACTGGGGTATATGTTGGAGGGAAATAAAGTTGGCAGTAGTAACTAGGAAAAAAATTGAAGCAAGTTTATCTGATAAAGGCCTCATTTCTTAAGCATATAGAGAACTGAGTCAAATTTATAGAAATAGATCAATTTCCCAATTAATAAGCAATCAAATGATATGAACAGTTTTCAGATGAAATAATCAAAACTATCTATAGCCATATAAAATATTCTAATTCATTGTTTATTGGAGACATGCAAATTAAAACAATTCTTAGGTGCTACCTCATACTTATTAGATTGGCTAATAGGACAGAACATGTAAATGATTGAGCTATTCTCAGCAAGGCAATGATCCAAGACTACTCTGAAAAACCTGCAAAGAAAAATGTTATCTATCTCCACAGAGATAACTAATAGTGTCTTTATACAGACTGAAGCAAACTTTTTTGAAACCTATAAGAAAGAATAAAGAATTTCTAAAGGGGAGAAACACTAAATAAGACTGTGAAGGAAGGGATCAGATTCTAGAAAGCTTTAACTATCCAGAACTATTAACCAAACTGAAGGGGTTTTTTTAAAGTTTTTTTTTTTTTCTGGGATAATAGGGAGTTCCTGAAGAATTGTAGTTGGGGAATTTATGTGGTTAGAACCTAATTTGTTTGAAGTGTGGACTGGAGACATGAGAGAATAAAAACTGGGAGACCAATTAGGAGAATCATGAAACAGTGTAGAAGAGATATGATAGTAACCTAAACCAGAATAAAGGGAAGAGTATGAATGTAAGAGTTCTCTTAAAACTGCATTCAACATTACTTCTTCACCTCAAGAGCAGGAATGACAGGTGTCCACGTTCTTTTAAAGTAATAACAAACCAAGAAGCTTTGATGTGTATCATTTGTGGATTTTTGTTATTGAGTTATCATATTTTACTCTCAGTCTTTGTCTTTAGGGTCACTTATCAATTATTGATTCACTAAACTCCTCTACTCACTGGTAAGTCATTCTAGAACAATCAAGTTACTAACATTCACTCACACTTCCTACTATTCTAAAGGCGTAGGAATGAGAATTTGACATAATATTCCAGATATGAGTAACAGCTTTGTCCAAGGATATGATTATGTTGGACATTTTCCCCAGTGACCATCTAACTGCTGTGAGATACTTTGCTGCCATCTCCACAATTTATTTTGCTTATGTCATCTTGGAACAATCTACACCCTCCCTTTTTAAATGTTCTCTATTGGAATTAATTATTTAGAATCCATCATCTGTTCATTAGACCATATAATATTTTTACTCTGAATGCTTTACCCTTCAATGGCCTACACTGAAACCAAACAACTTCTTTTCTACTCATTGAAAGTAGGTTAAAAATTTTTCCTGTAGTTTATCCCTGATGGCTTATTATATCATTGCTCATTAGAACTTCCATGTTGTCTGCCAGCCTGGGGGCTATTCTGTAAACTCTTTGCAGTTTTTTTGTAGAAAAAACAAAAAACAAAAACAAAAACAAAAAACCAATCAACAAACAAACAAAAAACCTCTCAACATCCTCATATGTCTTATTGTATAACTTATCTGTACCTTTCTTTTGCTGTTATTACCTCTTTCTTTGAACAATAATTATGCTTTAATAATTAGCATAATAATTATTTCTGTTCAATATTTTCTTCTAGTAGAATATAATCACCTTGATGGGAAGGGTGCTGTATTTGTATCTTCTATTTATCAGAAGAATCTTATACTCACAGTGACTTCTAATTCAGTTGTAGGCAATTAATATTGTCTGCTGAATTCAAGTTCAGTTGATTCAGACTAGTAGCCCTAGGCCAACCCTAGGACTCTAGTGTTTACATTCATCAAAGAAATATCTTATTATTTCTACTTTTTGTTTCTCATTATCTATGCCAACTCTCTAGTCATGAAAATGGTTCCCTTTTATCCGTGGATATTTAATCTCTAAATTAATTATTTCTTTTTTTTTCCAATAAAGGCCATACTGCTTTTCCCCCCCCCCAACAAGTTATATTTGTTTCAGAATTCAGTGCTCCTACCTTTAGTAATACTGGTAATGATAGCAGCCATAACAAAATATTTGTTATTATTTAATATGGTTCTAGGAACTCTCAAACCCCTTATCTTATTTGGCCTTCACAACAACTCTCTAAAAACACTAATTAGATACAATTACCCCCATTTTACAGATGAAGTAACTGAGGTTAAAAAAGGTTTTTATTTTCCTTAGATATCAGACCTCTAGACTCAGAATTCATCATAAATTAAAAAAAATAAAAATCATTCCCTACTTTTTTTTAAATAAGGCTATAGACAGATGGATGATAGATAATATGAATATATATGTATTACCACATATGTGTCCATATATATATTTATGTATATCCACACATATATACACATAATTTTGGATTTTTATTCTTAAAAAAAACATTAAATATTTACCTATGGAGGTAAGGAATTAAGAATTAGTAGGAAGCTTATATGTCAACTATTTTTCTATCACCACCCCCTATGTAGTGTAGAAGGTTCTACACCATCATCCCTTACAAGTTGATTTTTGATACTTCTTTTACAATGAAACTCAAGCAGCCTTATTTCATGGGAAAACCAAGAATTATGACAATGTGTTAAATAAGACAAGGCTAGGCCAGGCAAAAAAGCATTTAATAAGTTTTTATCATATGTCAGGCACTGCACTAAGAATTAGAGATACTAATACAAGCAAATAAAAAGTCCATTCCTTTGAGTAGCTTGCATTCTAAAAGATGAATAAGATGCACAAAAGGCAGCTGAAAAATGGGATGGTAGAAAGAAACAATTCAAGTGTTGTGGAAACACAATCAGGGTAATACAAGATTTAGCAGCTTCTACATCAATGAATCAGAGGCCTTGGAATATAATATTCTGGAGGTTAAACAAGATAGGATTAAGATCAAGAATCACCTACCCAGCAAAACTGAGTATAATCCTTTAGAGGAAAAATGGATATTTAGTGAAATAGAGGAAATTTAAGCATTCTTGGTGGAAAGACCAGAGCTGAATATAAAATTTTACTTTCAAATACAAGACTCAGGGGAAACATGAAGAGGTAAACAGGAAAGAGAAATCATAACAGATTTGTTAAAGTTGAACTTTCTACATTCTTACATGAAAAGATGATATTTTAACTCATTAGACCTTTCTCAGTATTAAGGTAGTTGGAGAGAATATAGGGGATAAAGAAGGGGATGATAGAAATAAAGGCAGATTGGGGGAGTGGGTAAACAGAAGAAAACACCTTTGAGGAGGGACAGGGTCAAAGGAGAGAATAGGATAAATGGGGGGGCAGGATAGGATGGAGGGAAATGTAGTTAATCTTTCACAATATGGCTATTGTGGAATAGCTTTGCATGACTAAACATGTATAACCTATATCAAATTGCTTACCTTTTCAATGAGGGTGGGTAGGGAGGGAGAAAGGGAGAAAAAATTTTAACCCACAGTTTTAAAAACAATTGTTAAAAATGGTTTTCACATGCAATTGGGAAATAAGATATGTGGGCAATAGGGTATAGACTCCTATCCTGCCCTACAGGAAAATAGAAGGGGAAGGGGATAATAGAAGCGTGGGTGGTAGAAGAGAGGGCAGATTGATAGAAGTGGTATTCAGAATGCATGCCATTTTTAAGTGGGGAGGGGAAAGATGGGGAAAATATTAGAACTCAAAATCTTGTGGAAGTGAATGTTGAAAAGTAAAAATAAATTAATTAAAGAATGGATGAAGGTATCTATGTATGAGCATGGTACTGGAAAATCTGGAATGTCAGAAGCACAGCAGGGAGAGGAAAGAAGATTGAATGATCTGGAATGCTCCCCAAAACAGAGCCCAAATAAAAAGCTCACTAATGGTAGGAGCAGACTGGTATGGTAAAGGGATGTTCCAGAGTGAGGAGGCCCCAAATCCTAAGGAAAATTCAAGGTTGAGACTGCTAGCAAAGCCTGATGGAATTTGGTAGAACTCATGCTAAATTTTGGAATTCAACTCATTTGAACATTTATAACATGCTGAACTAATGCAAGGCATTGTGGTAGGCAATGTGGATATAATGTCCAAAACCCTACAACCAACAACAGCATTTCTTGTCTTCAAGGAGTTACATTTTACTAGGCTTAAATACATACATACATATATATGAATAGTTAGATAGATAGAGAGACAGATGATAGATAGATAGATAGATAGATAGATAGATAGATAGATAGACAGACGGACAGATAGATCATGGTTGGTGGTTATTGTCCTTTGTTCTTGAAGAAGACCAAAACTATATCACTATGTAAGAGTCAAATTACAGTGTGTACAACTGTGGCTGATCAGATCTATATGATCTCAGAGTGATCTACCACAGGTTGGGCACAACTGTTTCATGTGAACATTTGGAGTGAATTCTCTAAATTTGCTCAACTTGCATTTCTGAGCTTCTTCAATTCTGCTTTGCTTATAGAGCACAGCACCTTCTTTGATGCAGGTACACCATTCTGGGTGGTCCTTTGCCAGCATCTCCTATGACACCCACAATTTGGAGTCAAAGGACCTGATTGTGAATCCTGGCTCTCTCAGGATTGTCAGTCAGTCAATAAACTTTTATTAAGTGCCAGGAAATGTGTAATTAGTGTGACTTTGGGTAAGTCCCTTATCTTCTCTGGGACTCAGTTTCATCTGTAAAAATGAATTCCTATCAGAATCATAAGATCATATATCTAGAAACAGAAGCATCTCAGAGGCCATCTACTTATTTAATTTACCCTCATTTTATTCTCTCATTTAGATTAAGGTTCATAGATATCCTTTTCATTTATTCTTACCTCCCCATGAAATGCCTAGGAAAGTGTTGGGAGTAAATACTCCTTCTGCTCAACTCAATTCAACAATCATTTACTGAATTGGATCAAGTTGAAATGAGATTTGAATTATCTTCATCAAATTCTGAAGCAGGACCATTTATGAGAACAGACTTTTGAAAGGATTATCCCAAGCTTCACTCAGCAAAAATCATACATACCTGAGGCAGCTAGGTTGCACAATGGATAGAGCACCAGCCTTGGATTCAGGAGGACCTGAGTTCAAATTTGGCATCAGACACATAACACTTATTAGCTGTGACCCCATTGCCTAGCCACTCTGAAAAAAAAATCATGCACACCTGTATTTTACTCCCAAATCAGTAATGAATAAAGTGGGAACCTTAAAAAATCCATAAATGATGGTTTTCTGAATGTATGCATTTTACAAGCACTCCCTTGTCACCTGCCTGCTAAGACCTGTATCTAGTCCTTCAAGCTATTGTTTCAGCCCATTGCATTACTATTAAGTGAGGCCGAATTCATCAGCTCTCCAGGGCTTGCACTGTTCAGCTCTTCACAGACCTGAAGTCTGTCCTCTGTCCAACAATAAGGCTTTCATGACTTTTCATGTTTTTGTTTGGTTGGTTTTGCATAATTTTACTGGCTTTAGGAGAGTTGTTGTTGACTGAGGTGATTGAGGCATTAGAGCCCAGCCTTGCAAGTTGGAGAAGAGATTTGGGCATCTGCCAAAGTAAGCAGGGAGTCTAGGGTCACCAATTACCTAGACTTTGCCAACTACCTTGTAGATGTTCTCTACAGATATTTCTCTATGCTTTCCCAAGTGTCACTGTTTTTTTTTTTTTACTTTTGGCTTCATTGTCAAACATACGGAATGATGTCAATTATTGGGGGTCCAGTGGGATGAAAGTAGGAAGAAAAAGTGGATAAAGATGAATTGACAGAAACTTCTTTCTATTCCCAATATTTTCGTCAAATTATTAATTCTTATCCCAAAATCTTGAATCTTTGGATTTGTCAAACACTAGGACTGCCACCTAGGACTATGACCTAGATTCAAGTACAGGCAAAGCAACAGAGTCCTGCCCAGTGCCAGTAAAGGGTGCCCTGTAATCTACTTCTGACCAGTTGTTCGACCCCCTTGCCATTTGTGGGCTGAGAGCTCCAGAAGTAGCCACTGCTGCTGCTGATTAAATGACTCCCATAGCCAGCTCCTGGTTTGCTTGGGCCAGGTCTGTGCTGGTGCTGCCTGTGCTGGACTACGCTCCTCACTCATACTGGTGCAAAAGACCTGTCCTGCTGACACCACAAGTTGTTTTAGGCTGGAAATTTTTTTGCTTCCTTTTTGTGGGTTCTGCTGCTCTAGAATCATTTTAGAGCCATTATTTAAACATATTTTGATGTGTTTGAGGGAAAGCTCAAGCAATTCTCTCTTTACTCTGCCATCATGGCTCCACCTGTACCACAAATACAGTCTTGATATATAAATCAGGAAGAGTAAAAAAGTAAAAGAAAACAATAGACCAATTTCCCCAATGAATATTTATATCAAATATGTAATTAAAGTACTAGAAAGGAGATTAGAGCAATATCTCACATCAAATATCATATAATATGACCAGGCTGGATTTGTATCAGGAATTGAGGGCTGGTTCAATAATCAGAAAAATTGCAACACCCATTCCTATTAAAAATACTAAAAAAAACCCCATAAGACTAAATGCAATTTTCACTAAAGTGGTAAGTAGTGTCTATCTAAAACAAGAGCAAGCATTAATGATAGTGAGGATAAGCTGAAAGCTTTTCCAAAAAGAACAGGGGTGAAACAAGAATGTCTTTCATCATTATTACTGTTCAATATTGTACTAGAAATACTAGCTATAATTGAATAAAAAGATATTCAAGAAATGTGCTTAGGCAATGAGGAAATAATCTATCATTCTTGCAATTGATATGATAATTTACCAAGAGATCCCTACAGAGTTAACCAAAAAAAAATACTCAAAACAAAATATTTTGGCAAATTTATAAAAGATGAAACAAACCCAACAAATCTCCAACATTTATTTATTTTACCAAAAAAATCCAGAGGGGATTAATAGAAAAAGAAATTTAATTTAAAATAACCGCAGACGGTACAAAATAGTTAGGAGTCTATCTGACAAAATACACACAGGAACCACATGATCGCAATTGCAAAACATTCTTCATATAAATACAAATACAAATAATTTGGAAAAGGTTGATTTTTCATTGAGTAGGCTAAGCCAATATGATAAAAATGACAGTACTAACTAAATTAATTTGCATATTCAGGGGCATAATAATGAAATTAACAAAGAATTAATTTGTAAGCTAGAAAAATAACAAAATTGATTTGGAAGAAGAAAACATCACGAAAATCAATAGAATTAATGAAAAAAAAGAAAGGGAGGGAATCAGTACTAGATCTCTATACTACAAAGCTGTAATCATCAAAACATTTTGGTGCTGAATCATAAATAGAAAGGTTGTTAATCAGTGAACAGATTACATATCAATATACAGAAGCAAAGGAGCACAATAAACTAGTTTGGTTTTTCCCAAACAAACTCAAAAATCTAGCTATTAGGAGGAAGGACTCACTATTTGATCAAAAAAAAATACTATTGGAAAAAACTGTGAAGTAGTCTCACAGAAACTAGCCATAGACCAACATCTCATGTTCTAAACCAACATAAAATTAAAATAGATACATAACAAAGACATAAAATGTGATATTATAAGTAAATATTAGGAACAATGAGGAAATTTCCTGTTAGATGTATGGATAAGGGAAGATTCCATGACCGAAAACTAATTAACTAACTCACTAACTAACTCTCTCTCTCTCTCTCTCTCTCTCTCTCTCTCTCTCTCTCTCTCTCTCCCTCCCTAGGTGGGTAAAAATAAATTCACAATATTACTAGCTTTTCTATATACCATATAATAAATAATACAATTCTTGATCTTAGTAACAGTTTCCACACAGGACAGGATAGGATGGAAGGAATATTTGAAATGGATGGCTAGAGAGTTCTCCATTCAAATCCCTGCTATGATGCCTTATTTGGGCATGAAAGGAACTCTTTGTTATCAAAGAATCTGTCTGGGGAGGCTCTGCTGGTTTCCTTCTAAAGTGTAAAGTTGTCAAATATAGTGATGGACTGTGTGTTCCTGCCTCTCACCCCAGAGATGGCTTTATGGTTTAGAGAGGTTCTTCATCAGGCGGCTGTAGACTAGACTCTGACCTTTTTTTGGGCCATGGTAGATGTTATGATCTATATTGGCAGAGGCATTTCAAATCAATGAAATATGAATCTTGTACAGTGTTGGAATGTTGAATAGGGTAGTCCTCTGGTATGTTGCTGGGTTTTCCACTATTTATCTTCTTCCTTGTTCCTCATACAAGGCATACTATTTCCCATCTCCATGATTTTGTACTGGCTATGCTTGCATGGGGTTTATAGGGTCTTCAATGAAGACTAGCAACTCTGGTGTGAAGGCTGGCTGAGCCCTTTTCACTGTTGCTCAACCACCTTTGTTGTCCAGCTTTACCCAACTCTCACCTGTGGCTCCAAGAAGCTATAGCATGCACATCAGCCACACCTCAGTAAACCATCTTGGCAGATAGGCTAAACTAGGTTGAGGGTAATTGAAAAACCTCAGTCCTGTCTGGTCAGTGAGTTAGGGGCATGTCTACCTCAAGTATGTGAAGACTTTCCTGATGGAATGGTAGGATGAGAACAATTTGTTCCAACAGCTATCAAGAGGGTGTAAGCAGGCATTATGAAGTGCTTAGAGTTTGGTCAGACATTAAAGATTTCAAAGTCATCCCCTGCATCCCCAGCCATCACCAGATTGTGTGAGTCTGTGAAAGTAATTTACTATTTTAGAATTTTTTTTAAATTTTTGTCATATTAATTAATTGAATTTTATTTTCTGAAACCAGGTTAATAACCAATTATCATTTTGTTTCTTTCACGTCAAATGGTAATATTGCTATTCTCTCTGCTTTTAAAGAAACTAATTTCTATCTTGGTAGACAATTTTCTGTGGTAGACACAGAAAATCTAAAGATTTGGAAAGACATTGATGGACATCTAGGTAAAAAAGCAAATTTTACTTAGAGAGCTTGGTTTGGCCAGATTTTCAACAGACTAATAAATCTTTCATTCTCATTTTCAAATGCAACATTTTTACAAATCCAATTTATTAAACACTTATCAAGTACTGAATAGGTGTGATGGACCATTGCAGGCTGTTGTGATACACAGGCCAACCAAATTAAAACAAGGCAATTGGGGCTGAAGTTGATGACCAGAGTGAGCCAAACCCAAAGAACAAATCAGTGAATTGGGCATGCATCCCGAAACAAACAAAAACAATAATGATAACTTGAGCAACAGTCAAAACTCTCCAAAAAAAATCAAAATTCTGAAAATTAAAGAGATTAATGAAATTGAATGTAAAAGACCACTGGATTGATTGACAAAATTAGGTGTTTTTTGAAGGGGTAAAATTGATAAAATAGATAAACAGCTAATCTTATTTTTTAAAAGAAAGTGGAAGAGGCATCTAAGTGATACAGTGGATAGAGTACAAGCCCTGTAATCAGGAGAACCTGAGATCAAATCCAGCCTCACATAATTATACTGTGTGGCTCAGGCCAAGTCACAACCCCAGTTTCCTCAAAAAAGAAAGAAAGAAAGATAGAAAAAGAAAACCTAATTGCTTATATCAAAAATGAAAAAGGAAAGCAATTGGAGAGGAAATTTAAGAAATTGTCAGAAGATATTTTGAATACTTCTATACCAAAAAAATGGTAATTTAGAGAAAATGTATGCATATTCACAAAATATAGAACATATTGATTAGCAAAAGAAGAATATGACCCATTACTCCTTTTCCAGTGTTCTTGCTGTCACTTCATACACTGTATCCCTCAAAATACTCTAAAATTTTAGACAAAACCCAGTAACAAATCTAGAATAAGTCATCCTTTTCTTAACATAGTGGATCATTTTTATCTAAATCCAATAGCAAACAACATACACAATGGAGAAAAAGTTAGAAGCTTTTGCAATAAAATCAGAGTTACAATATGGATGCCCTTTATCACTACTACAATTTAACATAGTGATGGGAATGCTACCTTTCAATAAGAAAGTGAAATTAAAATAATAAGCTTAGTCAGAAAAGACACAATTTTATTTTTTTTCCAAATAAAATTATTATTTACTTAGGAAGCCTTAGTCAACCAAAATTAACTGAAACAGCAACTTCAACAAAGTTTCAGGTAAAATAAATGTACATAAGCAATCAGTATACTAATATGTTTCCAACAAAACCCAGCAGGAAGAGTTAGAAAAAGAAATTCCATTCAGAACAACAACAGAAGCTCTAAAATATCAGGTAATGCATTCAGAAGTGCATTAATCTCACTACAAAAGACTCTTTGCAGAGAGATAGAACTAAATCAATAGAGAAACACTAATTATTCTAAGGAAGTTTGAGGGAATATAAAAAAAGATAACGCTAATTAATTAATTTACTTGCTCAATAATGTTTCCTTTATAATACCAAATAAATATTTTATAGATATGGGGAAAATCATATTGAATAGATACTTTGTTTCTGGAGAAACAAAAGTTAAAAATATTAAGGGTAATATGAAAAATAAAAATTGGAAAGAGAGGAAGTTTATCAGTACCAAATCTTAAATTCTATTAGAAAGCAGCAGTCATTAAAATAATTTTCGCTGGTTAAAAAAAAAAATGGAGAGGTTGATCATTGAAAAGGATAAGGTAGAAAACTTGAAAAAAAAATGAGCACATCAGTAGGTTTAAAAAAAATCCCAGGGGCAGCTAGGTAGTGCAGTGGATAGAACACCAGCCCTGGATTCAGGAGAACCTGAGTTCAAATCTGGCCTCAGACATAAGACTCAGTAGCTGTGTGACCCTGGGCAAGTCACTTAACCCCATTGCCTAACCAAAAAAAAAAAGCAAAAAAAAAAAAGAATCCCAGTTAGGAGATGAATATTGAAAATTTCCCTATCAGATGTATAGATGAGAAAAATTCATGACCACAAATTGAATAGAGAAGACCATAGAAGATAAAACAGATAATTTTGACATCATAATTTTTTAAAGTTTTTGCACATACAGAGCAAATATTAAAATAGAAATGATTGAGAAAAATATCTCATTTCCTATAAATGTAAGAAACTGATTCAAATTTATAGAAATAAAGCCATTCCCCAATTGATAAATGGTCTAATGGTGAGACAGGTCTCACAGGAAGAAACCTAGGCTATTTAGAGGCATAAGAAAAAAATGCTCCAAATAACTCCTAATTAGAGAAATGGAAATTGATTCTGAAGGTCAACTTTATGCTTATTGTTATTTCATAAATATTCCAGTGTCTATGGGCAAACAGACACATTGATGTGCTACTATTGGTGGAGGTGACAAAGGCACATTCACTTTGTTAAGTGACTTTAATTATAAATCAAAAGTTCTTAAAGATTGCATGTCCTTTAACCCTGTTATGCCACTCTAGAATTGAAGAAACAGGAAAATGTCCTTCATGTATAAAAAAAAAATGATAGTTGCTTTTTTTATGATGGCTCAAAAATGGAAATTGAGGAGATTTATATCAAATGCAGAGTGGCTAAATAATTTGTGGTATATGATTGTAATTGGGTAATATTTTGCTGTAGAAATAGGCTTTTTTGATGTAGAAAAAGACTATTTTTAAAAAAGTGTGGAAAATGGGGCAGCTAGGTGGCACATTAGATATAGATCTGGCCTTTTATTCAGGAGGACCCGAGTTCAAATCTGACCTCAGACACTTGCCACTTACTAGCTGTGTAACGCTGGGCAAGTAGCTTATCCCTGATTGCCTCACCAAAAATTTTTTTAAAAAAGTATGAAAAGATGTAAGAACTAATAGAGAGTAATGTTAACAGGATGTAAAGAACATTTTGTGATATAATATAAATAATATAAAAAGAACAATTTTAAAAACTTTTAATATACTGATGAAAATGTTAGAAACAGGAAAAAATTAAACAATACCAACATAAAATCAAACAATTTTGAAGATTAAAAAAATATGATCCACAGTGACAATTCTTGGTTATAGAGAATTGATGATGAAATGTTATCCATAAGTTGATGGATTTATGATTCAGATATGTATATATATATATATATATATATATATATATATATATATATACATATACATACATACATACATAACTTTATTTATAAAGGCATTGAGACAGTTTGTTTCGATTGTCTGTATTTTTCTTTTCTTTCTTTTTTTCATTGGATGGGAAGGAAAAAATAAATGTATGTTTATTAAAAATATGAAGCGGTACATCACCTTTTGTGATAGAAGACTCTTCAAGAAATGGAAATAATTTGTAAATGTTTAGAATTAAAACAAAACAGCAGTAAGTTTTAAAAGTTTCAAAATACTTATCCTCTCTTGTAACAGATCTTAAGATGCAGATATTTCTAGGCATGAGTAATGTGGTATTTGTTTTGCTGGACTATGTATAAACATGCATATAATGAAGATTTTATTTTTGTTTGTGTGCCTGGAGGGAAATGGGCAATGGGAAGGACATATTATAAGTTCATTTTAAAATAAATGAATATGTTGGGGGAAAAGTTGTTTCTAAATCTTATCTTAAGTTGTCCTGCTAATGTTTGCCATATCTTTTTTATCCTTTCACATTTCCTTTGTGGGAAGGAAATAGATACCTGTCCCATATGTGATTCATAATGCATATTGATTATTTGTTTTGC